>NC_084843.1:14321187-14637973 GCF_033115175.1 Lepus europaeus | reverse complement strand
ACATTTTCACTCAACATTTAGTATTGTCTATGTTGTTCATTTTACTCATTTGTTAGAGGTATGGTATAATATATTCTGAAGTTTTAATTTTCATTGCTGTGATGAATTTTTATACTCTTTGGCTATTTTAATCAATTTTTTGAAAAAAATTATTTAGTTGAAAGAGAGATTTTCCACCTGCTGGTTCATTCCCAGATGGCCACAATTTGGATCTATTTTAATGAATTATTGTTCAAGACTTTTGACTATTAGAGGATTGCCTTTTTCTTATTAAATTCTACTTATATTGTAGCTATCAATCTTTTGTCAGATATGTGTTGTAAATATCTTGTGATATGCTTTTTCACTCATGTATGAGTATAAAATAAGTTCAGTATTTCTTTTTTTTTAAAGATTTACTTATTTATTTGAAAGTCAGAGTTACACATAGAGAGGAGAGAGAGAGATCTTTCATCTGATGGTTCACTCCCCAACTGGCTGCAAAGGCCAGAGCTGTGCTGATCCAAAGCCAGGAGCCAGGAGCTTCTTTTGGGTCTCATATGTGGCACAGGGGTCCAAGGACTTGGGCCATCCTCCACTGCTTTCTCAGGCCATAGCAGAGAGCCAGACCGGAAGTGGAATAGCCGGGTCTCAAACCTGCACCCACATGGGATGCCAGTGCCTCAGGCCAGGGCATTAACCTGCTGTGCCACAGCACCAGCCCCGTAAGTTCAGTATTTCAATGAAGTCAATATATCAATATTTTATTTTATAAATAGTATTTGAACTTTCATTATTATTTCTAGGATTACCAACTGGTTTTTAATTGGAAAAGAATTATAATTCTTTCTGTGAATTTATTGTTTGTATCCTTTCTAGTTATTTCTTATAGAGTGTTAGTATTTTACATTTTTAGAATATAAACAGCTAGCTATAGTTTATTGCATACATCATATTTTCATGTGTTCTAATTTTGTTGTTTTCATTTTATTTTCTTTTGTCTAATTTGATACTATTACTTATGAAATAAAATGTTATAATTTTCCTAAATTTCCTTTAAAAATGTTTAGCTGTGCCATCCCTTCTCTGATGCCAGTGAGTTAGGGTGTATTTCAGTTGATTTATTTTAGATTTTTATCAGCTTTTTGGAGATATAACAGACAAATTTTAAGAACTGTATACATTTAAGGTGAACAGTGTGGTGTTTTCATGTACATATAAGTATCATGTTAGCTATAGGATTTTTATAAATACATTTAATAGGTTGAGAATGTTTTATTCAAGTTTTGTTGAGAAGTGTTTTTTCATGATGGATGATGAATGTGACCTTTTTTTGCGTTTTGTGATGTGGTCATAAAATTTTTGACTTTTAAGTTTGTTAATAGAATTGAATTAAATTGATTATTTTTCTATTAAAATTTATCTTTTTAATGTATTTTTAAATTGACATAAGTTTGTGTATTTGTGTGGTACAATGTGATGAGGTATAATGAAACTGATTAATATTTGAATGTTTAACTCATATTTGGAGTTTAATTATGTATTTTTCATTTATGTGTTATTGGATAGGAATGATTAAAACCCTATTAAGACTTTTTGTACCAATGTTTATGAGGAATAATATTCTGTATTTTTTATTCTTGTAATCTTGTTCATCTTTGTATCATGGTACTGCCTTCCTTCTAAAATGAAGGGGAAGTATTCTTTTTAATATTCTGAATATTTTTATTATAAATATTATTTTCTATTTGTAGTAGAATGCAATACTGAATATATTTGGATGTGAGGATTTTCTTTCTGGGAAAGTTTTAACTAAAAATTTAAATTTTACATGGATTTAGAGATTTTCTGGTTACCTGTTTCTTCTTGATTGAGTTCTACCAGTGTCTATCAGTGTATCCTCATTTAATCTAATATGTAGACTTTATTGGCAAAATTTTTGAAATATCTATATATTATCCATAATAATATCATCTCTTTTATTCTTGATACTGATAATTTGTTTCTCTTCTGTTTTATTTTCTTCATCAGTGTGCCTAGAGGTTTATGTTTCATTGATTTTTTAAAGAGACATGATATTCTCTGTTTTTTCAGTAACTTTATTTCATTAATATCTTCTTTATTTTCTTTTGCATACTTCAATGTTAATTTGCACTCTTCCTTTTCTACTTCTTATTATAAGATGTAAGGTCATTGATTTGAAATCTTTTTTAATTCAGGAACTTTAGCGCCATTTATTTCATTTTGAATACTGTCTTGTATTACTCCTTTGAATATCATTTTGATAGGTTATGTTTCATTTGGCTCGAAATGATTTCTGATTTTTTTTTCTAATTTTCTGTTTGATAAATAGGTTATTTAGAATGGATTATTCAAATAGTAGGATATTTCATCTCTAAGTTTTTGAGCAATTCTAGCAATCTTTCTGTCATGTGTTTCTAATTTAAGCCTAATGTGATCACAGAACATATCTTGAATGAGTTGAATAATTTTAAATTATCAAGACTTATTTTATAATGTATTCATTTTGTTTGGCAACATATGACCCCATGAAAGTTTCTACAACTTAATCTCTAAAACCTGGAGCCAGGAAGCAGGAGCTTCTTCCTGGTCTCCCACATGGGTGCAGAGGCCCAAGCACTTGGGTCATCTTCCACTGCTTTCCCAGGCCATAGCAGAGAGCTGAATTGGAGGAAGAGCAGCTGGAACCTGAACTGGCACCCACGAGGAACTATGGTGCTGTAGGAGGAGGCTTATCCCACTATACCACAGCTCTGGCCCCGGAATTGATTTTTAAAATGATTTTATTTTTTCTCTATTGCAATAGAGTTAATTTACTTGAAAAATATCTATCTTTTTGAGGCACTTTTTTGGCTTTTTTAGACAGAAGCAAAGGAACATTTAGTGTTAGGTAAAGCTTTCCACTCATGAGGCATTACTCTTCTGGGTATTGTATGACCTATAATTTAATTAGAAAACACTCTGGCTGGTAGACTGCAAACTGTTTCCAATTCTACATTAGTTTTTGGGATTTTCTTCTTTCTGTATGGTTCTTTTATCAGATAATTTCTTCACTAGCGTGATGATTTGTATTCAGCTGAAGGCTCAAGGGAACTCTCAAGCAAATGTTTGCAGCATGTCGGGCAGCTCTCTCTTCTGCAGTTTCTGTCTGTGAAATTTAACCTCCTTGGCATCACCATACTCCTTGCTTCATCTCTGAAACTCACTATCCCTTGATGCATCTTAAAACCCATAACATTTTGGGGCATTTAAGCACTCTTAGATTTCTACCGATTTAGTGACTACTTCTATTATCTGATATCCAATGTCTAAAAAAATGTGTATATATTTTTATGTTTATTAGTTATTTTTGTCAAGAGGATAAGTCTATTCCCTGTTATTTCATATTGGGAGGATATGGGAATCAAACATATAATTTTGAGTCTAAATAGTAGATATAGTAACCATAGAATCCACAAGCCCATTCATTAAGTGAGAGAAATATTACTAAACATATTGTTTTTATACTTTGATTTATATATTGTTTTATTTAGTAGGTTAGATTTAAGCTTCCAGTTGTTTTAGGATAAATGACAGTGAAGTTGTGGACATATGTCTATAGATATGTATATATATATATATATTTTAAGAAATTTTAAGTTATTTTAATATGAAATGTAGAGGGAGAGAGAGAGATGGAGGGAGATCTTCTGTTTTTTGCTCCCCTCCCCAAATCCCCAGATGCTCACAACAGTTAGGACTTGACCAAATGGTAGCCAGGAGCTAGTAATTCATTCTGGGTCACCCATGTGAGTTTCAGGTAACCAAGTGCTTGAGCCAGTAATGGCTGCCTCCCAGGGTGTACATTAACAGGAAGCTCGATGGGAAGAATAGCCAGGACTTGAACCAGGCATTCTGTCATGGGATGCAGATGTCACAGTTGACAACTTAACTGCTATGCTACACACCCTCTGCTGTCTATATAGTTTACGTTTCATAAGTACATATTATGGTGGATTAAAGAAAGCTGCAAGTTGTGAGAAAGTTTACTATCCATAGTTGAAAACTGTTAATAAACATTTACTAATATATGTACATCTCTGTGACTATTTCAGAATTATTTTGAAATAAGAAAGTTTCTCAGAAAAGTTATACTGAAGCATTTGCAGAATAAATAGGAGTTCAGCAAATGTAATCATCCATGTGGGGGAAATTAAGGGAGAAGGGATTGGTTTTAGAAGTCATTGTTCAAGTAAAAAGAATTCTGAATGATTAGGAAAGAGGTTATATGATAGAAGGGTATGGAGTGAGGTGATATGGTTGCTAGAAGGAGGAGAGGAAATGTGGCTGGATAGTTTGGTTGGAACCAAATAACATGTACAGAGAGTTATTAATCAGAGACGCTTTTTAGAAAGAAAATGATGGTTATTATGTGATGAGAGTTAGAATATAGTTGAATTTTCTTAAAATTACTTTTGAGTTGTGCTTATTTTAAAAAATTGGATATTTAAAAAAGAAACCTTTATATTTTTTTAACTCATAGCTAAAATAATATGACTATTACCTTCAAGAACAATATTAACATATTTAAATATGATGTTACCACTTAGTTAAGACATTTTTTTATTATTTTGCACACATTTTAATGGACCTGTCTGAATGGTCAGGTAATTCCCAGTATCTGCACATGGCAAGGAATTCTTTTTCTGGGATTATTTCTGAGTTAAAAATGTTTGCTTTTATCTTTTACTGTCCAATTTAGTATCTGTTTTCACCATGTGCATATGATCTGAATATGCCATATCCAGAGAAAGGTCTCTACTCGTGTGCCTGGAATGTGAATTCTGAAGGGGCATTGACAGTGCAGAAATGAGATTTGCTACTGTTGTGATGGGGAGATGAAAAATGGGTTGCAAATCCCATCAAGGAGAACAGGCACTGGCAAATGAGCTAGCCTTTTGGTTGTGTCCCCTCAAGGGCTGTGTCTTGTAAGGTCACACCAGATAACCTCCAATTATTTCATTTCCTGGTTTGATAAGAATAATCCATCTTTCTTTACCTACCTGAAAAACAGAAGAATGTCTCAGGAAGAATGTAATATTGTGTTCATCTGCCCTTTCTTTGTATACAAGGTCAAGAAAATCATTAGAAATTACTATTCATGTGGGGAGATTGGACCAAAATCCAAAATCTGAGAGATCAAAAATAGACATGCAGTGATAGACCCTAATGATAATCAAGTTACTGACTTATCAGCTTTAAGATATGTATGACAAGAGCTGGCGCCATGGCTCATTTGGTTAATCCTCCGCCTGTGGTGCTGGCATCCCATATGGGTGCCGGGTTCTAGTCCTGGTTGCTCCTTTTCCACTCCAACTCTCTGCTGTGGCCCAGGAAGGCAGTGGAGGATGGCCCAAGTGTTTAGGCCCTGCACCCACATGGGAGACCAGGAGGAAGCACCTGGCTCCTGGCTTCGGATCGGCTCAGCCCCAGCTGTAGCGGCCATTTGGGAGGTGAACCAACTGAAGGAAGACCTTTCTCTCTGTCTCCCTCTCTCTCACTATCTAACTCTATCTGTCAAATAAAAATAATTTTAAAAAGTGTATGATAAATATTTATAAAAAAGATGAAAATGAAAATTTCACTTAAATGTAGTATGTAATAAGAATCACCAGAAGAATTTAAAAAATAAGATCAGTGAATTTAGGATCTCAATTTTTGGTTGTCACAGATTAGGTAGAAATGTGAACTACAATATAGCTGTGGTAGTTTGAATTATTGTCAAAATTCTTCACTTCTTCCACTACCCACACATTTGGCTGCTGAATTTTAGTTCCTTGAATTAAAGGGAAAGTGTATATAATCTCATCCTTTGCTGTGAATGATACAGTTATCTAGATTTGATTAGTAAACAAGCAGTGGTGAAGATATGCAAATTTTGAGCCCAGACCTTAAAAGGACTTTCCTGTTTCCTTTTGTCCCTTAGCATTGGGGTCAGGGGACAGATTCCAGGACTTCCTATGGATAACAAAATCCTTGGATGCTCAAATAATCCATAAATAGTGGCATAGTACTTGCATATAACCTAGGCATATCCTCCCATATACTTAAATCATATCTGGATTTTGTATAATAGCTTATATAATATAAATATCACATAGATATAGTCATATCTCACTTTATGTTGGCTATTTTTTCTGATTAATGCATTGCTAGGTAATGTAATCATCGTGTGAACATAATAGATTATACTTACACAAAATAAGAGGGGTATGACAAACATTAGACAATATAATATTAAGGGACCACTGTTATATATGTGGTACATGATTGACCGAAGCATTGCTATGTGGCACCTAACCATAGTTGTTACACTGTAACATTGTTTAGGGAATAATACCAAGAAAAAAAGTTTGTAAATATTTCATACAGAAGAAATTTGGGGGTGGAGATATTTTCCATTTGCAATTGGTTAAAGTTGTGCATTGGAGCTCATGGATATAACTACAACTGTACATACTTTTGACTGAATTTTCTTTTTGATTTTTTTTTGTTTTTTCATAGTTTTAACAAGTATGTGTCTTACTTTTTGCCAAATTATAACTGGACAAATGTATTGTCCAGGAAAGCCTCCCCTTGGGTGTTATACTCACATTTGAAGATAACTTTATCAAACATGACAAGACCATAGTTAGAAAAGACTTGTATTAATTTGTGAAAACTTTAAACACTCCTAACCTTGTCTTTCAGTGTGTCAGTCTTACATGTAGTAAAGAAGGCCATTTACTGGAAAATCCAGATCCTTGGCAGATTCAGAACTTGAGGGAAGCATAAATCTTTTCCACACTAGGTACTAAAGACAAAATTTGTGAAGATGAATTTCAAGTTTGGTTTCCGAGCTGGGAATAGAAGAACAAGTAAGAGAAATTTAAAAATCTTTGGGATAATTGAAGATAATGATATCTAATTCTAATTCTCTAAGGAATCTAAATATAGAAATTAATTTTTCTTGACAAGTGGTAGTTTACACTAAATGGTTCTAAATTTACTGCTGAAACTATGAGGAGATCATATTTATGCTGATGAACAGTTCTTGTCACACTCACATAAATAGGTAAAAAGATCACAAAGTCAACTTTTTGGTAACCAAGTACTCTCTTTTGAGGTTATTTATGACCTCAAAACAGATAATTAAGAAAAATTCTTCAAAACTTAGAAATGGGCAAAAGCAATTACTTTTTAATTTATCTTCATTATGCTAGGTATTGTATAGTCAACTCCTTCAGGGTTTATATTCTCTGGGGATATGAACTTTTAATTGATTTTCTTTTGTGATCTTTTGTGATAATTTATAATTATTTAATTATAGATATTTAACATGCAAAAAGCTGATAACAATGCAAATGGTTTTTGTCCAATAGCAATAGATTTTTGTCTGTAGGTAGTGCAAGTGATTTTGTTCAGTAGAAATGAACATTTTTCATTTTAGTGAAAAAGAGCTCCAACAACTATAGTTAATGACTTGCAGGTTTTAGTATCTAAATTAGCAATCTCATCCAAGAATTCTTTCTTCTTCTTTCCACTATAAATACTTCCTTCTCTGTAATTTCCTCTTATTCCAATACATCTCTGCAATTCTACTTTCTGCATGTATTTCTTAAGTATCCTTGTTGCCTTGCTAATTCCCTCATTATTTACTAATTGAAGTCTATGACATTATGTGTGTGCCTAAATATATCTCTGTGTGTGTATAGACAGATTCACAATTATAACTGTAGAGACTTTAACCTACTTTTAATACACATTAGCTAATAGGATAAGAAAGAATAAAAGAACTTAATATCACTAAAATAAAAGAATGCACACACACACACACTGCAGATGGTATGTCATGGGATGATATTGAGGGGTGGTAGACCCTTTAATAGGTTGGGCCTAATGAGAAGTGATTTGTCATTTGGGGTAGCATCATGAACTGATTACCACACGAGTTGAATATTATAAAGTGAGTTTGACCCTCTGCTCACTCTCTTGTTTCCTTTCTTATCATCTGAACTCTCCCACATATACCACTTTCCACTCTTGTGTGTGCTCCTGCCATGTGATGCCATCTGCCAGTAGCCCCTCATCAGAAATATGTGTGAGTGCCATGTTCTTGGACAAGTAGAACTAAATGAATATCTTTTCTTTATTATGTATATAATCTTGAACATTTTATTTTAGCACCAAACAATGGGCTAAGTAAGGAATAAATAAACAATTGAAATACTTCTGAAGTATATGTGGAATATTTAATAAGAACCAATAAAAGCATATTTATTGGGCTAGTTTTAGGAAGAACTCATATAAGAAAACACATGTCAGCTTTCCTCTCAAACTTATCACAACTCAAATATCTGGAAATAATGTATGATATAGCCATTTGAGTTCTCTGAAAAGTAATTATCAGTTGCTAGATTAAAGAATACTACGGAATTTGAAGTCCTAGGATTCCCTGGACTAGAGACAACCCCAAACCCAGAAGAGAACACTGTGGGTTAGAAAGACTAAAGATGAAGAAGAAATACTCTGCTTCCAGTCTAATGAGCAGAAAGTTTTTAGAAAATGGAGGAAATCCACTACTTTTTTTCTTTTTAAAATTCTACTTTCTTGGACTTCAGTAATTTTCCATACAAGTGATGAGATCACAATGTCCACAAAAGTCCCTGGATTGGAAGGTGACAGGCAAAATTCAAAACTGTGAGGTGAGAAACTTTTATTTGGTAAAGGCACAACTCCAAGAAGACAGAGCTGGGCCCATTGTTGGTTTTTTTGTTTTGTTTGCTCTTTGTTTTCCATGCCAATGTTGCACCATCTCAGAAGTAGGCAATTTGTGGACAGAGGATTATAAATAAGATTTCCTGAGAACTAATAATTATGAGGAGAGCAGAGAATGAAGAATTTAGGAATAGAGCTCTACATAATTGTTTATTGTCTTCTCAGTTCACCCTTGAGCTCTTGATGTTTGGAACCAATCCCGAGTAAGCACTTCATTAACTCCTCAGTTTGTCATTGGACTTCTGATTGGTCTGGAACCATCCCAGTTAGGACATCAAAGGCACTGAGAAATGGTCTCTGACACATATATGGGGGCTGATCCAAACTGAAAAGCAAAGCCTTAGAAATCAGAACTAACATTGGGCCACAGCTCACAGAACATATGGATGAACTTGGAATTGGAGCTTAACCAAGTTAAGTGCTTATTGCAAGAAAAATTAACTTTCACCAAAGGATTTCACAACTTAGAACTTCTTTTAACATGATCATCAAAAAGTCCAGGATATAACCCAAAATTACTTAGTGTACAAAGAATCAAAAAATTCTCAATACAGATGAGAAAAGAAAGGTAGCAGACATCAAGGGGAAGATGACGTAGATGTTGGAATTATCTGGGAGACCCTTTAAAGCAGCTGTTACAAAAATTTTCAAGTCAGTAATTGTGAGCTTTCTTGGAAAACAGTTAATTTAGAAAGTATAAGCAAAGGAATAGAAAATATAAAAAACAATGGAAAATTAAAAGTAGAAAATATATCTAATGGGGCCAGCCCCATGGTGTAGCAGGTAAAGCTGTTGCCTGCTGTGCCAGCATCATATATGGGCACCTGTTCAAGTCCTGGATGCTCCACTTCTGATCCAGCTCCCTGCTAATATGCCTGGGAAAGCAGCAGAAGATTGCCAAATACTTGGACCCCTGCACCCATGTGGGAGACCTGAAAGAAGCTCCTGGCTCTGCATGGCTCATGGCCATTGCTGTCATTTGGATAGTGAACCAGCAGATGGAATCAATCAATAAATCTCTCTCTCTCTCTCCCTCCCTCTCTCTCTCTCTCTCTCTCTCTCTCTCTCTCTAACTGCCATTCAAGTAAAGAAATCTTACAAAAAGAAAATATATGTAAATTAAAAAAATACTTTCTGATGGACTTTATAGCAGAATGAATATGACAGAGGAAAGTTGTTATCTTTTAAGATATAAGGGTTACTCAAAGAGTTTGTGGAAAAATGGAATTAAAAGGTAAGTTTATTTTGGTGCAAAAATATGTTGAAGTTCATGCATTTTTATTATATTAATTTTCTATGAGGTAATTGAAGAACCTTCACATCAATAGAAATTATCCCCTCTGAGCAACAGAACACATTTTGAAAAAAATAAACAAAAGGTGTAGGGATCTGAATCAAGAATGAAAGGTTTAAATTCAGGTCATTGGAGTCTCAGAATGATGGAGGGAGAGGTGTTTAATGGAAAAACTATTTTAACAAATAATGTTTGGGGGTAGGCATAAACCTACAGAGCCAAGAAACACATTGAGTCTCAAATAACATAAACCCATAGATATCCATACTCAGACACATAATTACTATTAAATGCTAAAGCAAAGGCAGTAAAAAAAAAAAAAAAAAACCAAAAACAAACAAACAGAAAACAAAAAAAGCACAACACCTTGAAGTAGTCAAAGAAAAGCAACACATTACCTGTAGAGGAATTACTGTGTATTTTACATCAGAAACCTTGGAGACTAGAAGGAAGTAGCATAATGTTTTTAAATTGCTCAAATAAAATAACAGATTGAGACTTCTGCATTTATCTAAAGTATCCATTAGAAATTGAGAGAATGAAAACATTCTCAATTAAGGATATTAAAACTGTATAAATGGCCGGTGCTGCGGCTTAAAAGGCTAACCTTCCAGCTGCGGTGCCAGTACACGGGGTTCTAGTCCCAGTCGGGCACTTGATTCTGTCCCGGTTGCCCCTCTTCCAGGCCAGCTCTCTGCTGTGGCCTGGGAGTGCAGTGGAGGATGGCCCAAGTGCTTGGGCCCTGCACCCGCACGGGAGACCAGGAGAAACACCTGGCTCCTGGCTATGGATCAGCGCAGTGTGACTGCTGCAGTGGCCATTGTGGGGGTGAACCAATGGAAAAAGGAAGACCTTTCTCTCTGTCTCTCTCTCAATGTCCACTCTGCCTGTCAAAAAAAAAAAAAAAAGCTATAAATGGTACAAGAACTACTGACCACTTGAATAGAAAGTGAAGAAATATATGACATAAGTACAGCACCTTATGTATAATAAAAGGGACAATAGTAAAATTCAAATAAATTATAGATATAAATACTAAACAAAAGAAATTCTAGGAGAAAATATAGGATAATATCCTCAAGACCTTAGAATGGCAATATGTGTTTTACAGACTAGAAAGGTAGCTACTCATAAAGAAAAAGTTGTATAAATTAAATTACATTAACATTTTAATATATTTATCAGAAGATACTGGTTGAAGTGAAAAGCCACAGATGGGAGGTAATATTTGCTATGTGTTTGTTTAACAAAAAGCTCATACATAGGGCATATAAATGAGTCTCATAAATTAAGATCTGATAAAATGCTTTCAACATTCCATGAAAGAGTATCTTTAAATAGTCAAAATTTTATTGAATAGGAGCACTGAATTAAGTCCAAAATGATACTTCACTGTATATTCTCGTTATAATGACTTAAGTTAGAAGTACTGAAAATTCCAAATGCTTATGATAAGTGACTGGAATTCTGAAACACTCACTGCTTTTCAAATTCCAAATGAATAAAAAGTGTCTAAGAAAGGTGAATAAAAATATATGTTATGAGTATACTATCTCAGGGACATGTTCTTTTCAAAAGATACACACACACACACACACAGACACTTGAGTGCCCACAGGTTTGCTGAAGAGTGTTCATGGTAGCTCTATTCCTTATAGCCAGAATCTTGATACATGACTTAAAGGAAATTCAGAGCACAAATAAATGACATAGAAACTAGAAAATAATACAAAAATCTATGAAATAAAGAGTGGTTCTATGAAAGACAAACAAAATAATTTATAGACTAAGTAAAAAGATTCAAATATATAAAAGCAGAGATGGAAAGGGACATATGACATAGATACCACAGAAATTCAAGGGATTTTTGGAGATTATAGTGAGCAATTGTGTAGCAACAAATTTGATCACTGTGAAAAAATGTACAAATTTCTGGAGTGCAGACTTTACTAAGACTGAAACTTGAAGAAATAGAATACCTAAATGGAACAATAATGGGAACCCAGATTGAAACAGTAATCTAAAAGTCAGCCATCAAAGCAGGAAGAAGGCTTCACTGCTGAATACCCATCATTTAAAAAATTATCACCAATCTGTCTTAGATTGTTTCAAAAAAGTGAAAAAGGAGGTAATTCTTCCAAACTCCTATTAGGCCAGCATTAGTTAGATAAAGACACAATAAGAAAGAAAGCTATAGGACAATATCCGTTATTAACAAAGATGCAAAAAGCCTCGACAAAATACCAGAAAATTAAATCCAACAGAACATTAAAAAGATTATTCACTAAGCAAGTTGGATTCACCCCAGCAATGCAAGGATAGCTCAGCATGCACAAGTCAATAGACATGATATAACAAAGCAACAGAACGAAGGATGAAAGTCATGTGATCTGGGGCCATGGTGCTGCACAGCAGGATCAACTGCCGCCTGCATTGCTGGGAACTTTTATGGGTGCCTTGTAGTGCTGCCTCATTTGCTTCCTATCCAGCTCCCCATTAACATACCTGAGAAACCAGAGAAAGATGACCCAAGTCCTTGGGCCCTTGCACCGATGTAGGAGGCCTTGTTATAGTTCCAAGTTCCTGGCTGCAGTCGGGCCTAGCCCCAGCCATTGTGGACATCTCCCTCCCTCTCCTCCTCCTCTTCCCCCTCCCCCTCCTCACTAATCTTCACAAAAATGTAAACAAAACCAGAAGGAGGTATCAACTCTTTCTAGTACATTCACTATTACCAAAAAGGCAAAAGATAACAAAAACTGCCTTAGATGTGGAGAAAAGAGAACCCTTCTTTGTACTCTGTTGCTGGGAATGTAAATTAGTACATCCATTATGGAGGTGTGGAGGTTCCTCAAAGAACGAAAAACAGGACTATCTTATGATTTTGTAATCCCACTACTGGGTATAAGTAAAGGGAAATTGGGCTGTTGAAGATTTTTGTGTAATCCTATTTCTGGACATTATTTACGGTAGCCTAGTAGTCTAAACAATCTGTCCAATGATAAATGGAAAACGGAAATTGGATCATATAAATAATAAAAATATGAAATCTTGTAATTCAGAAAAACATGGATGATATTAGTGGTATTACATTTAATGAAATAAGACAAGCCAAACTTTTATGTGGGATCTGAAAAAAAGATGGTCTCCTAGAAGGAAGAAATATAATTGTGGTTACCAGAGACTGAGGAAGGAATGGTATTGGAATGATGAGGGAAGACTGATTAACAGCTACCAATTTATAGTCACACAGGAGTCAGAGGTTCTGGGGTTCTATTGCACAGCTGAGTGACTATAATGGTGTTGTCCTCTGTATTTCTTCTTTAAAAAGGAGCCGATGAACTACAGATAGGAATTTGAATGTTTTCACCATGAAAAAATTTTAAATGTTGAGGAGATTTATTTATCCTTATTGGATGTCATATATTGTGTACAGACATTATGTAATGTATATATGTACTGAAAGATCACTTGGTATCCCATAAATATGTACAGTTTTTATATATCTTTAAATCTTTATTTATTTTGCTCTTTAATTTTTTAAAAAGATTGATTGACTTATCAGAGTTATAGAGACAGGGAGAGGCAAAAAGAAAGAGAGATCGTCCATCTACTGGTTCATTCCCAAAATGACTGCAACAGCCAGGGTTGGGCTGGACTGAAGCCAGGAGCCCAGAATTCCATCTGGATCTCTCATGTAGGGATCCAAGCACTTGGACCATCTTCTGCTGCTTTCCAAAGTAAATTAGCAGGGAGCTGGATTGGAAATGAAGCAACTAGGACTCAAATGGTACCCATACAGGATACTGACATTACAGGTGGTGACTTAACCAGCTACACCACAATGCTAACCTTTTCTCTCTCTCTCTCTCTCTTTTTTTTTTTTTAAGATTGATTCATTTGTTTTGAAAATCAATTACAGAGAGAGAGGGAGAGAAATATTTCCCACCTGCTGGTTCACTGCCCAGATGGCTGCAATGGCCAACACTGGGCCAGTCCAAAGCCATGAGCTTTGTCCCAGTCTCCCACAAGGGTAGCAGAGGCCCAAACACTTGGGCCATCTTCTGCTGCTTTTCTCAGACTGTTAGCATGGAGCAAGATTGGAAGTGGAGCAACTGGACACAAATTGGCACTCATATAGAATGGGTGGTTTTACCTGCTGTACCACAATGCCAGCCCCCTTTTAAAAATTTTATAGGAATTTATTAATATATTAGATTACCAGATTCACAGAAAATAGATAATTACTTCAACACAGTTCTCATCAATTGTCATGTCAATGTAATATTAATACAAAGAGAACAGATTCCATGTAGTTCATAGATACAGTTCAAAGGATATAATGATATTCCCCTCTCTCCCTCTCCCTTCCCTCCTCTCCCCTCCCCTTCTTTTCTTCCTCTTCCTCCCTCCCTTCTCCTCTTTCTTTTTTAACTTTTGAGAACATTTTAATTACATTATAGTCAAGGGCTTAATGCTCCAATAAACACAAAGTTCAGTAAGTAAAAAATGATTTTAAAATTTATTTCATTTACTTGAAAGTCAGAGTACTGAGAGAGAGAGGGAAGATATACTCCATCTGCTGGTTCACTCCCCAGAGTGACTTTTTTTGATACATGTATCATTAGAAAGGCATTTTTCAATTCTCAAATACTTGTAAAATTTCCACATTTTGTCTTTATGTTAATTTCTATTTTTTTCTCTGTGGTCACAGAAAAACTATATACTTTAAATTTGTTGAGGCCTCTTTTTAGCCTACTGTATAGTTTATTTTACTGAAAATTCATGTACTTGAAAACACAAGTGTATTCTTCTCTTGTTTGTTATTCTTCAGATCTCAGTTGGATATTTGGTTAATGTGTTGTTTATTGTTTCATATCTGCTTTTGCTGTCCATTACTGAGAATATTCTGGAAATTTTCAACTATACTTAATGTGTTCTTTCTTCATTGCTTTTATGCTATATTTTCTCTCTCTCTTTTTTGGAGGTGCACTAGTTGCATATATACATTTACGTTGACTCATATTTCCCTGCACTTAACCCTTTATGTTCATGGAATTCCTTTTTATCTTCACCTTTTGCTATTTCTAACCAATTTCAGTTCCCCAAAACTTTTATTCTCATTTATTTCCCTATGCTGGGCACTTACACCTTTTAAAAAAATGCTCTTTATGGCCTGAATTTTGCTAACTCTTACATAGCCTTTTTATTGGAATAATAATAACCTCCTCTTGGGGCCAGTGCTGTGGCATAGTGAGTAAAGCCGCCACCTGTAGTGCCTGCATCCCTTATAGGTGCAGGTTCAAGTCCCAGCTGCTCCATTTGGATCCAGCTCTCTGCTAAGGCCTGGGGAAGCAGTAGAAGATGGCCCAAGTCCTTGGGCTCCTGCACCTGCATGGGAGACCTGGAAGAAGCTCCTGGCTTCTGGCTTCTGGCTTCTGGCTTCTGGCTCCTTGCTCCTGGCTTCAGATCAGCCCAGCTCTAACCTCTCCTTATATATAATTATTTCAAGTTACTCTCATAACTGTTACACTGTAGTTTATC
This sequence comes from Lepus europaeus, assembly GCF_033115175.1. Taxonomy (NCBI): domain Eukaryota; kingdom Metazoa; phylum Chordata; class Mammalia; order Lagomorpha; family Leporidae; genus Lepus; species Lepus europaeus. Next base: position 14,622,342 of record NC_084843.1, on the reverse strand, counting down.
ACAATTTAATTGTTGATCTTTAGCTCTTAAACTTGTTTACAGTAGAAACAATTTAATTTCTAAATCCTTAGTGCTTTAAGTAACTTAGTGAATAGTTGTTAAGAGATGAGTAATGCCTTTCTCTTGATGGAGAAATATATGGATAACATATATTTTATTTTTAAAATGTTTTAAAGATTATTTATTTGAAAGGCGGAGTTACACAGAGAGAGAGGGATAGACAGAAACAGAGAGATTTTCCATCCATTGGTTCAGTCCCCGAAGGGCTACAATGCCTGGGCTGAGCCAGGACAAAGCCAGGAGCCCAGAACCCCATCTGGGTCTCCCATGTCAGTAGTTGGGGTCCAAGTACTTGGACCATCTTCTGCTGCTTTTCCCAGGCAGGTTAGCAGGGAGCTGGATTGGAAGTGGAGCAGCAGGAACTTGAACTGACACCCATTTGAGATGCTGGCATTGAAGGCTATGGCTTAATTTATTATGCCACAAGACCTGCCCCAATATTTGCTTTCTCATAGTCTATTAAAAGTTTTAGTACATAAGATAGACAGCTTGTTAGTGCAGTCAAGGATTTATTCCTCATATTTATAAAAATTTAAATGTATTATAAATAATCACATGGGATTCTGTAAAACAAAAACCCAGGTTCTTTCTTCTCCCAAAATGAAATTTTATAGTAAATTGTTTTATTACTTGAGTCTTTGTAAGGAACAGCAATCATGTATAACTAACACACAGAATAAAAATTGATTATTAGAATAAGATGCTTTTTTTTTCTTTTTTTTTTTTTCCTTTAAGCCTCTGGGGCTTTCTCATTAAGATAACTATCATGTCTAGTAACACAAGATCATTAGACTTTTTAATTCTCAAACATTTGTATTAATAGCATTTTCCATTATAGAAACTTAAAGTCTGGTACCACATCACATCTTGACAGTACTTCTAATATACTCCAAATAGACTGATTAGTTGGTGTCTCTATAAGATGAGAGACATAGGTCCTTCGATTTTTTCAGTTGGGCCCAAACTGGAAAAACCAAAGTCCAGGATTTACTGGAAATTTTAGAGACCAGATTGTTTGAAACTTTGATTTTTTGAATGCCTGTCAAGAATGCCAAGAAGGCTCAAAATCCAAAATATCTGGTTGAAATAAGATTTCTTAAAATCATGACATAACATAGACCAAATTTGATCATTGTTACAAGGTGATTATTCAAATTTTTGAAAAAAGCACATATTTAAATAACCCATAGCTCTTAATAAAAATTCAGCTGTTTTTGAACAATTAGAATTTAACAGACATCAAGAGAACATAATAGATTACTTTAACACATTGCTTTAACAAAGCATCAGAGTTTAATTCTATGTCAAAGAGAAATTGAGCTTCCTGTGATCTTTTGCTGTGAGGTTTCCTTCCTTTACCTTCTTTCATATTGGTGACCATGTGTCTGTGTTTCTGTGTGTAAGACATCTTTAAGCATCTTTTGCAGGGCAGGATGAGTGGCAACAAATTCTTTCAGTTTCTGTTTGCTATGAAAAGTCTTAATTTCACCTTCATTCACAAATGAGAGCTTTGCAGGATATAGTATTCTGGGCTGGCAGTTTTTCTCTCTTAGTACCTGGGCTATGTCTCGCCATTCCCTTCTAGCTTGTAGGGTTTCTGATGAGAAGTCTGCTGTGAGTCTAATTGGAGATCCTCTAAGAGTGATCTGACGTTTCTCTCTTGCACCTTTTAGGATCTTTTCTTTATGTTTCACTGTGGTGAGTTTGATTACAACATGTCGTGGTGAGGATCTCTTTTGGTCATGTTTATTAGGGGTTCTATAAGCTTCCTGTACTAAGATGCCTCTGTCCTTCTCCAAACCTGGGAAATTTTCTGCTAGTAAGAATAAGATGCTTTTAACAACATGAAAGGGAAGAATAAATCACCATGTTTGCAATATGCAGAAGACTATTAGTTCTAGCAGTTTTCAGTTATATGAGTTGTTTGACATTCTTAACCGGAAATGACTACTGTAGTGAATTAAGTCTCATGGGTTCTTCAACCAGCATGTAATTACTGAATTATGATCCATAATCTTAGGTGAAGGAGTAGAACAGGCAAATTTAGGACACCTGGCTGCATCAGAAAAGTGAGAAGGAAAAGAGGTCTCCTAGAAAGGAATTTATTAGTTTGTTCCTGTACTAAAAAAGATATGGGACTTGGATTCACTACCACAATATTAATAGTATTAAAAAAGAAAGTAATTCCTTGTTAGATTAGGCTTGATAAAAGACCAGTTTTCTAGGGGTGGATGTTTTGAACATTGGTTAAGGCTTTGCTTAAGAGGCCTGCCTCTCATGTCAGAGTGCTTGAGTTCCAATTCCAACTTTCTGCTAATGCATATCTTGGGAGGCAAAAGTTGCTGTCTCAATCACTTGTTGTCACTGGCACTCACTTGAGAAACCCAGATTGAGTTCATGGATCCTGGCTTTGGCCTGGCTCAGCCTTGGCTGTTGTGGGCATTAGGGTAGTGAACCAGCAGATAAATGATCTGTTTATGTCTCTCTTTCAAATAAATATATAAGTATATATTAAAAATTTTTCCAAAACTATTTAAAAATATCTTTAATTATTATTTACTTATTTTGGAAAATATTGTAGATATATTTGGGAAATAATGTAATTTCCATTAATGTGAGAATGAAACTTTATTTAGCATTTTTAAAATGCATATTTAATCTCTTCCAAGGTAAATTATATGTAATATTGTCATCAATGCAAGCCTATTGTGGATATTCTTACCTTGATCTCCAGATGACTCAGTGTCAGTAAAGAGTAGGTAATAAGAAGATGGGTCCTAAATCAGCCTACAAGTTTACTAGTTATTTGATTTCCAGGAACTTTCTTTGAAGTTTCAGTACTTCAATTTTTTTCCTTTGTAAAATTTGAAATGATAATAGTGCCTACCATTAGTTCTCTGATTAATGAAATGGATTTAACAGCTTAAAATAACACATAACAACCATTTATTATTTCATGGTTTCTGTGGGTCAGGAATCTGGGCACAGGTTGTGTAGGTTCTTTGTTCAGGATTTCATGGGGCTGAAGTTGGGGTGTCAGTGGGCCAGCAGACTCTGCTGAGGCAGGAGGATTTCTTCCAAGCTCACGGGCTGTTGGTAGAGTTTGGTTCCTTAAGGTTGTAGGAATGAGGCCCTTGCTTTCTTGCTGTCAGCTAGGGCCACCAAGCCTGTCTCCATTTTATGGCATTGTGTGTCTTCAAGGCCAGTGTGGGATCTATTTTGCTTTAAATCTCTCTCTGGTCTGTTAAAGTGGAATCTGATACACTATAAAATTATGTGGGTAACTATTCTTTCACATTTGCTGCATATGGGTAATCTAACCTAATAAAGGGAATGACTGCCACCATTTTCACAAATCCCACCCACACTAAGGAGATAGGAATTATACGGGTTGTATACACGAGGAGGCCCTCTAGTAATTCTACCTACCTTGGAGTAGTTTTGCAGGTTGAGAAGATAATACATATAAACAGAATGCATACTGAATGGTTAACATTACCTACAATTATTTATTCTTAAAGATGTATTTATTTATTTGAAAGGCACAGTTGCAGAGAGAAAGAGATAGAGATAAATAGAGCAAGCTATCTTCTATCTGTTGCTTCACTCCACAAATGGCTGAAAGTAAGGTCTGGGCCAAGCCAAAGCTGGGAGCCAGGACCTTTGACCAGGTCTCCAGTATGGGTGCAGGGGTCCAAGCACTTGGCCATCTTCCATTGCTTTCCAGGCACATTAGCAGGAAACTGGATTGGAAGTGGAAGTATCCATATGGGATGTTGGTGTCACAGGTTATGATTTAACCTGCTGTGCTACATTGCCAGGCCCTATGATTATTTTGTGAATGCAGAAATTTTTACTTTATAAAGTTGTCATCTATGTCAATCATATACAATAAATTTTAAAATATTGATAATTAAAACTATAGTAGTATACCATTCTGAAACTGGAATCTTCAAATGTGGACAAATTATAAAGTAATATCTAGCTAGATTATAGACTGAAATGTGTTCTATTAATAAGATGTCAATTCATATTTAAATATTGAAATTAACATTACATTCTTATTCTTTTACTTATTGTGAGATATACTTTTTCTGAAACTTTCTCTTATTTTCCCTAAGAATTGAAAATATGTTGATATTCTTTAATATTACTCCAAAGTGTCTAGCTGTGGGTTTTTCAATCATTCATCATTTTTTTTTAAATTTCTACAAAATATATCTTCAGTATGATTTCAAATACATCTTCCAATATATTTTTATTTGACTTTCTGTTATTATGTCTCTTATCACACTCCTATTTCTTTTTTTAAGATTTACTTGTTTGCGAGGCAGTTACAGAGGGAGAGATAGAGAAGTCTGCCATCTGCTGGTTCATTGCCCAAATGGCCACAACGGCCAGAGCTGGGCTGATGCTAAGCCAGGATCCTAAGCTTCCAGAGCCTAAGCACTTGGGCCATCTTTCACTGCTCTCCCACACCATCAGCAGGCTCAAACCAGCACTCATGTGGGATGCTGGTGCTGCAGGCGGACACTTAACCGACTAGGCTACAGCACTGACCCCCACACTTCTATTTATATCCTGCATATTTCTTAGCTCTTTGTTATATTTTTTTCTTCTTTTTCCTTTTCAATCTGGTCTTCAATTATGTTTTGTTTTATTCACATATACGTTTATTCTACTCATTGTCTTCATTTTTAATTATTCTTTGATTCCAATCTCCCATATATTTTCCATTGTGTCACTTAATAAACTTAGGGATAATTTGAAATTCTTAGAGATAAATTTGAAATCTCAGGGATACTGGCTACTCTGAAAAGTATTGCATTAAAAGGAGAACCAGGTCCCAACTGTGTAAGACCTAGTAATTCAGGGGTTAGGAGGGATACTGAACATTCCTCAGATAGAAAGTTCTATGACATTTGTAATTACATAGTATAGTTTAACCAGAGCCTTTTTTGAAAGAGTAGACGTATATACTGAGCTACCTTCTTGTTCTCCTGAATGTGTAATAGCCATTACAAAAATGTTCCCAAATCTAGTCCATTATCTTTTCTCAAAAACCTGCTTTATTCTTTTGCATTGTAAGCACATAGAAGCTGTTCAGCATGAGTTCCCACATATTCACAGGGACATTGACAAACTAAATTGCATCCAGAAAACTTAAACTACATCTGTAAATTATATCATATGAAGAAGGTTGAATAGATTGGAACTTTTGTTTATAATAGAGTATTACTATTTCTGTGTATCTGTAGATACTGGACTTGAAATCAGTCAATAGATGCTATAAGGAGATAGACTCATACTGCAGCTTAAGGCAAAATTTCTAGTGAGTGGAGTTGTCCAAAAGAATGGCTTGTCAGTTTTTTTTTTAAGATTTATTTATTTATTTTGAAAATCATAGTTGCACAGAGAAGGAGAAGCAGAGAGAGGTTTGCCACCTATTGGTTCACTCCCCAATTGGCCACAACATCTGGAGCTGCACCATTCTGAAGCCAAGAGCTTCTCCCCATGTGGGTGCAGGGGCCCAAGGGCTTGGGCCATCTTCCACTGCTTTTCCAGGTCATAGCAGAGAGCTGGATCAGAAGTGGAGCAGCCGGGTCTCGAACCTGCGCCCATATAGGATGCCTACACTGAAAGCAGCGGCTTTACCCAGAATGCCACAGCACCGGCCCCTGGCTTGTCAGTTTTAATAGTGAGCTTTCCACTGTGTAATAGTGAGTAAAGGCTTATTATATTAATAAATATATATGCTAATTATTAAATTCTTGTAGTAATTGAACATGTGTTTGAGTTATGAAGCTTTTCTTTAGAGACTTTAGAACTTCTGTCACTTTCTCACTTTGTTTTAGGTATGCAGAAATTTTCTAGGAAAGTCATGGCTAATGAAATATATTTTAAATGTTCTTCATAGTAAAAGAAAATTATTTCAAATTATTTTGGAAACTAGAGTACTATATATTATAACTATATAAGTATACCAATGCATATGTGATGTTACATATATAATACTGATATAAATGTATGTATCTTCATCTTTAGAATGAGAGTAAATATAAAAATAAATGGAAATTTGTTTAAATTAGTTTGATCATACAGTAATGATCCTGACTGAAATATTCTATTACAACTTAATTAAAATAATTTAATTTTCCAATAAAATGTTTTATCACTTTATATTATTACATTGTTAATTTCTTATCTACCTTTTGTTCCTTCTCTCAAAAATTTTTTGAATTAATAAATTTTAATTATTCTGTAAAACATTTTAGTGTAGATTACCTCTCAAAAAAGTAGTTATTATGGTTTAAAGAACTCAGATGGGTAAAGTTGTGATAGTAACTGATAAATTAGAGGCAAATTTTCCTTCTCATTTTTCTGCCATTGTTGTTGACAAAATCCTTCACTCTTTTTTTTCAGTGTTTTTAAGATGTTTGAATAAAAAACAACTTGGGTCAGGTACTATTTTACTTTTTTGTAATACTATACCAAATTTTTTATAATAAGTTAGATTTTTTTTACTTCCTTCTTTGTTAGTTTTATGTGGTATCAAAGTTTCATTCTTTTAGCACTATAAGTTTTATAGTTATTAATGAAAGTCTGGAAATAAAATAATAATGATGTACTTTTGTGTCAAATATATAATATACCTACCAGAGTAGGCAATTTTAGGTAGATGGCTGTTTGTACATATTGAATCAATCTTTAATTTAGCCATTGAGTGCCTCTGTCATTTTATTATATTATTTGACCAATTTGTATATTTTGGAAAGCTGTTTCAATTTAATGTAAATCATTCTAATTTTAAGATAGTTTTCTTCATTTTTCTCTGCAGAATACTTTGTTTTAGGTTGCCAATTCATTTAGGATTCTAATATCATTAAAGAGTTCTCATTGGGACTGTATAACACATAGAAGTGTTACATGAAAAATATGTCAATAACCTGGTAGTTAAATAGGAAAGTTATTCTTTTGGAATGCTACCAATCATACTACTGAGTTGATTAGCATGAATTTTTTTATTTTTAATTTTTTAAAAAGATTTATTTATTTATATGAAAATCAATTACAGAGAGAGAGAGACAGATGGAGAGAGACCTTCCATCTGCTGCTTCACTCCCTAGTTTGCTGCAACAGCCAGGGCTGGGCCAGGCCAAAGACAAGAGCCAGGAGCTTCTTCCAGGTCTGCCATGTTGGAGCGTTGGCCCAAACACTTGGGCCATCCTGTTTCTTTTGCAGGCACTTTAGCAGAGCTCAATGGGAAGTGGAGCAGCTGGGACTGGAACCAGTGCCCATATGGGATGCTGGCATCTCAGGAGGCGGCTTCACCTACTAAACCACAATGCAGAGAAAAAAATATTACCACTATAGCTGCAATGCTAGAAATCAAGAGCTGACAGAGTATATTGAGCTTAAGAATTTTGTAGTCTTTGACAGTAGTGCTGCTCATCAACATTTATATACCATAGGTAAAATTAAATTAAATTAGATTGAATCTAAATTACATGTTTCTGAGTAAATGGAATCTGGTAATTCACTATTAAGTCAATCTCTAAACTCATGTAATAAATTAGATTTGATTTTACTTATGTGAATGATGCTAAGAATCATTTTTCAATTTGCAATTCTAATTTTCATTCTAGACTAGGTGATATCTCCTTGCAAGAAAAATAACTGAATCCTAATATAGATGTCTATATGTTTTTATTACACATATATTAACATTTTGAACATAGAGGATGGGTCATTTAATTTAATTCAAATAAACTGAAAAATTTAAACAAATTAAACAAATTTAAACTTAAACAAAATAAACCTAAAAATTATGGCTTAAGTAGGTGTTGAAGCAATGAGAAATTTTATTTTATGCCTATGATGTGAAAAGTAAAGGTTCAAATACAATGTGCTTATAATAACAAAGCCTAAGGGGCCGGTGCTGTGGTGCAGCGTGTTAAAGCCCTGGCCTGAGATGCTTGCATCCCATATGGGTGCCAGTTCTAGTCCCGGCTGCTCCTCTTCCGATCCAGCTCTCTGCTATGGCCTGGGATAGCAGTAGAATATGGCCCAACTCCTTAGGCCCCTGCACCCACATGGGAGATCTGGAAGAGGCTCCTGGCTCCTGGCTTCAGATCGGCGCAGCTCTGGCCATTGTGGCCATCTGGGGAGTGAACCAGCAGATGGAAGACCTCTCTCTCTGTCTGTGCCTCTCTCTGTAACTCTGTTTTTAAAATAAATAAAATAAAAATCTAAATAAATAAATAAATAACAAAGCCTTAATAGAATTTTTTTTAAAATAACCCATTGGAAATTTTTGTTATCTTCTAAACTTTTAGAAGCTTGAGGAATTTATCAAATATATTTTAGCATATATTTATTTCTTTTGAGCTTCTGTAGTTCTTTTGTTAATAAATCAGTCAAAATTATTAGAATTTTAAAATCAATTTTATGAATTAATTAAAATATAAAAATATAAGGGTTGGTGCTGTGGTGCTATGGCTTAAGCTGCTGCCTGCAATGCTAGTAGCCCATATGAGCATTGGTTTGACTCCTAAGTGCTCCATTTCCAATCAAGCTCTATGCTAATGGGTCTGGGAAAGCAGCAGAGAATGACCCAAGTAGTTGGGCTTCTGCTATCCTCATGGAATTCCCTGGGTAGAGTTCTAGGCTCCTAGCTTTGCCTGGCCCAGCTCTGGTTGTTGCAGCCAGTTAGGGAGTTAACCAAGGGGTGGAAGATCAATCTGTCTGTCTCCCCACCACCCCTCTTGTTTTATCTTTTAAATAAATAAATCTTTAAAAAAATTGTAAAACTTATAAATGTTTCATAAATAATGTATAACATGTAAGTTTCAGCTGCATTGGATAACATTATGTGGGATTTATTGACAAGTTATAGTCTCTCAACTTAGGCTTTAAAAATTTATCATTACTGATTATAATGAAATCTAAACTCTAGGATGCCATTGTTTTTCTTGTAACTTAGAAATAGAAATCTATCTGTATAGGGACAAAAACATCAGGAGAATTGTGGGAAACTACAAAATCCTCTTTGTAAGCTCTTTCTTCTTGAAAGCACATCACTCACTGCATTATTTCATTAGTCTAACAAACAGAGAATAATAGGGAATTAACTTTAAAAAGCTAAATAATATAAATAAATATATACTTTGTATATATATTGATTATAATACTTTTAAATGTTTCATTATATTTCATTATGTTAAAGTTAATAATATATAAATAAAAACTGAGTTATTTATATACACATATATATGAGCATTCAAGTTTTAAAAAATTTAGTTGTTTCCTTAACAAGTATTACTGTATTATATATCAAATAGTTTTGTTTAATAGGAATACTTATATGCAAAATAACTTGCTGTTTATATAGTAGAACATATGTTACCCTAAGACTGTTGGTTACACTTGCCCATTTAATCATTTTGACATAAGCCTGATTTCTAAAGTTTCAGAGGTAGAAATGAATGCTGAATTTGAATTAGTGCCTTTAACTCTATAAAAAGAAGCTTCATTTTGACCACTTAACAATTTATAGAGAAAAGGACAGGTTATAAAAAAATTGTGATATCTACAGAATGGTATTAAAAGCATAAATTTCCCATACAGTTAAATATTAGCCATTATCTTTGCTATTATAAATATTTGATTTGTGAATTAAAACCTTAGGGTCTTCAAGTAGCTTCATAAATATGTAAATATTATAATTAAGAAGAGGTAACATTACAAATATAAATTTTGTCTTCTTGTCACTATATTTTTCTTAAAACTTTTATTTAATGAATACAATTTTAATAGGTACAACTTCAGGAATATAGAGGTTCTTCCCCCATACACACCCTCCCACCCCCAACTCCTACCCGCTTTCTACTCCCTCTCCCATCTCATTCTTCATTAAGATTCATTTTTAATTGAACTTTATATATAGAAGATTAACTCTATACTAAGTAAAGATTTCAACAGTTTGCACCGCCCCCCCCCCCCCACACAATATATAAAGTACTGTTTGAGAACAAGTTTTGCAGTTAATTCTCATAGTACAACTCATTAAGGAACAGAGGTCCTACATGGGCAGTAAGTGCACATTGACTTTTGTTGTTAATTTAAAAATTAACACTCTTAATTATGACTTCAGGGATCACCCTAGGATCTTGCCATGAGCTGCCAAGGCTATGGAAGCCTTTTGTGGCCACAAACTCCATCAGTATTTAGACAAGTCCATAAGCAAAGTGGAAGTTCTCTCCTCCCTTCAGAGAATATATCCTTCTTTGATGGCCCCTTCTTTCCACTGGGCTCTCATTCACAGAGATAATCCATGCAGGATATTCTTGCCACAGTGTCCTGGCTTTCCATGTCTGAGAGACACTCATGGGCTTTTTAGCCACATCCAAATGCCTTAAGGGCTGATTCTGAGGTCAGAGTGTTATTTAAAGTGATTGTCATTCTATGAGTCTGCTCTGTGGACTGTTCCCATGTTGGACACTCCCTTTTTAATTTTGTCTATTTTTAATAGAAAGCTTATATTTAATAAATATAAATTTTATAAGTACAACTTTTGAATTATAGCAGTTATTCCCATACCTACCCTCCCACCCCCAAACCATTGCATCTCCTACTCCTTCTCCCATTCCACTCTTCATTAAGATTCATTTTTAATTATCTTTATATACAGACTGTCAACTCTATACTAGGTAAATATTTCAACAGTTTGCACCCACACAGACACACAAAGTAGAAAGTACTGTTTGAATACTAGTTTTACTATTAATTCTTGTAGTACAACACATTAAGGACAGAGGTCTAACATGGGGAGCAAGTGCACAGTGACTCCTGTCGTTGAGTTAACTATTGACTCTCTTATTTTTTAAAGATTTATTTATTTATTTGAAAGTCAGAGTTACACAGAGAGAGAAGGAGAGAGATATATATATATAGAGAGAGAGAGAGGGAGGGAGGGAAGATGGGAGGTTGGTTTTAAATCTGCTGCTTTGCTCTCCAGTTGGCCGCAACAACCGGAGCTGAGCCAATCCAAAGCCAGAAGCCAGGAGCTTCCTCCAGGTCTTCCCACATGTGTGTAGGGGCCCAAGGACTTGGGCCATCTTCTACTGCTTTCTTGGGTGATAGCAGAGAGCTGGATTGAAAGTGAAGCAGCTGGGACTCAAACAGGCACCCATTTAAGATGCTGGCATTGAGACAGTATCTTTACCAGCTACGCCACAGTGTCAGCCCCAGTTGACACTCTTATTTATGACATCCATGATCACCTGAGGCTCTTGTCATGAGCTGTCAAGGCTATGGAAGCCTCTTGAGTTCATGAACTCTGACATTATTTAGACAAGGCCATAATCAAAGTGGAAGTTCTCTTCTCCCTTCAGAGAAAGGCCCTGCTTCTTTGATGGTCTCTTCTTTCTACCAAGAACTCACTCACAGAGATCGTTCATTTGTTTTGAATATCTTGAGAAGAATTGGATTTAGTTCTTTAAATGTCTTATAGAATTCAGCAGTGAATCTATCTGGTCCTGGGTTTTTCTTTGTTGGGAAGGCCTTTATTGCTGATTCAATTTCTGTCTTGGTTATGGGTCTGTTTAGGTTTTCTATGTCTTCATGGTTCAACTTAAGTAGATTGTATGTGTCTAGGAATCTATCATGTTGGCATACAACTCTTTGTAGTAATTTCTGATAACTATTTTATGTCCGTGGTGTCTGCATCTATTGAAATAATTATATAGTTTTTGTTTAGTTTGTTAATATGAAGTATCACATTGATTTATTTGGGAATGTTGAACCATCCCTGCATTCTAGGGATAAATCCAAGTTGGTCCCAGTGAATGATCTTTCTGATGTGTTGTTGGATTTGATTGTCCAGAATTTTGTTGAGAATTTTTACGTCTGTGTTAATCAGAGAAATAGGTCTGTAGTTTTCTTTCTCTGTTGCATCTTTTCTGCATTTAGGAATTAAGGTAATGCTAGCATCATAGAAAGAATTTGGGAGGATTCCCTCTCTTTCTTTCTTTTTTTTTTTTTTTTTTTTTGGACAGGCAGAATGGACAGTGTGAGAGAGAGACAGAGAGAAAAGACTTCCTTTACCGTTGGTTCACCCTCCAATGGCCGCCGCGGCAGGTGCGCTGCAGACGGCGCACCACGCTGATCCGATGGCAGGAGCCAGATGCTTCTCCTGGTCTCCCATGGGGTGCAGGGCCCAAGGACTTGGGCCATCCTCCACTGCACTCCCGGGCCACAGCAGAGAGCTGGCCTGGAAGAGGGGCAACCAGGACAGAATCCGGCGCCCTGACCGGGACTAGAACTCGGTGCGCCAGTGCCGCAAGGCAGAGGATTAGCCTGTTGAGCCATGGCGCCGGCTGGATTCCCTCTCTTTCAATTGTTTTGAATAATATGAGAGGAATTGGAGTTAGTTTTTTTTAAATGTTTGGTAGAATTCGCCAGTGAAGCCATTTTTTTCTGGGCTTTTCTTTGTTGGGAGGGTCTTTAATACTGATTCTATTCCTATCTTGGTTATGGGGCTTTTTAGGTTTTCTGTCTTTTCACAGCTGAACTTAGGTAGTGTCCAGGAATCTATCCATTTCTTCAAGGTTTCCCAGTTTGTTGACCTACAGCTCTTTGCAGTGGTTTCTCATGATTTTATTTTTTATGTGGTGTCTGTTGTTATATTTCCTTTTTCTTCTCTAATTTTATTAATTTGGGTCTTCTCTCTCCTATCTTTGGTTAGTTGGGCCACTGGCTTGTCAATTTTGTTTATTTTTTTAAAAAACCATCTCTTCATATTGCTGATCTTTTGAATTTTTTTGTTTCTGTTTTTTTTTGATTTCTTCTCTAATTTTAATTATTTTTTTCTTCTACTAGTTTAGCGTTTTTGTTGTTTTTTTAGATCCTTGAGGTACATAGATAATTAATTTATTTGGTGCCTTTCTAGTTTCTTTTTTTTTTCTTTTTTTTTTTTTTTAATCTTTGACAGGCAGAGTGGACAGTGAGAGAGAGACAGAGAGAAAGGTCTTCCTTTTGCCGTTGGTTCACCCTCCAATGGCCGCCGCGGTAGCGCGCTGCGGCCAGCGCACTGCGCTGTTCCGATGGCAGGAGCCAGGTGCTTCTCCTGGTCTCCCATGGGGTGCAGGGCCCAAGCACCTGGGCCATCCTCCACTGCACTCCCTGGCCACAGCAGAGAGCTGGCCTGGAAGAGGGGCAACCGGGACAGGATCGGTGCCCCGACCGGGACTAGAACCCGGTGTGCCGGCGCCGCAAGGCGGAGGATTAGCCTAGTGAGCCACGGCGCCTTTCTAGTTTCTTGATGTAGGCACCAGTTGCTATAAACTATCCTGTTAACACTGCTTCTGCTGTATCCCACATTTTTTTTTATTAGACATGCAGAGTTAGACAGTGAGAGAGAGAGACAGAGAGAAAGGTCTTCCTTTTGTTGGTTCACCCCCCCAAATGGCCGCTATGGCCGGTGCACTGCACTGATCCAATGCCAGGAGCCAGGTGCTTCCTCCTGGTCTCCCACACAGGTGCAGGGCCCAAGCACTTGGGCCATCCTCCACTGCCTTCCCAGGCCACAGCAGAGAGCTGGACTGGAAGAGGGGCAACCGAAACTAGAACCCAGTGCCCATATGGGATGCTGGCGCCATAGGCAGAGGATTAACCACGGGAGTCACAACGCTGGCCCCATCCCACAAGTTTTGTTATGTTTTATTGCCATCTTCATTTGTTTACAGAAAATTTTGTTTTCTCTTTTGATTTCTTCTATGACCCATTGCTCATTCAGAAACATTTTGTTCATTCTCCATGTGTTTGCATATGATGAAGAGATTCTTGCATTGTTAATTTTCTTCTTCAATGCATTGTGGTCTGAGAAGATGGTATGATTTCAATTTTTTTTGAATTTTTGAGACTCACCTTATGGCCTAGCATATGGTCAGTCCTAGAGAAAGATCCATGCACTGGAGAAAAAAATGTGTACTCTGTGACTGTAGGGTGAAGGCTCGGTAGATATCTGCTAGGTCTATTTGGTCTACAGTGTCAACTAGCTCTGTTGTTTGCTTGTTGATTTTCTGTCTGGTTGATCTGTCCATTTCTGAAAGTGTGGTATTGAAGTCCCCAATTACTGTTGTATTTGAGTCTATATCTCCCTTTAAATACCTTAGCAATTCTTTTAAATAGCTAGGTGCCCTGTTATTAGGTGCATATGCATTTATAATAGTCACATCTTCCTGTTGAATTGATTCTTTGATCGTTATATAGTGTCATTCTTTGTCTCTCTTAATAGTTTTTCTGTTAGCCGGTGCCGCGGCTCACTTGGCTAATCCTCCACCTGCGGCACTGGTACCCCGGGTTCTAGTCCTGGTTGGGGAGCCGGATTCTGTCCCGGTTGCTCCTCTTCCAGTCCTGCTCTCTGCTGTGGCCCGGGAGTGCAGTGGAGGATGGCCCAAGTGCTTGGGCCCTGCACCAGCATGGAAGACCAGGAGGAAGCACCTGGCACCTGGCTTCGTATCAGCACAGCGCGCCAGCTGTAGTGGCCATTTGAGGGGTGAACCAACGAAAGGAAGACCTTTCTCTCTGTCTCTCTCACTAACTCTGCCTGTCAAAAAGAAATAGTTTTTCTGTTAAAGTCTATTTTGTTTTATATTAGGATGGCCACACCAGCTCTTTTTTGGTTTCTGTTAGCATGGGTTATTTTTTCCATACTTTCACTTTCAGTCTGTGTACATCTTTGTTGTTAAGGTGTGTTTCTTGTAGGCAGCAATTAGATGGGTTTACTTTTTTAATGTGTCTTTTTACTGGGGAGTTGAGACCATTTTCATTCAGTGTGAGTATTGTTAAATACCCTCTTTGCCCTGCCATGTTTCCTTAAATGTTTACGTATTTTGGATTTCATTTGTACTTTTGCTGGGTTCTTTTCTGCATTCCTCTTCTATTGTAGTGATGTTCCTGTTTCTGTGTGTAGCACATCCTTGAGCATTTTATGTAGGGCTGGGCAAGCAGTTACAAATTTTTTCAACTGTTGCTTATTGTGGAAGATCTTTATTTCTCCTTTGTTCATAAATGAGAGTTTTGCAGGGTACAGTATTCTGGGTTGAGGGTTTTTTTCTCTTAGGATTTGGAATATGTCTCGCTATTGTTTCCTTGCCTGTAGGGTCTGCAATGAGAAGTCCAGGGAGAGTCAAATTGGGCTTCCTCTGAATGTGGTTTGTTGTTGCTCTGGTGCACATTTTAAGAACTGTTTTTTTGTGTTTCACTGAGCTGAATTTTGCTATAATGTGTCATGATTAAGTTCTTTTCTGGTCCTGTCTATTGGGAGTTCTGTGTATTTCTTGTACTTGGATTTCTCATTCTCCAAATTGTGGAAATTCTCCTTTATTATTTTGGTAAGAAGGTCTTATAATCCTTTCTCTCTTTCCTCACCTTCTGGAATTCGTAGGATTCATAAGTTTGGTCATTTGATAGACCAAACTTGTAACTCTCCAACCATGATTTTTAATTTTCTAATTTCTTCTTGTATTTGGTCTGACTGTATTATTTCCAGAAGTTTGTCTTCTAGTTCTGATATTCTTTCTTCTGTTTAATCCATCCTATTGATAAGAGATTCTGCTGCATTTTTTATTTAGTATATGGAATTCTTCATTTCCAGTATTTCATTCTGGCTACCCTTTAAAAATCTCAATTTCTTGGGAGTGCTTTTCATTTAGATGGTGAATTTGTTTATGATTGCTTCTAAGTAATTATTAATTCTCCGAATTCCTTTTTTGACATATCCTCTATCCCTTCTTCAGCCTCTATTATTGAGGAATTGCGCTGGTCCTCTGACGAATTAATAAAGTCCTTATTCTTATTCAGGTTTTTCCTTTGTTTTTCGTCATTTCTGGTTGATTTTATTTTTAAATTGATTTCCCTCTGCTATGAGCTGGTATGTGTCTGTGTGTTGTAAGTGGAATCATGCAGCCCTGCCCCCTGGAACTCTTTTTACTTCTGGATGGTGATGGAGGCTGGTACCAGGGCTTTGGTGCCATAAGCCCTGCCTACTGAGGCTGGGTACACTTCTCGCTGGTGCGTGAGACGAGTTCGGGGTTTCACTTTTTAAGACTACTCCTTGTTGTACAGCTTGTGTGGTGGAAGGAAATCTCTGAAATGTTCTATACTTGTTCCCTGGTGGGGCGTGTTGAGAGGTGGCCCCCACAATTGATGGGTGTATGCGCGGGAGGCAGACACAGTGATACCCTTCTTACACTTGAAAATGTAAAAAATCAATATGACCTCTCACTAATGGCTGTAGATCTGGTTGGGGCGACGGGGTGAGACAAAGAAAGACTGTAACATGCCCAACCTCTCTGCCCATTCCCTTACAATTTCTCCTTCTTCTTTGCTTGGGGTTTAAAACGTAGTGCAGTTGGCCAAGTTTCCCCACCCGCCACAGTTTGAAGCTCAGCGGACTTGCTTCCTCTCACTGGTTCACTGGGAGCAGCGCCCATCTCCTCCTTCTGTCCCTGCATTGCTCCTTTGATGCACATTCACCGCCTCTCCCTCCTCTTTGCTTCCCAGCATGGACCTGAGCAGTTTCTGGTGGTCTCCTGGGCCACTCTGCACAAACTTCTCATTCTGCCACTGGCTTGTATTTCCTCTGCTAATTAATTATCATTTTTCCCTGCACGACTTGGAACCTCCCACTGCTGTACTGCCATCTTCCTATCCTCCTCTTCTTGTCACTTTAGAGTTCTGTTTCTTTTTTAAAAATAACAATACCCGGGGCTGACACTGGCATAGTAGGTGAAGCTGCCACCTGCAGCACCAGCAACCCATATGGGTGCCAGTTCAAATCCTGGCTACTCCACTTTCTATCCAACTCTCTGCTAATGTGCCTGAGAAAGCAGTGAAAGATGGCCCAAGTGCTGGGGTCCCTGCATCCATGTGGGAGAGCTGGAGGAAGCTCCTGTCTTCAGTCCAGTCCAGCCCTGGCTTTTGCAGTCGTTTGGAGAGTGAACCAGAGCACAAAAGATCTCTCTCCTCTCACTTTTATCTCTCTCTCTCCTCTCTCTCTTTTCTCTCTCTCTCCTCTCTCTCTGCCTCTGCCTCTCTCTCTCTAACTCTGCCTTTCAAAATAAATAAAATAAATCTTTAAAAAATACTTTTTTGAAAAGAAAACTCTACAAGAAATTGTACTTTTCAAGTATTTAACTCAAGATATTAGGCGTGATTGCAATGTAGATATAAAGTCCTATGTATTTTAACTGGTGTCATCTTGATATAAAAGTAATTTTTGTCTTCTTATATAGCTTGACCTTTAGCTAAAATGAATCTGTGTTTAGAATTCCTATTTAGAACACTGTGATGTTCAGCTCTATCAGTTATTGCAATCCATTCAGTAAACTCATATAAGTAAAAATACTAGGTTTTTTAGTAGTTTGTAGGAATATACAGCTAAACATCATAATGCTTAATTTCAAATATTTTCAGGTCAAGTGGAGAAAAATACAGGTAGGTAATAATGACAATCTGTTATGATTAATTGGAGTTGGGAAAGTGTAGAAGTTAAGGACTAGTCAGAATGTGCTTGTTTCCACTTTAGCTCCATTGCTTATTGCCTGTGTAACCTTCTAAGACTTTGTTTCTCCATGTATAAAATAGCTTTGATATTACTTTATGAGATTATTCTGAATGTCAATAAAATAATGTGTGTAAAGCACTTGGCACAATTATACCTGAGAAAGAGTTAACACTTTATATGTGTTAACTCTTTTGTTAGAAGTATGTAGTAGAGAAAATAGGAGGAAGATGAAGACTACCAATTAGACAGGATCCATAACTGATGGGATGTGAATCTTAGTTAAACAATACTCAGAAAGAGAGGGAGGGGATGTACAGTTCAGCACATGCTCAATCGGACTACCCCTAATGGGAGAGTTAGAAATGTGCCAGGGGATTCCAATTCAATCCCATCAAGGTGGCATGTACCAATGCCATCTCACTAGTCCAGGTGATCAGTTTCAGTTTATAACTGATCATAATGATAGGATTAAGAGTCAAAGGGATCCCATAAACAAGACTAGTGTCTGCTAATACAAACTGATAGAATTAAAAAGGAGAGAACAATCCAACATGGGAAGTGGGATACACAGCAGACTCATAGAATGGCAGATGTCCTAAATAGCACTCCGGCCTCAGAATCAGCCCTTAAGGCATTCAGATCTGGCTGAAGAGCCCATGAGAGTATTTTAGGCATGGAAAGCCAAGACATTCTGGCAAAAAAAAAAAAAAAAAAAAAAAAAAACACCCTAAATGAAAGATCTCTTTGAGTGAGATCCCAGCGGAAAGAACAGGCCATCAAAGAAGGAGGTCCCTTTCTCTTTCTCTGAAGAGAGGAAAGAACTTCCACTTTGACTATAGCCTTGTCTAAATATGATAGGAGTTGGCCAACTCAAGAGGCTTCTATAGCCTTGGCAGCTCATGACAAGAGCCTCGGGTTATTACTGACGTCATAAATAAGAGTGTCAATTGTTAAATCAACAGTAGGAGTCACTGTGCACTTACTCCCCATGTAGGATCTCTGTCCTTAATGTGTTGTACTATGTGAATTAATGGTATAACTAGTACTCAAATAGTACTTTATCCTTTGTGTTTCTGTGTGGGTGCAAACTGTTGAAATCTTTACTTAATATATACTAAATTGATCTTTTTCTGTGTATAAAGATAATTGAAAATGAATCTTGATGTGAATAGGATGGGAGAGGGGGTGGAAGATGGGATGGTTGCAGGTGGGTGGGAGGTTATAGGGGGAAAAAGCTGCTATAATTCAAAAGTTGTACTTTGGAAATTTAAATTTATTAAATAAAAGTTAAAAAATAAAATAAATGATGCCATCCAAAAAAAAAAAAAGAGAGAGAGAATGGTAGAAGTAGGAGGGAGAAAGCATTATTATATCCTCAGAATTGTCTCTATGAACTACATCCAATCTGTTCTCTTTGTATTTATATCACATTAATATGAGAATTGATGAGAAAAATACTCATTGCCATACCAAGAAAAAAAAAAAGGTATCTAGGAGAGGAGCATGTAAAGGCAGGAGAGAATGATTGGTATCAAAGGAGATACAGAGGTTTGACAATTTATGTCAAACATTTGGAAACTGTCGTAGGATTATCTGATCAGTTGTAGTGTCAATGTAGAGAAAGAGGCAAGATCCAGTTTTTGAAGATTGTTATATGCTGGGTTAAGGGGGATGGACTCCAAACTAAAAGTGATGAAGAAACACTGAGAAAATTTAAGCCAAGGAACAAAGGAGTGCTAGGAGAGGGATTACAGAAATCTTTCAGGGTTAGAGTATTGTGTTAGCTGGTGAACAACAGCTAGAGTGTTCTGAGAATGAATGCAGGGCGACCGGTTCTGTTTGTGAATTAAACCAGGAGGGCAGTTAGGGTGGTTAGGGTGCTATCATTAAGGCTTTTATTTCTTCTAGAAAGAATTCAAACAATTAAATCTGTACATACAAACATTAAAGATTTATAATAAGAATAGATGGTGGAGAGTTATTGGAATGTTTATTCCTCATGTTTTAATCTAGAAAAATGTTTTATTCTGTCTTTTAAAAACCATCAATTTTCTGTTAAAACTTTGATTTTTTAAATTTATTTATTTGACAGATAGAGTTAGTGAGAGAGAGAGAGACAGAGAGAAAGGTCTTCCTTCTATTGGTTCACTCCCCAAATGGTCGCCACGGCCGGTGCTGCGCCAGTCCGAAGCCAGGAGCCAGGTGCTTCTTCCTGGTCTCCCATGCGGGTGCAGGTGCCCAAGCACTTGGGCCATCCCCCACTGCCCTCCCGGGCCACAGCAGAGAGCTTTACTGGAAGAGGAGCAACTGGGACTAGAACCCGGCGCCCATATAGATGCTGGCACCGCAGGTGGAGGATTAACCAAGTGAGCCACAGCACCGGCACCAAAACTTAGATTTTTGAAGTATTATTTTATCATGGATTTTACATATTTATGTCAATAAATAGTGTGCTAATAACCATAGAAATTTTATTTATTTAGAATAAATGATCATACTTGATCTTAGCTAGTAGTAGCTAATTTAGTTCCTTTTCTTTTTTTCTCTTTTAGAAAGAATAAATAAAAATATAACATATTGAGATTTCAAGTTGTTTTCTTGAAATAGAGCCTAATTAAGTTTCAGGTATGATTAGTTGACTAACTTCTGTTGGTTTGAAAGAAATTCTTTAATACTTTCAGTTTGTTAGATTAACTTGGTAGTTTAGGCAATCTCCTTATGTTGTATTTTCATTTTTAAGCATCTCAAATATTATCTGAGTTTATTGTGTATGGGAAGTTGACATTTTGCATAAATGTATCAATTTGTGCTTCATAAAATAAGAACTTTTTTCTCTTTACAAATTCTGACATTTTGTCTTAAATATCAAACTATCAATGTACTTCATCCAAATGCATTTAATCTAAGTTTTTTCATAGAGTCAGAAATTTTGAAATATTGGACATTGTTATTCATTCATGAAAATTTAGCATATATTAAATGTAAGTTTTAGATTTTGGATATGCTTGTAGTATTAATTTGTATTTAACTGTGAACCAAATGTATTACCACTTATATCTTTAGCTAGTTTATAGCACATAGTTTTATCAATTACTTGAGTGGCTATTTCAACAGATAGAGGAAATGAATATATCGTGGAATTCTGTTTTTTGGTTTTTTGGTTTTGATTATCTTTCTTTGGATACTCACTGGATAATTTGAATAAAGTCATTACAGAGGAGCGAATTTCAAAGTTGTGTTTATACTGGCTGAAGTTTTAAAAACAATTTTCAGAGTGATATGTTTAAACATGTCAAAATTTTCATGGGAAAGATCAAAGAATCCAAATGTAAAAGGTCATAGACTAGCCATTATATCAGCTAGTAAAAATCTTTCTAACTTGTTAATTATAATGTTACAGTAGAAACATTCCATATTTGTGGCATTGAGAGTATCTGCTTTGAGTGCTGCCTCCCACTTCTTATCTAGTTTCCTGTCATGCACACCCTGGAAGGCAGCAGGTATTGGCTCGAGTACTTGGGTCCTTGTCACTCATATGGGAAACCAGGATGGAGTTTCTGGTACTTGGCTTTGGCCTGGACCAGACCTGGCTGTTGTGGCCTTTTGGGGGAGTGAACCAAGGAGTGGAGCTTCTCTGTCTGCCCACTCCATCTCCCAATCTGCCTTTCAAATCAATAAAAATAAAACTTAAAAAAAAGAAATATTGCTCTCCTGGAGAGATGATATCTAAGGGGAACTATAAATTTAGCATGCTTTTATTGATTTTTTTATTTATGTTAGTATTTTTAAAATGTTAAGTATCAAATAATCATTCATTTATAGAAATTCAATTTTTTTCACTTGTTAAAAAGTAATGTTTCAGGGCTGGCACTGTGGCATAGTAGGCTAAGCATCTGCTTGCGGCTCATGCATCCCATATGTGAGTTAGGTGCTTCTCTTTTGATCCAATTCTCTGCTATGGCCTAGGAAAGTAGTAGGTGACCAGAGTGCAGTGAGCCCCTGCACCTGTGTGGGAGATCTGGCGGAAACTCCTGGCTCCTGACTTCAGATCAGCCCAACTACAGCTGTTGGTGCCATTTGGAACGTGAACCAGTGGATGGAAAACCTTGCTCTCTGTCTCTCCCTCTCTCTTTCTATAACTCTACCTCTCCAATAAAAATAAAATCTTCAAAAAAAAGTAATGTTTCCAGCAATGCCTACAAATTTAGACTAAAATATTATAGTCTGATCTAATTCACAATATGAAAGAAATTCTTAGAAATTGACAAAGTTAAAATTTTATTAAAACCATGCATGGATTCCAATTCTTTTGTGCCTAAATAAACTTACATTTTATTCCATTAAATTTTTAAAGTACCCTCATAGAAATATCATCTACCATGTTTTTCATAGCAAACTCACACAGGCAACCTTGATTATTCTTTCATTTACCTGTCATACCCAACCGTTTAGCATATCTTCCCTCTCTAATTCTGAATTATGTTTCCATCTTCTTACATTGCTTTCCTGGCTACTACTCTTGTGCAGACTACCATCACTTCATGCCTAGAAAAATCTAATGTCCTCCTCTCTTATTTTCTTGCTTTTCCTTACCATATATCCTTCTTTCACCCAGCAGCTAGAATGGATTTTTCTTAACAAATCATGCCATTCATAGTTCAAAACCTTCCATTACCTTTATCAAATATTCCAGAATTTTTGTCATTGGTAAGGACCTGGTAGACTTAATTCCTGTTTGCTCATCTAGATTTATTTTCAACTATCTTGTCTTATGCTCTCCAGTTCTTGTAACTTCCCATTAGTTATTCAAACTTCTCACTCAAGTGTCCTGTTTAACCTGGGAAATTTCTTCAACAGGTATTTGTATAATTTTAAGCTAGTTATTTGTCAGCTCATAAATTACCTCGTTAGTGAGACCAGTTCCCCTAATCTAATTAAATACACATCCTTCTTCTTCATCGTATCACTTATCTTTTTTTTGGAACACTTACCACTGTTGAAAATTATGATATTCATTGAGCTTACTTGGTTATTTTCTGTCCCCTGATATTAGAAAGACAGTTGCAAAAGAATAGGGACTTTATTATATTTATGATGGTGTCATCTGGAACAGGGCTTGCCTACCCAGTATTTCTTTGAATATTCTTTCATTATTTAAATTACTGAATAAATTAATTTGTTATCTGATAAGTTCTGAAAGATGAGCATTTTAGTGATTATTTCCCATAATTTTTTTTATCCTCAGATTCTTCTTGTGTGTCCAGACTTTGTGTTTTTACTTATTTGGCCTGTGCTTTTGGTGCATAAAGTTTATTATTGTTACATCATTTTGTGCCTGTGTTTTTTTGACCAGATTTTGACTTTAAATTCTACTTTGTTATTAATATTAGCCTCTATATTTTTGTTGTAGTTATTTTTAAAGTCCCTTATGACATTTTATAATACTTTGTTTTGGCAAAAATGTGTCACTGTCCTAAATATGTTTTCCATTATAAACATAAAACTGAATTATGCCTTTTAATCTACTCTGAAAATCTCTTTCAATGGGGATTCAGTCTGTTCACATGTAGTAAAATATCTTATATACTATATCTTATTGTTTGAGTTTTATGCTCTATTTGCACTTCATTTGTTATTTCCCTTGTTCGCTTTTCAATGTTTTGGCAATTTATTTAAGTCTTTGTCCAAATTCTTTCCCCCCCTCTTTTTCATTTGTATATTTCTCAGCAGTGTCTAACGTTAACTTCATATGCCAATTTACCTTAATAAAACCAATTTTCTTTATTATTTCAAAATAATTATCCTTTCTTTTTTTTAAAAAAAAGATTTACTCATTTAAAAGGTAGAGTTACAGGAGGAGAGAAGGTGATACAGATACGAAGATAAATTAGATAGATAGATAGATAGATAATCTTTTATCTACTGTAGTTCACTTCCCAAATGACCACAACAAAGCCAGATGCCATGAACTCTATCTGGATCTCCCACGTAGTGCAGTGGCCCAAGCATGTGGACCAACCATTGCTGCCTTCCCAGATGTGTTAGCAAAGAGTTGGATGAGAAGTAGAGCAGCTGGGATTCAAATTGGTGCACATGTGGAATGCTAGCTTTGCAATCACTGTGTTAACCCACTGTACCACAGTTTTGGCCTCCAAATAATTATCCTTTTAAACAAAATCAATTAGTTCTTAGCTGCTGTATACAGAATTCTATCATGGATTTAAGTTATTGTTGACAATTTTCTTTGTCAACTTCTATTTCTACAACATTCTTATGGACAGTCTCCCTTTTTTCACATTAAGAAATACATTTTCTTTGAATTTGTAAGATAATTTTGATTATATCCAATCTTGTGTAGCAATTAGCTTTCTTTAGTCTTCATATAATTGCTTTATAAATCTTCAAATGCTTAGAAGCTTGTTGGAAATGAATGTTACTATATTTAAACTGTATGTATATACCAAAGAATTAACTGTCTTCTCAACAGACTATATTTTTTATATTCTATAAGATAAATTGATTTTTTTTTTTTATTTTGTAGTTCATTTAGATTCCTTAGTGTTCTTCTTTGCATTGAAATCTGGGACAGTTGTAGATCTTTTCTCCTTTGTTTTTCTTCACTCAAGAATAATAGTCCTCCTCTGCCATTTGTACAGTGTCAAAAATGGTTGTTTTAAATATTTTGTCCCCTTCTATAGTTCTTTAACACAGAAAATTTATTCATAGGATTTCAAAATGTTTCAATTGAAACATTTTTATTTTATTTTATTTTATTTTGACAGGCAGAGTGGACAGCGAGAGAGAGAGAGACAGAGAGAAAGAAAGGTCTTCCTTTGCCGTTGGTTCACCCTGCAATGGCCGCTGCGGTTGGCACGCTGCGGCCTGCGCACCGCGCTGATCCGATGGCAGAAGCCAGGTGCTTATCCTGGTCTCCCATGGGGTGCAGGGCCCAAGCACTTGGGCCATCCTCCACTGCACTCCCTGGCCATAGCAGAGAGCTGGCCTGGAAGAGGGGCAAGAATCCGGCGCCCTGACCGGGACTAGAACCCGGTATGCCGGCGCCGCAAGGCGGAGGATTAGCCTAGTGTCAATTGAAACATTTTGAATAGAAGTGGAAATCCTATGATATGTTTTTGAAAGCTGTTTATAAAATACTATACATAGGATTTCCAAACCTAATGGTTTAATTTCAGCTAGTGGAGAAATTCACATTTATTGACCGTCTCATTTAAATGATGAAAGGTTTAATAATGTCTATTATATAATAGCTATTACTGCAGATATTATTGTAAACATTAAATTCCTATGAATTCAATTAATTTTCTCTCTAATATTATGAAGTGGGTAATTTTAATATTACCATTTACGTATGGGAAAACTGAGCATCAAGTAGACCATGTACTTTTCCAAAAGACACACTGTTAATGAGTGCAAAGTTGTATTTCAAAATCATTTATTCTCTATTCAGAGGCAACGTGACATTGCCTAATATGATATTATATAATACTACCTCAAGAAAATGTATGGTATGTATAAATGTTAATGTAAATGGAAAACAACTTTAGCTTATTAGTAAAATTTATTTTTTATGAATGTGATATTTTAAGATTTGACATCTTTTATTCTTCAGATGGTTTCTAACACAATATTTCTGTGTGTACATAGACATGGATGTATAGGAAAAACAAACCCCATCCCCCCAGTTTTTGTAATAGAATTCAAATTTATTTTTTCATTGACAAGTTATTATCAATTATCAATTGTATTAATTGGAAATGAGATCATTACTAAATGAAGAAACTAATTTGCATTTGATAGGTAGGAACATTTAATCTATCCTAACATTTCATGTGAAACTTTTTGCCTATATTCTTGAAGTAATTCATATATTCTTGAAGTAATTTCATAATGATTTTTAAAAATTATTTTATGTTAGCATATGTGAATATCATCATTAGTTAAATACATTAGATATTCTATATGAAGTTTTAATGCTAACATAGATTTGATTTATAATAGGATGATCCCAAATGTCTTGATGATTTAGAAATAGTGTTCTTACAAATGCCATGAAATATCACAGTTTTTGGAGAAGAACTTGCTGAGTTTCAAACTTTCATTTTGATTTTTCAGATTGCGTTCTCACAACACAATACCATCATGGATCTGGTGCAGTTTTTTGTGACCTTCTTCAGGTAATTTCCTTTTACTGATTTTGACCATGCTAAACCTATATTCTGATATATGTTTTGTCAATCAATGAAATTTATTAATCACTTAACCTTAAACTATATAATATGTCTTGAATAGTTTTATATGCTTCAATATATACTAAGAGTGCCAGGAACGTATTTGAAATATACTTGTATGAGTTTTTTTTTTAACTTTAATGATTTTGTGGTTTTTTTTTTTTTTAAGATTGATTTATTTAAAAATCAGAGTAACAGAGAGAGAGGCAGAGTCATAGAAAGAGAGAGCTTCCATCTGCTGGTTCATCAACACTTGGTAACAACAGTCAGGGTTGAGGAAGGGCGACGCCAAGAGCCTGGAGCTTCTTCTAGGTCTCCCATGTCAGTGTCAGGGGCCCAAATACCCAAGCATTAGCAGGGAGCTAGATCACGAGTGGAGCAGCGAGGATACGAATCCATGCCCTCATGGGATGCTGGCATCCCAGGAGGCACCTTTACCTGCTCTGCCATAACACTAGCCCAATGTGTGATTATTTTATTGTTCTATAAATTAATAGCTAATAGATTCTGTGGAAAGAGGTAACTCTCCCTCTCTCACCTAAATAATTAAAGCCTATTTTTGTTAATTAACAGTACGTGCACCACATGGATTAATAATATCTACTTCTACTAGAATTAAATCAGTTCAATTATTTCTTAGCTAATTATCATATGTGCTTAGCAGCATGCCAAAGTCTGTAATAAATGAGAAAAAGTATGTATTTTCTCTCATGAAGCTTGTAATCTGGAAGTACTATTACAGCTTTGAATAGAGGGCATCAATCCCTAGAACACTACTTATGTGAGACATTAATTGTAGGTTCATAAAGCAAAGGTTCCATAATTAAACAACTTGGAAAATGCTGGGTATACTAAAGTTAAATAGGGCTCTTTTATTGTAACTTACATAACTCTTCAGAGTTTTTAATATGCTAATTTCTAATATGTTTTTCTGAAAGAGAGGGTAGAGTTTAAATAATTTGTCAAAACACAAAAACTCTCCTTCAGGGAACAACTTATTTTTATTTCCATGGGATGTAAATAAATTCTAGGACAGGCAGGAGAAGAATTTGAGTTTCAGTAAAAGAATATCTTTTGCAGAATCTTAGAACCTCTGAACTTTTTGTTATTGTTGTTGTTACTATGGATTTGTGCTGGTTTCTTGGCTGCTTTTGTGCAAATGACACAAATGGGACTCCTTCTCCTGGCTGACATAGCCCTACATCATGGCATGCAACTTTGAAAACAGTGCACTGCAGATTTTGACCACTGCTTACCAACTTGGCTAGGCTGACTTATCCAGTAAAGAACCTGCAGAATTCAACCTGTGACACACATGGTTTGTCAGGCACTCTCCTAGGCAACAAGTAATCATTAATTTATTGGTTGTCTTGTGCTGATACCCACAGTATACCTAAGTCTAATACTTTCTCCACAGGGATCTGAAAAAGTCTTCTTTTAGGACTAGGTAGTAATTATTTCTAGATTTGTGGGCCATGAGTCCCTGTTGCATCTATGCAACTCTGCTGCTGTAGTGTTAAAGCATCCATTGCCAATATGGAAACAAATTAGAGTGGCTATATTCCAATAAAACTTTATTATAAAAACATCTGGTGGGCCGAATTCAGCCTGTGGACATAATTTGCCGAACCCCCATCAGGCTGATGCCTGAATGCCTTTAATGACAGGAAATTCGCCATCTCCTGAGATAGCATTTTCTATCATCAGATAACTAATTGTTCTTTATAATTGATCTGAAATCTGTCTCTCTTTAATATCTCCTCTAATTCATCCATATGGACCCATATATAACAAATTTAAACTCTCATCTGCATTTACAGCCCTTTACATTTTTTAAACTTCTTTCTCCAATTTGCATATTTCCTGTTCATTTATTCATTTCTCTTGTCAGAACCTTGCTATGTTGGTCACTTAGCTTTGAAAACAATCATGTTTGTCTATGTCCCTTAAAAATTATGCTTTCTAGAATTTAGTGCTATAAGCATACTTATCACAAATGGGTATAGAAAGAGCACTCATACTTTAAATGTGTCCTTTACAAAATGAAATTTGAGGAGGCATCTTAAATACATTTAATCTTTTATGACTATGCTTCTTAATATAAATGAATTTTTAGGCTATTAACAAGGTCACAATAGGTTTTTAGAAAGGACTAGAAATTATAATTGAGCACTACTTAATTCATTAAAATATTTTGATGCACAATAATGTGGATGAAAATGTACTGTAATTTTGGTTATGTGTAAAAATTCACAAAGCTGCATATATATGTAAATAATTAAATGTTTGGGGTTTTAACTTTTGAATTTGTGTGCATATTTAAATTCAATAGTTCTTGTATTATGTAAAATAAAATTGGTGTTAATATGTACCATGTCTTGGAGATGATCTTATTTATTAGGTTGTCATCATGGACAAAGTAAAATAAAATATTCTAGTCAGTGGGTGAGATAAAATATATTTGATGGTTTTTTTGTCATTTAAATTCCTCCTAGTACTGAAATGTAAATTAGATCATTTTAAAATCACCTCATTATTAAGAAAAAAATGGACAGAATATTTTGAAGTTTACTAATTATTTTATAAGGCCAGTTCTAAATTTTAAAGAGTTTTAAACAGGTTAGCATTTAGAGACACACCAGTCAGGCCATTATTGCTGTCATCCCCATTTCCAACCAGTTACTTGAGCAGCAGAAGTGAATGTGTGAGTTTTTCATTTTGGCCATAGTTCTAAGGGGACCATTCTCAACCTCTGGCAGGTTTTTTTTTTTTTTAAACCTCTATATTGTACATAGTTCTGGTGTTAAATATAATTTATCCAATATTCAGAAATCACTATACATCTAGTCTGCCTAAGTAGATAATCTAGCTTCTGTAAATTTCAGTTCTTTCATATATAAAATTAAAGAGTTTTGGTGGCAGTGTCTGTGTGTATTGTAACAGTATTACAACATTCTAACATAGTAAATGATTAGAGAACTGAAAGGAATTATTTTTTTCAACAAATACTTTTCTGTTGTGTAAAATGGATAAGTAAATATGGCTAAATCTGAAATTTCTGAATTATTTGTTTAACAGGAATAATGGTATGGAAGTATGGTAGAGACAACCACCTTTCATCTTGGTGGCATTAATGGTCACTAAAGCACTGAGCATATTTACTATCTTGACTAGTGGGGGCAGTTTCAGACATTGCCACTTGTTTTTTTCCACTATAATTGCTCTTACACTATAGGCCAGGGATACAGTGTGGGGGTGACTTCAGCTTCCTTAGATGTCAAGTAAAGTTAAATATCCAAAGCCAGGGGAAATCACTAGTGGATGGGTCCGTAGAAGCAGTTAGCCCACTATAACCCAGAAATTAGCCAGGATTTGTTTTCTGTGCCCCCTACCCCCAGTGTCCCAATTCTAATAAGGAGCCACAACAACATTTGAATGTTGGGGAATCTGTGTCACCTCTTTTTGTCCCTTCTATCCTTGTTTTCAGTAGTACTCACAATGTCTTTTCATTGACCTTGCTCAGTGAGTATCCCCATGTATAACTGTATATTTTTTTGTAATCTATTTATTTACTTGAAAGTAGAGTTACACACAGAGAGAAGGAGAGGCAGAGAGAGAAAGAGAGGTCTTCCATCTATGGCTTCACTCCCCAGATGGCCACAATGGCTGGAGCTGCGCCAATATGAAACCAGGAGCAAGGAGCTTCTTCCGGGTCTCCCACGTGGGTGCAGGGGCCCAAGGACTTGGGACATCTTCTAATGTTTTCCCAGGCCATAGCAGAGAGCTGGATCGGAAGTAGAGCAGCCAGGACACAAACCAGTGACCATATGGGATGCTGGCACTGCAGGCAGGCGGCGGCTTTACCTGTTACGCCACAGCACCAGCCCCTAACTGTATATCTTGAAGTATATGGTATAAATCACTTTATTGATCATTTTATACACTTTTGAAGATATTTTGAGTCCTTTCTTCTGTAGACACGGCCACTTATTTAGGCAATGGGAGCTGGATTTGAAAATAGCTCAAGTCTGGGAACTGAGCAGAAGAACTTTCTACTGAGACAACAACCTTAGCCTCTTATTCCTCTGTTCATACTTAAAATAAAACCAAATGTTAAATAGGACACAGTGCCTTATTAATCATCCTCAGTAACTCTTTTTGGTCCAACACTCCTGGCAACTTCTCTAGCCTTTTTACCAAGGTAATGGTAATTGTGGCTCCTGGTTTTGGCAGGGAAGCGCTGACACCTGGTCTCTATTACTTGGGCCCGCATCATTTCATGGCAGTTCTCTGACTGCCTTTCCCCTCCTATTTTTCAGCTCTGGAACCAGAAGAGGGCCAACACTAAGTGTCTTTATGATTCTGTATTCTTAATGGGATTGTCGAATGGTGTGTACCTTGGACCCTCCCATGGAATATAAGCATCTAGTAGTTCTTCTGGCCTTATACAATATATCCATTCCAGCATATTCCCCTCTTCAGCTTTATGTTCCTTTCCTCTCTGAGGGCATTTCAAGTGTTACTAGTTCATTTTTTTAAAATTTATTTGACAGATAGAGTTAGACAGTGAGAGAGAGAGAGAGAGAGAGAGAAAGGTCTTCCTTCCGTTGGTTCACCCCCCAAGTGGCCGTGTCAGACAGAGCTACACCAATCCAAAGCCAGGAGCTAGGTCCTTCTTCCTGGTTTCCCAAGTGGGTGCGGGCACCCAAGCACTTGGGCCATCCTCCACTGCCTTCCTGGGCCACAGCAGAGAGCTGGACTGGAAGAGGAGCAACCGGGACTAGAACCCGGAGCCCATGTGGGATGCCAGCACCGCAAGTGGAGGATTAACCAAGTGAGCCATGGTGCCGGCCCCATTCATTTTGTTTTGACCAGTGCTTTTTCCTGGCTTCTGAGAGTCATTCCAGCAAGTTTGCCCAATCTCCTTGAGTCCTCAATAGGATATTACATCTCTTAAGGTATTGAAATTATGCATCAAAATATTGTTTTATTTATCCAGTCTTATGTTTCTTCTCCCTTGATCAAATATCACCAAAATCCAAATGTAGTCATAATCCCATGTGTCCTACCCACTCAGTATATCACAGCTAATTCTCGCTGTTGTGTCAAGTTTGCAGTCTGTTCTCTTATAAAACCCACATGGGTTAGCCTGGGATTTAATCCTTCTTATCAGTCTGGTCACTAGCAGATGAAGTAGTGGTAGGTTTGATATTTACACCTGTTGCCTCAGAGGGACGAGAGTTCAGTGTGTTTTTGCATGGCAGGAGTGTAGTTATTACAGGCGAAGGGAGCTGTGGAAGCAACATCATTAGAAACACCCATCTACATATTCCTGTCCCATATTTCAGGGCTTCCCAGAAAGCTAGAAAACAGACCTTGGGGTCTTGTACTTAGCCAGTGCTGCTTCTTGATGGCCATCAGTCTCTCACTATTCCTGTGCAGGTATCAGTAACAGTAATCAGCTAACTCCACTATTCTGAAAGTATTTTCTCCCATCATTTGAATGCTTAAATCACTGCACCCACTAAAGTGTCTGCTCCTTAAGGACATTTTCTCTGGTCACCACTGGTGAAATCTTTAGCACTTTAAGCCTCTTATCACGAACTGTCTGTGCTCTGCCTACCAACATTGGTAGTGGCCTCTTGGCCTTCCAGAGAACAAACCAATTCCCCAAATCCATATTTTTTTTTAAGATTTATTTATTTATTGGAAAGGCAGAGTTACAGAGAAGCAGAGAGAGAGAGAGAGAGAGAGAGAGAGAGAGAGAGAGAGGTCTTCTGTCTGCTGGTTCACGCCCCAGATGGCTGCAATAGCTGGAGCTGTGCCACTTCCTCCAGGTCTCCCACGCAGGTGCAGGGGCCCAAGGACTTGGGCCATCTTCTACTGCTTTCCTAGGGCATAGCAGAGAGCTGGATCAGAAGTGGAGCAGCCAGGACTAGAACCAGCACCCATAGGGGATACTGGCACTGCGGGCCATGGTGTTACCTGCTATGCCCCAGCGCCAGCCCCTTTTTTTTTGAAAATGAGAGTACATATTTTATCTGGAAGCATTTTTATAAAACAAATTCAATCATCAATGTGAAATTTCTAGTACAGCATCTGAAATGTACTCAACACTCAATGCATAAATGTTAGAATAATTATCACTGAAGTTTAAGGTCTTCTGATTCAAGTGAGGCAGAGGTAATGGAAAAAACTTTTGAGGACTTACTTTTTAAAAAAATGGAAAGTATCAAAAATTGCCACTGCATAGTAGTGAATCAATTGACATATATTGTGTTATCGATTAAGGATGAAAACCAGAGATTTTCTTTGTAATGGCTAATGACCAGTAAATTTGTATAGTGTGCGGTCTACTCATCTTCAGGTCTCCTCATAGCATAATCTATGGCTATAGCACAATAGGAGATAAAATAAACAGTGATATAAAGTTGGGACTGATTAATCAGATTTACTTAAGTCTGTTATTGTGAGATTTGTCAGTCTCAAATTGGTGCTAACAAAATACTATGTATTACCATACCATATTGCCTATGATACTTAAAATATTAGGCCATATTTAACTGAATTGTTTCCTTTTTTTTTTTTCTGAAACACTAGTATATATTGGGTTCTCAACTTCAGTAATATTGACTTTTTGGAGTGGTAAGTCTTTGTATTTGGCAGTGTTCTGTCCATTGTAGGATGTTCAGCAGCATCCCTGGCCTTGCCCACTTGGGGTGAGTTACACTCGACTCCTAGTCACAACAATCAAAATTGTCTGTAGATGTTGACAAATTACCCCTCGGAGCAGAAGGCAAAAATCAGTTTTGGTTGGGAACCATTGGAAGATGCTCATAACAAATATTTATTAATAACAAATGGGCCGGCGCCGTAGCTTAACAGG
The DNA here is from genome assembly GCF_033115175.1 of Lepus europaeus. Classification (NCBI taxonomy): domain Eukaryota; kingdom Metazoa; phylum Chordata; class Mammalia; order Lagomorpha; family Leporidae; genus Lepus; species Lepus europaeus. The sequence continues at coordinate 14,589,578 of NC_084843.1, read as the reverse complement.
CTAATCCTCCACCTTGCGGCGCTGGCACACCAGGTTCTAGTCCCGGTTGGGGCACCGGATTCTATCCCGGTTGCCCCTCTTCCAGGCCAGCTCTCTGCTATGCCCCGGAAGGCAGTGGAGGATGGCCCAAGTCCTTGGGCCCTGCACCCGTGTGGGAGACCAGGAAAAGCACCTGGCTCATGGCTTTGGATCAGCGCGATGTGCTGGCCGCAGCGGCCATTGGAGGGTGAACCAACGGCAAAGGAAGACCTTTCTCTCTGTCTCTCTCTCACTATCCACTCTGCTTGTCAAAAAAAAAAAAAAAAAAAGAATGAACAGTTTATAAAATTGCCATGTTTTAGGACTCATAACAGCATTTTAAATAGATTTTAGTTGCTTCACAAGACTAATGAAATTATAAATTTATATTCTTTCTGACAGGAAATCTCAGAAATAAACCATACTGTGTATCAAGAAATATAGTTTTTTGTAACTGTAAACTTTGATTTTAGTTGAGAAAATATTATAAAAACTATAAATGTGTTCTATTCAAATTATTTACTGAGACAGAATGATTACATCTGTGTAGTTTTTAGTCTTCCATGTGCTTTTAAAATCTCAGTACATATTTCAAATATGTTGGTATCAAATTTATTTGTATTTATTTTCCAGTTGTTTTTTATCCTTGTTACTTGTGGCTGCTGTGGTATGGAAGATTAAACAAACTTGTTGGGCTTCTCGACGTCGAGAGGTATTGGTGATATTATTTAATCTTTAAGCAAACTTGGGTCTTTGGTTAATTAACAAGCTTTTTTTAAAATGCATATTTTAAGATCAACTTTACATAGTAATATTGAACAAATCGATCTAGTTTTTTTTCTTTAATGTTTTAGAGCAACCTTTACTGTTGTCATTTTAATTCAGTACCTATAGGAGTTTGGTTAGTTGCAAAGTTTTTATTTTAGTAGTTTTAGAATGTATAGTGAATTCAAATATTCTCAGTTAAATTTGATGTAATACTCTTTATTTTCAGTATTTAGTTATGTTCTGAAACTTTTTTTGTAAATTTATCTATTGCACTTTAAAAGAAAATTCAAAGTAATAAACATTAATAATTTTTATTTTTAGAAAAATTTTAACTCCTAGAAATTTACTGTAATATTCTTTTTTGGTAATCAGACCATTTCCATGTATTGATATCTGATGATTATTTGATTGATAAATATGTTTAAATAACACATCAATTTGATGCATTTCTGTAACAGAATTAATCATGTAAGTACCTTATAATCCTAAAATTGATAAACAGTATTACTTTTATAAAACACCAACTGATGACAGCATTATATTAGTAAACAGTTTCTTAATTTTGTATGTATTAGTAACTAAAAGGAATAAAAAAACACAATCATCTGAGTAGCAAAATATCCAGTAGATTTACTATTCTATACCTCAAGTAAGGAAAAAACAAGTTTCTGTTTTTATTAATATTCTTAGTATTATTATTGTAAGTATTTTTTTTGTTGCATTGACCAGTATATTTCTGCTTGTATAATTTTTCATATGATAAAGATCATACTTAAAATATCTAAAAATAATTCAGTGTATTCTAGGCTGCAGAATCAGTGAATGGCATGTTTCTCTTATTTATTCTGTCTTTAAACATCTATCAAACTGAGGAACTATTTTGGTAAACTTGAGCCCCTCCAATAAATCACTCATCTAAATCTTCTTTACCTCTCTCATTTTCTATATTGATCAGTGCAACATCAATGAAAATTTCCCCATGACGGGGGAAACTCATTTAAAAAGTGCTTATTAAATGTAAATATGTAAATATTTGGCAAAAAGTGAATTTTGTATGAAGGTAAACAAACTTCTAAATGTGTTAGGTGATATATTAGAGCAAAATTCAAGATTGAGGAAGGAAGAAAACCCACAATTATGACAAGCTTTATGTAGGTCTGCGATAACACAATGGGGCGCGTGACTGTGTAGCAAACCATTGAAGAAATCGGAGTCTAACAAGGAATGAATTTTCCAAATACATTATAGTATGCACTATAAAAAAGTATAAAAGTATAGTATTTCAATATTTACAAAATTTATGATCTAACTTTAATAAATATAGTGAAAAAATCAATATATAAATCTGCTATCAACTAGCATCTGAATATGATTAAATGGCCTAGTTGAATTTTCTTACCTCTAAAAAGAAAGTTCGTAATATCCCAATGGTGGTCTTGAGAGCCCTGAAAATGTTTACATGTGCTAGCTACAGTGAACAAATAATGCAGGTATTCACTGTATGAAAACCTAGTAAGACTGTTTATTTACTTATAATATGTTCACTTTCCCCAAAATGACAAATTGATATTTATTAATATTATAGTAATAGTAATGCTGTTTGTTACATATTATTCAGGTGCTCTGAAAGGTGATTGTAATTTAAATATATTGAGTATGAACTTATCTTTTGAGTGGAAGTCAAAAATTTTCAAAATATCTGTTGTACAAGGAAAAAAAAAGGAAGAACTAACCAAGGAGAATTAGAGTAGGGACCACTGGCCAATTCTAATCTGTGTTTGTAAATAGTACTATGTTCTCAGAATATTCCCCTAATATACTATTCTTCTTAGGATGCTCTGCTTTCTAAAGCTCATTTAAGTGCTGGTTCATTCCTTAAAGGAGTTAATAAAGTTAATATTAACTTGCTACCACTACCAGAATAAAAACAAATCTTATTGAGAGTTCATGTTATATAAATATGTTAAAAATATTTTGAGTGCTTTCTTGAAATTTAATTTTACAAATTTCCTTTAAATGCAAAATCCTAAATGTTTTAGAAATCATTCCTATATTTGGTGTTCAAAGTAAAGATGGTGTGTGGAACATGTTTTCTCTCTCCAAAACATTAAGATATCAGCTACCATGAACTTCAGAAGGCACATATGTAGAATGACAATTTATCTGTATAGTTAATGAAAATTATTTAAAGGCTTCTTCCTTAGAATTTTTTTTAATTTTGTTACAATCATACTACATGTTTTTGATATATAAGAACTGTTTAAAATAATCTTTGAACACTTAAAAATATATGACATTAATTTAGCCAGGCATATTGCTTTTTAAATATTTGAAACCTTAGTTTCTCACAAACGCATATATTGGTGTGGTATAATATTAATATCAAAGGCTTTTTATTGATGTTATGCTTTTTAAATAATACACCTGAGAATGCAGAGTCTCTTAAAAGCAGAACAAAAAGAATGAAACCACAATGGATTTCAATTTTGCCATTACAACTTTATATAGGAGCCCCAAATTTATTTCTATGGTAAACCTGTTAAGAAGATGAAAGTTTTGCTTTGAGCTATGCTAATGAATGGAAACAATAAGTGGATATTGATCAGTAAAAATATTATGGTACACTAAAGGGATGAATTCATTTATATAGCTTATTCTTTTCACAGAGGTATTGAAAACATTTACCTTCATTGGCACATTCAATTTTAGTTAGTTTTCATGGTACCAAAATATTTAACGGGAGAAAATATGTTAAAGGAATCTCTTGAAATATTTCATACTTAATTTCTTATTAAACTGGAATTTTAATGTTTATCAAGGTATTATATTATGCATAGAAATGAATGTTAATCATATTTTTATTAGAAGAGTGAAAATATCATGAAAATGTTAATAACTAAAAGAAGTTATGTTTTTTCAATTCAAAATGTCTATTCCCACACTTTTTGAGTTGTTTAACTGTAATTTATCTCAATTAAAATCTGACTGAAAAGTCCATAGACAAAAGATAGGATTATTTTTACATCAACTTTGTATTACTAGTGAGTATGTGTATTTGAATAATCACTACATTATTTATGCCTGCTGTTTTTCTTTCTTCAATTCTTCTTTTAAACTTATAGTTCTTTAAAATTTTCAAAATGTATTAACATAGAATATTATCATATTTTAACCTCTTTTAGTATATTATCCTTATGTTTAAAAATCAATATAAAATTAGCTAGTATAAAATGATTAAAGTTCTGTACTTGATATGCTACTTCCCTAAACATTTCATAATCAAAAAGTATAAAACCTAGTTTTGAACTTATGATTTCAACATACAGTTTGAATTTAAAATATTAAGCTATTACCTCTTAAGGAGCATTATAGTAGCTTTGAGTAACAAATTGCTTTCTAGAGGTAAATGCATTAGTTAGTTCTTTCTTTATATACATAATTATTTTATGGCCATAAAGGTAGACAAGAAATAATAATATCATTAAATTATACTGTATTAATAATATTTCATGAGTAAATAATTTATGATATAATATTCTCAGAGGTGCTAAATTTCTGGCACGTGGGTTCTCATCTAAATGTTATTAATGCAGTGCAGCCGTGTTTTACAAATTGAGCTACTCAATCTCGTTTAGACACTCAACTTATTTATTGAGAAGGAGTGGGTGCAGGGTGAAGATAGTAATGAAAAATATTATTTGGGCTTGAGAAATTAAAACTAATTGAATATATGTTACACGTGGCTTTTTGTAGAATTTCTTAGTACTACTAAATCTGTTTCATATACATGCTTATAAAAAATTATTACTACAGATTAAACTCAAATGTCTTTTGAAAATTTTTATTAATATAAACAGAAGAGATTAATTTATATCATAGGCACCATTCTAAGAAGATAACCAGGCTTCCCTCTTTCCCACTTCTTCCATCAATCTTCCTGCTTCCCAGCTTTCTTTTTTGTCTTTTCATTTTTGCAAAGACATGCTTTCAATCCACTCTATAATCACAGGCTTAATTCAGCACCATAATATTCAACAAGTTAAAAGAAGGAAGACCACAGTTCCACAGGAGTATAAGCAAGGGCTAAAGACAATAATCATATCACAGGATATCTGCTTAATTCCTATACATTTTTTTGTATTCTATATTAACTGACATATATCAGAGAAAACATGATATTTTTCCTTGGCTTATTTCACTAAGCATATTGATTTCCATTTGCATCCAATTTGTTGCAAAAGACAAGATTTCATTCTTTTTATGTCTGAGTAGTATTCCATGGTGTATATATACCGTATTTTCTTTAGTCATCAGTTGATGGATATTTGGGATGATTCCATATCTTAGCTATTGTGAACTGAGCCACAATAAACTTGGGGGATACAGATAACTCTTTCATATGCCAATTTCATTTTGTTTGGTTAAATTCCTAGGAGTGGGATGGCTGGGTCTTATGGTACATCAATTTTCAGATTTCTGAGGAATATCCATTCTGACTTCCCTGATGGTTTTAGTAGTTTAGATTCCCACCACCAGTGTATTAGGGTACCTCTTCTCCACATCCTCACCAGCATTTTATTGTTTTTTTTATTTTTGAATGATAGCCATTCTAACTAGGGTGAGGTAAACCTCATTGTGGTTTTGACTTGTTTCCCTCATTGCTAGTGTTCCTGAGCATTTTTTCATGTAATTGTTGACCATTTGAAATTTCATCCCTTGGAAAAAATGCCTTTTCATGTCCTTTGCCCATTTCTTAACTGGATTATTTATTTTGTTATTGTTGAGTTTTCTGAGTTCTTTATAGATCCTGCATATTAATCCTTTATCAATTGCATAGTTTGAAAAATATTGTATCCCATTCTGTCAGTTGCATTTTATTGAGTGTTTGCTTTGCAGTATCAGAAGCTTCTTAGATTCATGCAATCCCATTTATCTATTTTTGCTATGATTGCCTGTGTAATTTCAAGAAGTTATTCCCTGGGCCGGCGCCATGGCTCACTAGGCTAATCCTCCTCCTGTGGCGCTGGCACTCTCGGTTCTAGTCCCAATTGGGGCCCCGGTTCTGTCCCGGTCGTTCCTCTTCCAGTCCAGCTTTCTGCTGTGGCCCGGGAGTGCAGTGGAGGATGGCCCAGGTCCTTGGGCTCTGCACCTGCATGGGAGACCAGGAGGAAGCATCTAGCTCCTGGCTTTGGATTGGCACAGTGTGCCGGTTGCAACGCGCCAGCTGTAGCAGCCACTTGGGGGGTGAACCAACGAAAGGAAGACCTTTCTCTCTGTCTCTGTCTCTGTCTCTCTCTAACTCTGCCTGTCAAAAAATATAAAAGTGAAAAAAAGAAGTTATTGCCTATGCCAGTGTCTTGCATAGTTTCCAATGTTTTACACAAGTAATTTGAGGTTATCACGTCATGGATTTAGGTCCTTGATCCATTTTGGGTTGATTTTTGTTTAAGGTATAAAGCAGGGATCTTGTTTCATACTTTCTCCCACATAGGTCATCACAGCATTGTTTGTTGAATATACTTTCCTTTCTCCAGAAAATGATAAAACTCTTTTGTCAAAGATTAGTTGACTCTAGATTAATGGATTAATTTCTGGGGTTTCTTTTTTTTTAATTTTTATTTTTTTTAATTTTTAATTTTTTTAAAAATTTTTTTGACAGGCAGAGTGGACAGTGAGAGAGAGAGACAGAGAGAAAAGTCTTCCTTTTTGCCGTTGGTTCACCCTCCAATGGCCGCCGCGGCTGGCGCGCTGCGGCCGGCGCACCGCACTGATCCGATGGCAGGAGCCAGGTGCTTTATCCTGGTCTCCCATGGGGTGCAGGGCCCAAGCACTTGGGCCATCCTCCACTGCACTCCCTGGCCACAGCAGAGAGCTGGCCTGGAAGAGAGGCAACCGGGACAGAATCCGGTGCCCTGACCGGGACTAGAACCCAGTGTGCCAGCGCTGCAAGGCGGAGGATTAGCCTAGTGAGCCGCGGCGCCGGCCAATTTCTGGGGTTTCTATTCTATACCTATTACTTAGAAAAATTTCAGATATTCAGAAAGCCTATTATAATACATTTTCAATTAATGTTAGTCAACTTAAAAATAACTTGATATATCAAACATGTATGGGAGCACAGGGGTTCAGAGTTAATGATTCTTGCCCTGTAAACCTGTTCCCAAATATCTTATTAATGTAGTGCTTGTATTTTGCTCAACAAAGGTGAATTAATCTCTTATGATATTCTAGGCATATTGACAAATCCTGAGGATATAAGAGAAAGACATGGACTTCATTTTAATAATTCATGACTTTAATGCATTTCAGTAGGAATCACACATGTGCACGGGAGCATTTGGACTTAGTTTATTATGATTATCCATATGGGTTTGCAGTATATTAAGACATTTTTGGAAATGAAATTAGTAATAGAAGTAAAAGTGAACTGTTACATAATTACATATAGAATTAATTTTTTTAGAGGGCTGGCGCTGTGACATGGTAGGCTTAGCCTATGCCTGCAGTGCCAGCATCCCATCTGGGAGCTGATTTGAATCCTGACTGCTTCACTTCTGATCCAGCTCTCTGCTTATGACCTAGGAAAGCAGTGGAAGATGGCCCAGATACTTGGGTCACTGGTCCCATGTGGAATAACCTGAATAGGCTCCGGGCTGCTGCCTTTGGATCTGCTCAGCTCGGCTGTTGCAGCCACGTAGGGAGTGAAGCAGTGGATGTAAGACCTCATTCTCTGTCTGCATCTCTGTCTGTAGCTCTGCCTTTTTAAAAAAGGATTAATTTTTTAAAAAATCCTCAAAACCAAGAATGATTTGAATTCTTTTTGGTATACATATAGTATGAAAAATTTACCTAAAAATCATAATTTTTAAGTTCTTATATGTTATTGTATTTTCCATTAAACCCACTTTAAAAAAATGTATTTTATTTATTTGAATAGCAGAGCTACAGAGAGAAAGAGTGATAGAGAGAGCAAGATCTTTCATCCACTGGTCCTCTCCTTAAATGGCCACAATGATGGGCATGGGCGTGGCCTTAGCCAGAAACCAGGAGCTTTATCTGGGTCTCCCATATTGTTGCAAGGCCCATGCAGTTGGGCCATCATCCACTGCTTTCCCAGGTGCATTAGCAGGAAGCTGGATTGGAAGTGGAGCAGTTGGGTCTCGAACTGTTGCTCACATGGTATATCAGCATTGCAGATGGTGGTATAACCTGCCAAATTACATGCCAGACCCTAGAACTACTTATTTAGATAAAATAATGAATGGTCAACATTATTGATTTGCACTAAAGAAAGTTTAATTTGGTTAAGGAAAACATCTGACATGCCTTATATACTGAGATAAATTTTGTGTTTGTGTCTGATTTGTATATGAGTATATGTATTTTATACTGAAAATAATTATTGTAACATAGAAATTTAATTTAACTGAATATCCTATGTTTTTATTTGCTTAATTTAGCAACCCAGATCCATTATAAATTCTTCCCCTGGAACTGAGGGGTAGGTTCAACCCATAAAGTCCACATTGATTTAGTGAAGAGTAAAGAATGTTTATCCAAAACAAAATCTTAATTTGTTTCACAACAAGGGGGAATTATAAAGGGGAAGAAAAAAATAGAAGGTTCACTTTGTGTACTACCAAACAAGATTAAAAGAAATACTATCTGATCTGATAATAATATTTCTAAAAATATGTCCTAGAAATATATACCTCCTTCCCTTTACAAAGTATATTCATTAAAAGATGTTTATAGAGGGATTTTTATATATCAAACTAATTTTATTCATTCAAAAAGATTCTTTTTTTTTGACAGGCAGAGTGGACAGTGAGAGAGAGAGACAGAGAGAAAGGTCTTCATTTTCCGTTGGTTCACCCTGCAATGGCCACCGCGGCCAGCACACTGCAGCCGGTGCACCACGCTGATCCGAAGCCAGGAGCCAGGTGCTTCTCCTGGTCTCTCATGCGATTGCAGGGCCCAAGGACTTGGGCCATCCTGCACTGCACTCCCGGGCCACAGCAGAGAGCTAGACAGGAAGAGGAGCGACCAGGACAGTATCCGGTCCCCTGACCAGGACTGGCACCGCAGGCAGAAGATTAGCCTATAGAGCTGCTGCGCCAGCCATCAAAAAGATTCTTGAAATAAATTATGTTTTCTTACAGTGGGATAGTATGTAACTTAAAACAAAGAATGAGGTGAACAAATATATATTACTATGAAAGTTTTCCTTCATTCAGTAAATATTTATGGAAGAATTATTATTGTCGCAAGAAGCAAGCACATTTTGGACAGATATGGTAGTGAATAAGAAAGACCTCCAGGCCAAAATGTTACAGATCTAAATCTATATTATTAACTAGAAAATGCAGGGTGTAGGTTTTATGATATGTATTTATTGCGTAAGGCTCTCTCTCTCACACACACACATCCATTATATGTATCATAATTTGAAGAGAGTCACCAAGATTATTTCTGTGCCTGGAAATAGTATTTAGTAAAGAAGTATGACTGTGTTACTTCATAATTATTTACAGACACGTACAGGAAACAGGATCTAACATTTTGGAGGTAATCATTTGCACAAAAATACTTCTTAATCCTTACAATAAAATATATTTCCCTTTTACCTATGTAAGGAACATAAAAAGAATTGAGGGCAGTACTCATATATTAAAACTAGTAAATGGGCAAGCTATAATTTAAAACTGAATCTTTCATATTCAACATTCGAACACTTTCTACCACACAAAGAACTTCGAAGATATCTTGTGATTGAACAGATTTGATACCCATTTAACAATTTATAATGGCTCCTGTTAGGAAGAGTTGAAGATCGGTGCATCCTCACGTGGGACACCAAAATGTGAGGAAAAGAAGCGCAGAACAGAGAGGAGGCAGTGTACGAATTTACAGCCAGACTGTCTTTATTTAGAGAAAATGCTTTGGTAGAACTGGGTGGAACATGTGGCAGAAGGCCCTGACCCTAGGGGCCTGGCCTTTTTATATTTTAGGAGGGCTAGGAATGGGGGTGGGGTAGCAAGCAGAAGGGAATTCCTGGAACTGGTCTTTCAAGTGTTCCAAGCAACTGGTCTTTCAGGTGGCCTTTGTGGGTGGGGTATGAAGACAATAGGGTGTGGGACCCAATTGAGATTCAAGGGCAAATGTTTATCTATCTTTTGGGCAATGAGCAAGAGTGGCTGAGGCTTAGGTCCCTGTTCCATCAGAACCTATGCGTCTATTTGTTATGGTGATATACATTGTATTTCATCTATTAAATCACAATCAAATATATTATCACTCACAAAGAAAGAATGCCTATTCAGCTATGGTACGTACTTTCTTACCACCAAGAAAATTTATTTTAAAATTACTGAAAGAGCTCTAAAACACTTGTATAGACATAGATTTTTAGCATATTCACATTTAAACATAGAAAGAATAGTGAAGGACCCTAATCCCCGCTGGGTCCTTTAGATCGCGACCCCAGACATAAAAATCCTCAGACCAGACGATGCAAATGCAAGAGGAGGCTTTATTTACGTTTTGCGCAAAACGGATCCCTCCCTCCTGAGAGAGTGAGGTACTGGACAAGGGTTACAGGCAGTATTTAAAGGCAAAAACCACAAAGTTATCTTAAGCAAGTGAATACAAAGGGGAAGGGGTTTTTGTTTACAGTAATTTCACTTATCTTAGTATACAGCAGTCCTGCTTATCTCAGTACACATCAGTTTTACTTATCTTAACCATTGCACAAGGGGGGTTTCCAAACTGCTATTCCCTGTTATCTGCTAAGTTGCAGTTTCCCAGAAACTAACTGACCTTTCTTGAAACTTCCTAGTTTTTTAGCAGGTAAATTTTCAGAAGTCCTTCAAATAGAAGCAAAGTAAATCTGTTAAGGTGTTATTAAAACTTGTTCACTTTCATAGTATAATTTTTCACAGCATAGTTGAAAAAATGTTTTTGATTGTTTTACATAGTATCATTTTTGTGAATAGTCCAGTTTGCTTGTGTGGGCCATGACAACCACGTCATAACTGTCATCTGGCAAGCACTAGTTGTGCAGTGTCATTGATTATAAAAGAATCTGATTTCAGAGATATTAGATGTGAAGAAATGTGTCTTAGAATCAATAAAATATGGTAGGGTCTACTTTATAAGGTTCTTAGCATGCAGTTACTGAATGTTAACTGTTCACCCACTGCCTATTACTTATGAGGCTTCAATAAATGTAGATGCTACGGTTGTTGATTTTGTTGATGATTAGCATTATATCCTACATTAATATTACTAATAGCAAGTCCTTGGAGTACTCTTCTCATCGATATCTACTCTAAGTGGTCCTCAATCTAGAGAGCCCTTAGAGTCATCTGTGGATGTTTAAACAAGTTACACTCACTCATATGCACATATCCTTTCCTGTCACCCTGCCTTCCAGTCACCCAAGGGCCTATGGAATCAGAATTTCTGTACGTGAGGCTCAGCCCAGTGCATTTATATGTATTTATTTATTTTCAAAAAATTATATATATAAATGTTACCAGAGAAGCAGAGGGTCCTTGTCTTGTGCAAGAAAGAAAAAAAAAAAGAAAGAAATTAGATATGAATAGTGGAAGGTGGCTGTCATTGAAATCGAGAAAAACTAAGTGATTGTGAGCTCCAGGAAACTGAAGAAGGATACTGCATGAAAATGGATGGAGTTATCAGTCATCTCAAGGCTGCTGGTGTCTCTACTGTCATCTCTGGAGTTGGCACCAACTTCCAAACCTTACTCAAGAAGAGATGTAAAACTTGACCAATGACAAGCAAAAAGATTGCATATAAGATTTTTACATTTCCACTGTGTACATCAGTATCTCATTTTACAATAGGCATGTCTAGTGACTGGTCTTACTTTCTACTATCATTCTCTAAAAGAAGGAAACAAGACTGCTCAGAGAAACAGTTAATTCTAGGACTGAGGAAGGAAATATATAAGATGAATCTGGAGTTTCTATTTTTTTTTAAAGATTTATTTGTTTGAAAGGCAGAGTTACAGAGAGGCAGAGAGAGAGAGAGACAGACAGACACATACCCTGGTCTTCCACACACATACCCTGGTCTTCCATCCACTGGTTCACTCCCCAAATGGCCACAATAGCAGGAACTGGGCTGATCTGAAGCCTGGAGCTTCTTCCCGGTCTCCCATGTGGGTGCAGGGGTCCAAGAACTTGAACTATCTTACACTGCTTTCTCAGGTACATTAGCAGGGAGCTGGATCAGATGTGGAGCAGCTGGAACTTGAACCTGTGCCCATATAGGATACTGGCACTGCAGGCCATGGCTTTACCCACTATGCCACAGAGCCAGCCCCAAGTCTGGAGTTTTTTGAACCAAAATATAAACATGTAGACACACATACTAACAGCAATAACAAGGGGAGTATGTTGAAGAGACAAAGGAGCTATTGGAAAGAGCTCTCAATGAACAAAACTGGGGAATTTGAGCCATAAAATAATGTGATATTATATTATAAGCCATAGTATAAAATAATATCCATGAGTTCATATTAATATAAACAAGTGACTAAATGAAATAAATTAGTATAATACAATGGCATTATTTCATGTAGAAGAATTCTAGCTAATTTATATAACTACCTCACTCTCAATAAAGTGGGGCAATACTTTCCATTCTTTAAATGTGGGCTGAATATAATGTAAATTTTAAGCAAACAATATAATATGAAATGAAGTTTTTAAAAAATAAGTAAATTTGGGTGAGGATTGTTGTGCAGCGTGGTAACCACAGCCTGTGACACCAACATATCATGCCTGAGTTCCTAGTTCGAATCCTGGCTTTTCCACTTCCATCTAACTTCCTTCTGGTGCACATCCTGGAAGGCAGCAGATGATGTTCAAAGCTTAATACTGTGATGATAGTTGTACAGCTTTATGAATAAACTAAATACCAAACTGAATACTCCAAAAGCATTAATTATATAGTATGTAAACTTTAAGTCAAGAAAGCCGTTAAAAAGGAGAGAGTCAAAGAAACTTACAGGTAAAACTTCCATCTGCTGATTCACTCCCCAAATGCCTGCAGTGGTCAAGGCTGGGCTGAAGTTGAAGCTGGGAGCCAGAATTGCAGATATGTGTACATTCCATAATTCATGATAGTTCCCTTTAACAGTGACATTCAACCAAAGAGGGTATTTCAAATAGTATAATTAGGAAAAAGGTTTACTCTGTTTGATTTGGTTATCCTCTTTAGAAATGCAGTTCTACTTTGCTTCTCAGCTCCAAGAATCAGAACACTATTGGAAATCATGCTAAACTGGCATTTGGCATGCACTGTTCTTATCTAGAAGGTGCCTGTATTTCTGCTGTGTTGTATATTTATTTTTAAATTCTTTTGATGCTGGTATAATCATGGTATAATTTCATTGTCATTCATTGGAATAATTGTGCATTAAAATGTTTATTCATTTTAGAGGCAGAGAGACAGAGAAATAGAGATAGATATGGGGCTATTGACAAAGAGAAACTCCCATCCTTTGGTTCACTCCTCCAATGCCTGCAATGATCTGGACTGGGCTGAAACCCAGGAGCTGAGAACTCAGTCCAGATCTCCTACATGGGTGGGAAGCACCCAATTACTGGAACCATTACCACCGATTCCAGGTTCTGCAATCAACAGGAATTTAGAGTTAGGAACTGGAACCAGGAGTTGAATCAAGGTACTCTAATATGGAACTTTGGCATTCTAACAGAGATCTTAATTGCTAGGACAAATGGCTGTGCCTGATTTGCACATTTTAATTGTGATATTTAGGCAAACCATTATTATAGTATATTGAATGAACATGGAATTATATTCACTTACTAATCTGATATTGAAAATATTTACTACTATAGTATACTAACTGTTGGAATATAAAATCCATTGTTGTTGTAACCAATATCAAGTATTTGTATATTTTGAAGAAGGGCAGTCAATTAAAGCTCAATTCTTTATTCCCACAACCCACGCAAACTCATTTTGTATGGACAATTAGTTCTTGTTCCTTGAGTAGCGAGAGATGAAGATGATTTTTTTCTTACATTTCTTTTTTCTAGCATGTTTTTCTTTGTGCATACATAATCAGTATTAACATGCATTCCTTTTCTAAATTATTATAACCTATTTACAGATTTTTGCATTTTACTAAAATTCTGATAATTGATCATTCTATATTGTTTAGAACTCTAATATCTTAACGGTATTTTAAAGATGAACATTTTAACCATCTTAAATTATTTCGCAACCATTGTTCAGAAGTCAAAAATGTATGAACCAATACCATGATACATCACATTTTGACCATTTTGTATCCTTATTTGTCCTTACCATTTTTTATTCATTGGAATAATGTACTTAGGATATTCTTTTAGAGAGAACTTTGCAGAATTCCAACTCCCCATCCAGCTATGTAATTCTGAGAAATATTTTTTAAAATAGTACATCAGTGGAGTACCTCTCATGGCTGTTAATCAAGTTTATATTAGTAATAAAAAGAAAATACCTGGGTATTTCAATAAGAAATTCAGCACGCAGAAAGCTAAATTGTGGTCTCAGAGGGTTAAATTAAAAGGTGGCAAACTGCTAAGATTCTTTGAAATATGAAAGAATTCTTTGAAATATGAAAATAAAGGGAGAACAGTAATAAAAATTGGCTTCGGTTACTTTTCATTTAAATGAAATGCACATTTATACACACTAGATAGGACTTCAACAGTTGAGGAAAAATAGTAAAAGTTCAGTTTATTTTGGTACAAAAAGAAATTCATAGGGCCTGTGTTGTGGCATGGTGGGTGAAGCTGCTCCTGTGACGCTGGCATCCTATTTGGAGCACCAGTTCATCTTGGCTGCTTCTCTTCCTATCCAGCTCCCTGTTAATGCTCTGGGAAAAGCAATGAAGGGTGGCTCAAGTGCTTGGGCCCCTGCCATCCAAGTGGGAGACCAGGAAGAACCTCCTGGCTCCTGGCTTCATCCTGGTCCAGCCCTGGCCTGGTCCTTGAGGCTATCTGAGGCATGAACCAGAGTATCAAAGATCTCTTTCTCTCTGTAATTCTGACTTTCCAATAAATAAATAAATAAATAAGTCATAAAAAAATAAAAGAAGCAATAGAAAAAATAAAATTCATGCAGTTTTCATAACACATATTTTAAAAATATTTATTTATGTATTTGAAAGACAGAGTGACAGAGAAAAAGGGAGATGCTGAAAGAGATGTTCCTTCCACTGGTTCACTACCCATGGCTGCAATGGCAGGATCTGCAACAGGCCTAAACCAGGAGCCAGAACTCCACCTGGGTCTCTGATGTGCATGGCAGGGGCTCAGGTACTTGGACTATCTTCCATTGCTTTCCCAGGTGAAGTAGAAGGAAGCTGGATTGGAAGCTGAGCAGCTAGGACTTGAACCGGTGCTCTGATATTGGATTTCCATGTTGCAGAGAGCACTGAACCTGCTATGTCACAATGAAGACCCTGTATAATATATATTTTTCACAAACTTTTTGAAGATACCCTCCATATACATGAATTCCCAATACTCTTTGTATCAAAATAAACTTTTTATTTAATCCATTTTTCCACAGATGTTTTGAAGTACATGTGTGTATGTTAATAACTAGTTTTATGTTGGTGTAGAAAGTATATATTATTGTATGGTGATTGTATTATCCAATTATAGCTTTTACCATATTATTCTGTTAAAAATGATGCTACTTATGGCACGCAAGTACTGGTCTTCCACTTGATCCTTTAAGAATAAATTGTATTTACAACTTTGACCCTAATTTCTTGCTTTGGAAATTGATTATGATAAATTTAAAATACAGACTTTTGAAATAGTCATAGCTCATTTGCTTATGGATGATATTATCAAGCAAAATATGTAAAATTGTTATTAAAGGCCTAAAACAAAATCATATGTTTTAAGAATTTCCATTTTGATTATATTAATTTTAATTATAGTTGTCTATTAAATTTTCTACTAGTATAACTATATTTTTCAAGTCATCAGGATAAGCTAGCATTAACTTCCGTAGGCATACAAGTTAGCAAGATCCTGCTTGGTCTGATTCTTTCAAAGTGCCTTAGTGAAAGTTTTAGCTTATTTCTCTAAGTTCATCTTAAAGTACTGATATTGTGGACTCCAGTGAAGACTGTAACTGAAACATTATCTTTGACTTTCAAAACCCATACGTAATTGTTTAAAAAATTTCATATAAGGCCTATGGTTTTCTTTTCTTTTTTTTTTTTTTTTGACAGGCAGAGTGGACAGTGAGAGAGACAGAGAGAAAGGTCTTCCTTTTGCCGTTGGTTCACCCTCCAATGGCCGCTGCGGTAGGCACGCTGCGGCCGGCGCACTGCGCTGATCCGATGGCAGAAGCCAGGTGCTTCTCCTGGTCTCCCATGGGGTGCAGGGCCCAAGGACTTGGGCCATCCTCCACTGCACTCCCTGGCCACAGCAGAGAGCTGGCCTGGAAGAGGGGCAACCGGGACAGGATAGGTGCCCCAACCGGGACTAGAACCCGGTGTGCCGGCGCCGCAAGGTGTAGGATTAGCCTAGTGAGCCGCGGCGCCGGCCTTAAGGCCTATGGTTTTCTAATCAAAGTTAGAAAAATATGCTATTCTTAGAAGCTGGCTTTGTATTACAAATTACATTATTTTAAAGATTTATTTATTTATTTGAAAGAGTTAGAGAGTGAGGTAGAGACAGAGAGAGAGGTCTTCCATCCGCTGGTTCAGTCCCCAGGTGCCTGCAACGGCTGGAGCTGCGCCAATCCAAAGCCAGGAGCCAGGAGCTTCTTCTGGGTCTCCCACGCGGGTGCAGGGGCCCAAGCTTGGGCCATCTTCTACTGCTTTCCCAGGCCATAGCAGAGAGCTGGATCAGAAGAGGAGCAGCCAGGACTAGAACCGGTGCCTTTATGGGATGTGGTGCTTCAGGCCAGGGCTTAACCTGCTGCACTACAGCGCTGACCCAACATTAATGTTTCATATGAAACATTTGTCAAATAGATGTATAGAACTTGTTACTGCTTTCAGAGTAGTTATTTGACTAGCAGATGAGCTAACATAAATTAAGCTGTAAATCAATATTGCTTCCTTTAGATAATTAATGATTTATGTATAATTTTGGTAATTTTATCTTAGTATTGATATGTTACAGAAAATTGTTTCCTATATAAAAAGTGTTTTGAAATGTGAAATCTGATGAAAATGAACTATTATTTTAGGAAAGTAGTGCTTAATGATTACTACTAATGCTATTGAAAAGTTGGGGACTTGGAATGGAATATGTAAGGAAGCTAAATAAAAATCTCTATGGAATACTCTGGGTTATTATATCAATCAGTTGAAACAAATGAAACTGTCAAAGTACTTAGAGTGGTTTTTTTCTTATATTTACTATATTTAGGAACAAGGCTGTTGTTATTATATTATGTCATTTACTTTAAGTTAATGTATGCATTAGTCCAATAAGTTCATAAGATACACTAAGGTTAATAAGTGTGGATGATTGTGTCTGTAGGTATTCTGCCCAACACAGACCCCACAAGGCTGCCCAAGAATTCTGGGCTTCAACACATTTATGTCCAATTAATGGTACTTTCATTGGTTAATCATACACTGGTTCCCAGCAACTGAAATCCTGTTTCATAGAAGATATGGTAAATGCCCAGCCAGGTAATACAAAAAGTATTTGTCAAAAACCTTCTATTTGCTTAACCTACATTTTTCAGCAGCTACTCAATATTGGGTAAACAACTTTACTGCTTTTAGTTTTAAAACTGACAATTTCAGAGTTTTTTTTTTTTTTTAAGAATATAAAATTGTAGAATCTTGTGGTGATTGAAAACTTATTTGCTAGGTGTTATTATCCAGAATATTAATATCCCAGATCACAGTTTAGTAGTCTTTATATTTAGTAAATTAAGGCTAATGCTTTTTAGACTACTTTTTTTTCCTTTAATATGTGTGATAAAATGAACTGCTGTGTTTCAGTTATTACTTGAGGTATATTGGGATAATTTTTTTCCAGATGAAAACATATTTCATTTGTTCCTGGAATTTAACTCAAAATTAGAGTTTGCCTAGTGAAATTTGTTTTCCATTTAATTTTCTGGTTCTATTAAATCAAGAAAAACTTATATTAAGTAAAAATATATATCAAATAATGTTGTCATGGATGTCATGCATGTCAACAAACTATTAAAAGACGAGAATTAAGATTCATTTCACTGTTTCTGTATTTGTTAATAGTTTTCATCTATTTTTAAACTAAAACTTTCATCATATACTGATTCAAATTCGATATAGAGGTATACTTTTTGACCAATAGAGAAATATATATATTTTTTTATTTTATTAGCATTTACTCATTTTTTTCTGTGTCCTAATTAGCAAATTGCCTGCTCATTACAGAACAACTTGGAGGTATTATAATAACACTTGGTTTAATTAAGATAGTGAAAACCAATTAAATTCTCCAGAAAATGCTAGCAAGGAGAATAATGCATTATAAGTTACAATCACAATGTCTGTGATCTCTTTTTGTTTAACCTTTATAGTCTTGCTACCTGATGAGTGAAATGGTTGGTGGCAGCTTGAGTATTATCATCCTTTATCTAGTTGTTACTCTACTTAATATGCCTCATTACTGTGCATAGAATTACTTTTTATTTTTCTTAAGATAAATGTTTGTTGGATTTCAAATGAAGGTGACTTTGATATTGAAAGCTGGCGGTTGACGATAACAGTGGCATAACTTTTTATAAATGTGAGTACATAGAATCATGTCTGGCAGAGGTTATTGTCATACATAGTAATTGGCCAGCATACTTTGCGCAGGCTATTAAATTGTAGTGATATGTGTTTTTTCAGCTAGAGGAAAAAGAGGATATTGTAAGACCTTTCTCAATATTGAAGTTCACAAGAAACAGAATAAATTGTAATTGACTTCATCTTTTTTATAACAAAAATTTAATATTGAAAGTAAACTTAATAATCTGAATAAAGGAGTGCTAAAAATGCTTGATTTCAAGATAAGATGTCCAATTATGAAAGCTATGTTCTGGTATTTTGTTTATTAAAGATTTTAAATACTAGCACCATCAGTTTGGTGGCAATATTTTCAGTTAATATTAATCATAAAGCATATACATTCACATATAAAGGAATTGGATGTTTCCCTAAATTTCTTCGGAATGCTTTTTATTCCTTATTGGGAGCTTCCTAATTGTCCCTTCTTGGCACCCAACCACCTTACAGTTTGGCCGTCTCAGGAGAGAGACCTGAATCAGGGAGAAACAGCACTGCTAGACAATGATTCCCTCTGATATAGTAGGGCCTCCTGATGACATAGGGTATGAGGTGTGTGGGGCCTTCCAGTCCCAGGGAACCCTTACTTGAGCTTCTAGCTGGTTAGAGCCGACCTAGCACCCAAGCTGACACCAAGGGAGGCAGAACTTCCTGGTTAACATAATGAATTTTTGGAGGGAATTCCATGTTACTTTAAGCCACTAAGTTATTTCACACAGTAACTTAAACTATATAAAAAATCATTTGTTTGCTGTTAATTTGGGGCAGCTTTTAGCAGAGATACCTCATCTCTGTCTCAAATGGCATAAGCTGACACAGCTTCACTGGGGCTGGACAGTCTTCTACAAGAAGCTTCACTGTGGACTAGTTTTGGCTAAGGGGTTAGGTGAGGCTGTTGGCTTCAGTTTTCCTCCTCACCAGCCTATCCACATGACTGCTAATTTTTCTTACAGCACGACAGCTGAGTTTTAAGAGGAGAGAAGTGATAGATGCTAATCCTCTCAAAGCTGAGCCTGTAACTGTCATAGAATCATCCGCACTGTATTGTATAGGAAAAAGTAGTATTGGACCAGCTCAAACTCAAAGGTGTGGCAAACCCAGTTGTGCTACCTCTTCATGGAAACAGGGTTGGGCAGTTGTTTACTCTTTAATGCTTAAATGTTAGATTCAACTTTTTTCCAGGTTGTTTTTAACACAATTAATTTATTTATTCGATTTTAATTTCTAATTAGTTTTTAACAGATTCAGTGTGCTTAGTTTATACAGTTCTAAGAATATAGTGGTATTTCCTTCTTCCCTACCTCCCATGCTTTTTCCTTGCCCTTTTTTTTTTTATTTTTTTAGTTTTTGAGATAACATTTTAAATGTACATTACAGTACAAAGGCTTAATACTTCACCAAATAAGAAGTTTAACAAGTAAAAAACAAAAAGACCCTAGTTTACTGGGGATATATACAGTGGCAATAAACAGTAGTTGAATGGAGAAATGACCATTTCACCCATATACCATAAATTTCAAAGCAATCACAGATCATTAAAACTATAATAGTATAACATTCTTAACCATTGGTTTCACAAAGGTATAAAACAAAAAACTATATTTGCAGCAATACTGATATATACATACATTTCTTTATTTTTTTCTCTCTCTTTTTTTTTTTTTTTTTTTTTTAATTTTAGCTCCCTTACATAAGGGACAACATGCAGTATTTGTCTTTCTGGGTGTGCCTTATTTCACTCAACGTGATGTACTACAGTTTCATCCATTATTTTGCAGATGGTTGAATTTCATTTTTCGTAGCTGAATAATATTCTGTTGTATATATGTACACCACATTTTCTTTATGCATTTGTCTTATGAAGGACACTTTGGTTGATTCTAAATTTTGGCTATTATGAACAGTGCTGCGGTGAACATGGTGGTACAGGTATCTCCTTGATACATTGTGTTCAAGTTTTTTGGGTGTATACCCATAGTGGAATTGCCAGAACATATGGCAAGTCTATTTCTAGTTTTTTAAGAAAAACTGTTTTTCACAGTGGCTACACTAATTTCCATTCCCACCAACAATGTATAAATGTTTCCCTTTGTCCACATCCTCACCAGCATTTGTTACTTCCTTTTAACACAATTCATTAACAAATTCTTGACACCTAATATTTTGAGATGCTCTTACCAGCATGTTCTGAATTCCTGTATCTCCCTGGGTTTTCTAATTGGCTCTATTGCTCCATTTGGCCATATGCCACTATCATCTTATTGGAAATATTGAGATTTTACAATATATTTCCTGTCTAATAAGCTAATTACTTCTCATTCTCCTGTGTTTATAGTATTACTCATTATGATATAATTATTTTTCTGAATTGATTTTATATTCAGTTTATGGAAAAAATAGATTGTTGATATATTTATTCATACAATTAAGATTATAAGTAATTTTTGTGGAACTGTTACCTTTATGATTTTGAGTGTTCTATTCATATACTTCCTATACGTAATCTTAATCATAAAATATATGCTGATTGTTATAAAATTATATTATTTATAAAATTATAAAATTCTATTTTATATGATAGGTTTTTTTTAAGATTTATGTATTTACTTGAAAGACAGAAAGAATTAGAGAGGAAGAGAGATCTTCCATCCCCTGGTTTACTCCCAAATGGTTACAACTGCCAGCACTTTGCCAGGCTAAAGCCAAGAGCTTCATCCTGGACTCCCACGTGGATGCTAGTGAAATCAGACATGGCCCCCCAAAATTTATAAAAAATGTGGCCCATTAAAGTTCCCTAGAAATGCTATCTGGGGTGCCACATATGCTACCAGATTTGGGGTGCCATACGATTTCACCATATGCTTACTAATAAATCCCCAATATTAATAAGCCCGAAAGGGTTCTTGCCTAATATTTAGAGGAGAATTCTAAATACCGGCACAGATAAATGAGGCAGCACGGTACGTTTTAGGTTTTTATTTAGTGTGAGAGTTATCTAGGAAAGTGAGGCTTTAGTTCAGGTAGGGGAAAGGGGAAAGTCTGGAAACTAGGGTAGCATCCATACCACTCAGAGAGCAGGCCAAAGCCACGTGCAGCAAGCACCTTGAGCTGCTATCCACCACTTATCATGGGCAGCAAAGCAGAGGCAGAGAGAGTTTTGGGACCCCTCCTTGCCTTTTTATATATTTTCCACAAGGGAGTGGCTTTTGGGCAGGTGGCCGCTCAGGTATGGTCAGGTAGAGCCTGATGTCACATGGGGGCGTGGTGGGGGTATCAGGTAGGGTGCAAGGTCACACAGGGGCATGGGGAAGGTATCAGGTAGGGCGTGAAGTCACACGGGGGCGTGGCGAAGGCGTGGTCTTCCAGCTCACAAACCTAATCAATTTTAGCCTGTATGCCTGCCTACTTCGCTAGGGGCCCAAACTCTTGAGCCATCTTTTGCTGCTTTTCTCAGGCCATGAGCAGGGAGCCAGACCAAAAACGAAGCAGTTGGGACCCAAGCTGGTGCCCATAGAGTGTGTCAATATTGTAAGCAGCAGCTTTACCCGCTATGCCACAACACTGGCCCTTATGAGGCACAGTTCTTTGTGTTAACATCTGTTCTATTTTTGTGTTGTTAAGGAATTATTTTAAGTTTCCCTGAAATAGATTTTGCACATTCTCTTTCAAGTTTACAAATATAAACATAAACAGAAAGGTTATTGGTTTATATTTATTTAATATGTCATATGTTAACTTTATAGTTTTTTGTGAAATTTTTATTGTTTGTAATGGGTTTCTTAGCTTATCCTATGGGTTTTCTAAGCATACAGTCATACAAATTAAAATAGGTTTACCTATTCCTTGCTAATGCTTATACCTCAGATTTATTTCTTTGTCTAATTGTACTGGGATAATATGTAGTATAATGTGAAATAATAGTGTGATGGTAGATATCCATGCTTCGTTCCTGATTTTCATGGAAATGTCTCCAATCCTGCCCCATTAAGTTAGATGTTTTGGGCTTTTTGAATTGATTGAATAATGTATTTTTCTTCAAAATAGTATTACATTCTATTGCTAATTTTTATTAAGTGATTTTATTGATAATTTATATTGTATTTGATCAAATATCTTTTCAGTATCTGTAGAAACATGTCAGTTTTCTTTTTACATCAAATAATATGTTACATGATAATAACATATTTTCTAATATCTAACCTCCCTTGTGATAAATCCTCAAAGTCCTGGTAAATTATTTTTTAACTGTGTTACTTGTTTCCTCTTGCCTTTTAAATTTAAATTTTGCATCAAAGTTTATGATTGGTCTGGGATTTTCACTTTGTGTGTATTCCTTTTTCAGCCTTTAGTTTTAATATTAACACTCATTTCACAAATGACATTTGGAAACATTCCTTCTCATTTTCCGCTCTGGAATAGTCTACATATCATTGCAATTGCTGTTATTTAAAGATTTAGTAGAATTACTCTGTCAAAATGTTTGAACTGCTGCTTTTGGCAGTCAGTTTTGATCTGTTTTTTTTTCTTCTGTGGAAGTTGTTAGACTCTTTTTGTGAGAACTATCTACTTTATTCAAATAATTTTAATTATTTGCATAGCATGTTGAATAGATACAAACTCATAAAACAATAATTTATTAGTCAAAGTTAAGTTAGTGCTAAAAAACAGGAGTTTAAATAGAAATTTCTATGTATTTGTGGGTTAAAACGCTATTCTAAATAATCCCTGAGTTCAAGATTATATCACAATATAATTGTAAGTACAGTGTTTATGGAATTACAAATAGAATACAGCACATTAAAATTCCATGGTAAGTAGATAAAGCACTATTTAGCAAGAAATTTATAGTTTCAAGTATTTACATAAAAAAAAGACTTTAAATCCGTGGAATTAGTATCCATGTCAAAAGTCAGGGAAATAACAAAATTAAAGTCAAATAAAATGGATAGAAATAAACTAATGAACAAAGGGGCAGTAATTAATTAAATAGAAAGTAAGTGACAATAAAAGGTGAACCCAATGTTCTATGATGAAACTATGAACCCCAAGGATGACTTTCAGGCAGGGCTTAGGGTCTTCATACTTGCTGTTCTCTTGGAGAGCTAATGTTAGTTGAATTTCTTCTCCTTTCATCTGTAAATAGCCTATTTATCATTCAGTCCCCATTCAAATGTCCCTACTTTAATAAAGACTTAAGACACTTTGCCACATGAACCCCCCCCCCATTTGAATTCATTTATTCATTAAACTTGTAAATCATTTAAAGTAAGGTAGGGAGATAGTAGGCTTTTGCAAGAACATTACATGATATGATTTATGCTTTTTATTTTTATTAAAGAGAACATATATACTTCGTAGATAAAATTCTGATTGTAATGACATTTTACTCCTGTAAGGTGTCCGGCATGTAACAGATCTTCCCAGGCAGACAAATCAATTAAATCACAGGCTTTTATTGGGGTTCCGCTCCTGGGCGAGGTTCCCTGGTCCCAACAGAGCAACAGAGTGGGGCCGGGGAAGTCGCGCGTCAGAGATTGGGAGAGCTCCCTTTATAGATTCAGGGCATGGGAGTTAAAGGTTGAAGCGGTCTGATCCTCATTGGTTGACCTTTAGGCACCCACAGGGACCTTGACAAGGACTTTCTTCCCTGGAAGTAGGCCTCTCCATTCCCGGAAGTGTAGGCCTTCCCTCCTTGCAGATCCCAAAGCTACCATCCCTTCCCTGGAAGTAGGCCTCTCCATTCCCGGAAGTGTAGGCCTTCCCTCCTTGCGGATCCCAAAGCTACCATCCTGACATTTTGAAGATAGGAAAAGGGGTGACGATGAGTCTCTCTGGCTGCTTCCTGCTGACTAGGGATGTCTTCTACAGGGGCCTGCTGGGGGTATCTTGGGGCTCTGCAGGGACAGGCATGTATGGATGGAGAAGCATCTGGTTGACTGCCTGGTTGCTGAAGGCCTCTGTTCATTCCATTATCACCTGCTGTAAACACTTAGACACTGTAGTATACAAGTCAGGGTGAGAATAGCAACCAGTGATCCTAAGAATGGCATTAACCAGGTAATAAAAGGATTTCATAGAGGAGAGGAAATGGGGGGAGGGGTGTCCCTGGACCCCTGTAAGGATTGTTTGATGGATGTGGTTTAAATCTGATCTCAGCCAAGACTGGGAGAAAGGCCACTCAACTTTTGCAGGTAGAGGGGTTTGTCTGTAGAGAAACTCTGATTAATCATGCAACATTAAGTGGAGGAGAGGACCATCAGTACACACAGGTTGGTGGCAGAGCCACTGATGTTAGAGTAGAGGTGGGCTTTAGGCCTTACAAGTTAAGAGGCCCAGACCTATCTCCTTGCGGATCCCAAAGCTACCAACTCCTACCATCCCTCTTCCTTCCTTTCCTTATTTTTTCTTTTTTAATTTTTTAAAGAACATTTTCAATTTATAATCAAAGACTTAATTCTCCACTAAATAAAGAATTCAACAAGAAAAAGTAGAAAGAACACCGTTCAGCAGGATAACAGACAAGGGCTATTAATAATAATCAAATTGCAAAATGTCAACTTCATTCATAAGCATTCAATTTTAAAAGCCTGTTCTGTACTCCACACATTGATGTACATAGTCAGAGCAATCCATATCAGAAGCTGACTTTGTGAAGAAATGGAAAGTTGATACTAAATCATGTGGAGATGTAAGGACCCAGAAAAGCCAAAACTGTCTAGAAAAATTGAAGAACATATATTTCTGATTCCAAAATTCAATTATGAAGCGATAGTAATTAAAATAGTGTGGTACAAGCATAATGATAGACATAGACAATGGACTAGTTTTTAGAATTGACTAGTAGGGGGCCTGGCGCCCTTTGTCACTTGGCTAATCCTCTGCCTGCAGTGCCAGCATCCTAAATGGGCACCGGATTCTGTCCAAGTTGCTCCTCTTGCATTCCAGCTCTCTGCTGTGGCCCGGGAGGGCAGTGGAGGATGGCCCAAGTGCTTGGACCCAGCACCCGCATGGGAGACCAGGAGGAAGCACCTGGCTCCTGGCGTTGGATCAGCACAGCACCAGCCATAGTGGCCATTTGGGGAGTGAACCAACAGAAAAAGAACTTTCTCTTTGTCTCTCTCTCTCTCACTGTCTGTAACTTTACCTGTCAAATAAATAAATAAAAAATATTTAAAAAAAAAAGAATTGACTAGTAAACCCCTACATTTTTAAAAAATTTTTGAAAAAAATTTTTTGACAGGCAGAGTGGACAGTGAGAGAGAGACAGAGAGAAAGGTCTTCCTTTTCTGTTGGTTCACCCCCTAATGGCCGCTGTGGCCCGTGCACTGCGCTGATCCGAAGCCAGGAGCCAGGTGCTTCTCCTGGTCTCCCATGGGGTGCAGGGCCCAAGCACTTGGGCCATCCTCCTCTGCACTCCCGGGCCATAGCAGAGAGCTGGCCTGGAAGAGGGGCAACTGGGACAGAATCCGGTGTGCCGGCGCCACAAGGCGGAGGATTAGTCTGTTGAGCCACGGCGCCAGCCGTAAACCCTACATTCAAGGCTAATTGATTTCTGACAAAAATGTCAACAGAATTTTATGGGATAAATGTATTTTCATTGTTTGTAGCCATTGTGCATATTCCCACTAAACTAGAGTCTTTTTACTTTTTATTTGTTAAGCTTCTTATTCAGTGAAATATTAAGGTGCTTTACTATGGTATTTAAAATATATTATCTCAAAAACTAAAAAAAAAAGGAAGATGGGAAGGAAGAAGGAAATATCATTATATTCTTGAACTTGTATCTACAAATCATATTAAATCTATTAATTAAAATTAAGATTAAAAATTAAAAATAATTAAAAAGTCTTCAACCAATTGTTGTGGAAAAGCTGGATATCCAGATGCGAAATGATGAACTTGGATCCATGCCTGACATTATAAATAAAGTTTAATTTGCAGTTTATCAATGCTATAAATCTAAGACTACGAGTATAAAAATTATTGAAAATGGCATGGGCATAAATCTTCATTATCTTTGGTAAGGTAATGCTTTCTTATCACAAAAAAACAGAGGTGATTCAAGAATAGAATGATAATTTGGACATTAATAAAGTTAAGTTTTGCTCTTCAGGATACATTATTAATAAAATGAAAGGCAACATATAGAGTGGGAGAAAATATTTGCTAATCATATGATAAGAAATTAATATGCAAGTGTGGGTATTTAAGTACATGGTAAGTCATTGTACTTGGTTTGAGCCCTGACTTCTTTGCTTCCAATCCTCATTCTTGCTAATGCATACCTTGGGTTGCTGTAGATCGCGGCTCAAGTTCTTGGGCTGCTGACATCCATGTGGGAAAACTGAATTGAGTTCCACACTCCTGGCATCAGTCTAGTCTAGCTCTGGCTGATATAGGCATTTAGTGAGTGAACCACTGGGTGAAAGGGATCTCTTTCTCTCTCTCCCTCCTCTCCCTCTTCCTCTCCCTCTCCCTCCCCCTCCCCTCCCCCTCCCCCTCTCCTCTCACTCCCTCTCTTCCTCTCTGTCTTTATCCTTCTTTCCCTCTCTCCACTCTCTCTCTCTTCCTCCCTCTCTTTCTCTTTCTGTGTGTGTGAGTGTGTGTCTTTCAAAAATGAAAATAAGTAATCAGTAGGGTGGGAAGTATCACTTTGCTCCTAAATCTGTATATATGAAATACATGAAATATGTTGTAACAAGGAAAAAGAAGTTAGTGTCTAGAATATGTCCAGAACTTTAACAACTCAATAATAAAGCAAATTATTTGACTGACATTTTTCCAGAGAATGTATATGAACGTCCAGTAAGCCTATGGAAAGATGTACCATACCAGTAAGATTAAGGAAATGTGTATTCAAATCACAAGGAGACTGGGGCTCAGGAACCAACTGCAAACTAAGTATAGACTTTCTGTTCAGGGTGGTAAAAATATTGGATATATATATATATATATATATATATAACATTATGAAGGTAATTATTGCTTCTGAATTATATGTTTAAAATAACTAAAATGGAAAATTTATATTATATATATTTTAGAACAATAAAATGTTTAAACACACAAAATGAAATATCACTTCCTACCCAGTAGGAAGGCTGCAGTTAAAAAGGCAGACAATAATGGGTCATGAACAAATTGGAGACTCATACATTGTTAATGAAATATAAAATGGTGCAGCCATATGAAAAATAGTTTGTCAGTTTTTGATATGCTAAATATAGAGTTACCATGTGATCCAGCAATTCCATTCCTATGTATCCACCCAAGGGAAATGAAAACACTTCACACAAAGATGTGTCTGTGAATATTTATAGCAGCATTATTCACAGTGGCCAAAAACTTGGAATCAATCCAGATATCCATCTACTAGATAAGAAATAAACGCAATAGGGTTAGTAAATGAAGCCACACACAAGACCCCATGTGTTTTATGATTCTATTTATATAGAATATGAAAAGGTAAATACTGTATATAAAATGGGGTGGATGTTAGAGTGAAAAATGGCAATACATGGGTAAGACATTGCTTTCTGGAGTGATGGAAATATTATAAAATTAGTTTGATGGTTGCACAAGTCTATAAAATTCATTGTATTAGATAGAATGGTGAATTTTATAGTGTGTGTGTATGTGTGTGTATTATATTACAGTAGAAGTATTAATGTAAAAGAAAATCAGGTATTTCTAGCCAGAGTGTGGGAAAGAGATCTTAGGGGAATCAGAGAAGTAGGGGGACCAATCTGGAGGTGAGACTATTAATCCATATAAGAAATGATAGTGGGGGCCGGGGCTGTGGTTCACTTGGTTAATCCTCCGCCTGCAGTGCCGGCATCCCATATGGGCGCCGGTTCTAGTCTCAGCTGCTCCTATTCCAATCCAGCTCTCTGCTGTGGCCTGGGAAAGCAGTAGAAGATGGCCCAAGTGCTTGGACCCTTGTACCTGCTTGAGAGACCAGGAAGAAACACCTGGCTCCTGGTTTTGGATCAGTGCAGCTCTCGCGGTTGTGGCCATTTGTGGAATGAACCAACAGATGGAAGACCTTTCTGTCTCTCTCTCTCACTGTCTGTAACTCTACCTGTCAAATAAATAAATAAAATCTTAAAAAAAAAAAGAAATGATAGTGGTTTGAACTAGGTGGTGGACTAGCGGAGTTGGAGCGATAGAGGCAAATTTAAATTTTGTTTTAGAAGTAGAATATATGGTCGTTGTAATGGAGGTAATGGGTGAGGAAGAAAGACTGATTTTCGTCCTGAGACCTATGGTTTTGCTTAATACAACTGGGTATGTGGTAGTACCATAGCCTGAAACGATGAAAAGTGGAAGAGAAAAAAGAAATGTGAGAAGAGTTAGAGACTATCTGGTCTTGAGTTGAAATGCCTAAAAGATGTTTAAGTAGAGAAGGTTTGTAGAGACTGTTGGAATTAAATCAGTTGGACTTACAGCCTGGATTTCCAGAGAGTACTCTGGCATGAATATATACATTTGACTATTGATTACATAAAAACATTTAAGGCCTAAGACTGGGTGAATGTTAAATGTTACTTGCCTGTTTTTGTTTTTTGTTTTTGTTTTCTCATCAAAGCAGAGGTTATAATGTCTTTTGGGAGCTCCCAAATTAGTGAGCAAAAGTGGTTACATACAAACTATGCTGAATTCTACAAACAGGTGGAGGCAGGTGTTTAGACTAGAACTCACCAAATAGGAAGATTTGGAAAAAAAATATGCACAATCAAGAAGTAATACTTGATGGAGAAACTAGTCAGGATACCAGTAAATGTCAATATGGAGACAGAGAATGCCACTGGAAAACACTGGCAAGATGTGGCAGTACCCATTGTTTCCAAAATGCTGAAAAATAAATGTAGATATGTGGTTAAGAAGGAGTTGAAAGATGAAGCTGAGAAAAATACTTCTGTGTCTGATAGTACAAAAACTTGTAGAAATGAGGAGCACTGAATCGGATAAATAAATTATTGTTGCTACTACATCCACAGAAATAAGTTTACTCAAATGTACCTTAACTGTTTTTATGAACGTAAATCAAAATAGTGACTGGTATATCATTAGCTATCAAGAATATTTAATATCAAACCTATAATCTCCAACTCTTATATTTTTATGCAACCTATGCTAAATATTTAGCTGAAATTCATTGCTGAATACATCACCATTTTATTCATTATCAATCATATTTAAATCCTATGTTACTTAGACACCAGATGCTCCAAGTTGATTTCTGCATGTAGATTTCAGTATTCTTGGAAATTCTGTGGCTATTGTTGGAATAAAGGCAGATAAAGCTTGTTCAAACCTGCTCTTGACAACCAGTTTTTCTAAAAATGAGATCCTGGGACATGATTTTCCATTTCTATACCTCTTTGCTTGTTTATATTATACATAACCTATTTTCTTTGTCAATAACTAGAAAAATATTTAATTAAATAATATTGATAGTAAACATGTAAGTAATTTTGAAAGGGCTGTGACTTGTGGAAATTTGTTGAGATGATATTTCAAAGTAGTATGTAGGATTTTAGGCCTGACTTAATGAAAATTATACAACATAACTCACTGATATAATTTAAAAGTAGAATTTAGATAAATATGCTGTTTTTTTCCATGAATGTATTAATCTCATTGCTTTATTAATTTAATTGTTTAAATTCTCTTTATCTCAAGAATTTATAAAATATTATATTTTAAAATATATGGTTTTGAAAAGTGAATTAGGTACAGCATATAATAAATATTTATCTTTTTTCCACTTAATCATGAGTTTTAGAAAATATATACAGTTAATGAACTATTCTCTTTCATGACATTTTGTTTACTAAGTTGAAACAGATCTGAGCAATTATGTGGGTAGTAAAACCTTTAAAACAGAATGCATTGAATTAAAGAATGTTCATGTTCATTTGCAATGAAGCAGCAAATAGTGTCAGAATTCCGTCCTAACTAGAATGGAGTTGAAAAACAAACTCTGTGTACGTTGTTTCATTTATTATTATCTGAATTTCTGAAGTTTTAGTGTTGTTAACATCTGGAATATTTTCCAATTTGTTTTATAATGTGTTTTACTCTCTTTTCATTGTTTATCACATAGCCATTTGCCATTCTGGTTAATGTTTTTCAAGTGTTAGAAACCTTTCTTGTTTTGCATGCTAATGACACCAACTTGCCACAACTACATTTTGCAAATATATGTTTAAATTTACATGTGTGTGTGATTTAAAAAATTTTATTGTATATATTTAAGGTGTGTAACATGTTTATATATATACATATATCTTGTATAATATTTTATTATAATATATATTCCTTGTATATATATAAGAACACCTATAATGCATATTTTATATATGTAGTTCAGTGTTATTAAGTGTAGCCTCCCGCTGTAGAGATCTTTAGACTTGCTCATGTCTCTTAACTGTGAATTTGTACCCTTTGACCTATATCTTCTAATTTCTACCCCCTCCTTTCTTTAGTCACTACCATTCTACTTTTATGTATTTGACTTTTTGTAGATTTATATGTAAGTGAGATCATGTAGTAAATTTCTTTCTGTGTTTGGTTTATTTCATGTAGCGTACTGTCCAGCTTGTTCATCCATGTGACCACAAATGATAGTAATTCCTTTCTTAAGACTAAGTATTTCTGGCCAGCGCCGCGGCTTAATAGGCTAATCCTACGCCTTGCGGCGCCGGCACACTGGGTTCTAGTCCCGGTTGGGGCACCGATTCTGTCCCAGTTGCCCCTCTTCCAGGCCAGCTCTCTGCTGTGGCCTGGGAGTGCAGTGGAGAATGGCCCAAGTGCTTGGGCCCTGCACCCCATGGGTGACCAGGAGAAGCACCTGGCTCCTGCCATTGGATCAGCACGGTGTGCCGGCCGCAGTGCGCCAGCCGTGGTGGCCATTGGAGGGTGAACCAACGGCAAAAAGGAAAACCTTTTTCTCTGTCTCTCTCTCTCACTGTCCACTCTGCCTTTCAAAAAATAAAAAATAAAAAATAAATTAAAAAAAAGACTAAATATTTCTCTCCCTCTCTGTCTCTCCTGCCCCTTTTCTCCTTCCTTCTCTCCTTTCCTCTCCATCTATCAATATCCACACATATATACATGTAAGTATACTTCAAAAAATTCACAAAACATGGAATTAAAAGATGTTTATTTCAGGGCAAAAATTTGACAAAATATCTTCTGTATTACTTTCCTTCAACTTTATCTACTTGAACTACTCTGTTGAATTTTTCACTTCAGTTGTCGTAATCTTCAGCTCTATGATTTCTGTTTGGGACATTTTTGTATGTTTTATATCTATTGAAATTTTCTCTTAATGATTTTTTAATTGATGAGTTTATTTTTTGCTTTATCATTTTAAAAACTTTTTTCTGCATTCACATCTAATGTAGACTCTCTCTCTATACACACACACATATCTATTACTTTTTCTTTAAAACTGATAATAAACAACAGAGGATACAATTCATGACAAGGATCATAATGTGGAGAAAGAAGAATATGCTGTAATTTATATGATATGATTCAGTGAAACAATTTTCATAACTAAATATGAAATGATATGCCATCTATAGAAATTTGATGCTGTATATATTAACTTCTAAAATAAGAGAAAATATACTATTTATCTTTCTGGGTCTTGCTTACTTCACTTTGCATAATGACCTCTAGTTCTATTTTGTTGCAATGTCAGGATTTCATTCTTTATTTGTCTGATTAATGTTTCGTCATGGATTTACACTACATATTTAAAATCTACTCAACAGTTGACAGACATCTAGGTTGATTGCATATATTTGTTATTGTGAATTGAACTACTGTAACATGCAGATGTAAGTATCTCTTTCAAATGTTGATTTCATTTCTTTTGGATATATTCTCAGCAGTGAGATAGCTGTATCATATAGTAGATCTATTTTGTTTTCTGAGAATCTCTATACTGTTTTCCTTAATGGTTGTACCAACTTCTATTCCTACCAACAGTGTATTAGGCTAACTTTTTCTCTAAAATTCCAATGTTTGTTATTTATTTTGAGGTAATAACTAGAGTGAGAGGATACCCTATTGTGGCTTTAATTTGCATTTCTTTGATGGGTAGTGACCCTGGACATGTTTTCATGTTTTTGTTGGCCATCTCTATTTCATGCTAAATGCCGGTTCATAGTCTTTGCCCATTTCTTAACCAGATTGTTTTGTTGTTGTTGAGTTTCCTGAGCTCCTTATGTGTTACGAATATGAATCCTTAGTTGAATGCATAGTTTCCAATTTTTTCCCTCGTTATGCAGTTTCCCTCTTTGCTGTGCAGAAGCTCCTTGGCTTGATGTAATCCCATTTATCTATTTTTTGCTTTTATTGCCTGTACTTGAAATCTTGTACAAGAAGTCTTTGGTAGGGCAATGTCTTGCAGCATTTTTTCTATGTTTTCCTGTAGTAATTTTATGGCTTCAAGTATTATGTTTAGTTTCTTGATCTACTATGAGTTGATTTTTGTATAGTGTAAGGTAGGGTTCTTGTTTCAAAATTTTGCATATGGAAATCCAGTTTTCCAAAACCATTTATTGAAGAGACTGTCCTTTTTCCAGGTTATGCTTTGAGTTCATTTGACAAAGGTTAGATGTGTAGATTAATTTCTGGGGTTTCTCTTCTGTTCTGTTGGTCTACACGTCTATTTTGGTGCCAGTACCAGGCTGTTTTGATTCTAACAGACCTAAACTACATCTTGAAATCTGGTATTGAATTGCCTTTGAGTTTGTATTGTCTAAGATTTCTTTGGCTAGTCTGGGTCTTTTGTGGTTTTTTGTGTGTTTGTGTGTGTTTATATGCATTTTAGGATTGACTTTTCTAGTTCTGTGAAGAATTTTCTTGGAATTTTGGTTGAAATTGTATTGAATCTGTGAATTGTTTTGGGTATATGGGCATTTTGATGATATTAATTATTTGAAACCAGGAACATGGAAAATTTTTCCTTTTTTACATTTTTTATTTCTTTTATTAATGTCTTACGAGTTCCATTTTAGAGATCTTACACATCCTTGGTTAAGTTTACCTGAAGTATTTAAATTTTTAGTAGTCGTTGTGGATGAGACTGGTCCTATATTTTTATTTCTCAGCCAGAACATTGTTGGTAAGAATGCTATTGATTTTCATGCATTGATTTTATATCCTGCAACTTTGCCAAATTCTCTGAGTTCTAATGGTCTCTTAATTGGAGTCTTTTGGTTCCCTTATATAAAAGATCATGTCATCTACAAGCAAGGATAATTTCATTTTCTCCTTTCCAATTTATTTGGCTTTGATTTCTTTTTATTGCCTAATAACTCTGGGTAGAACTTCAAGAACTGCAAGGAATAATAGTGGTGGGAGTATGCATCCTTGTCGGGTTCCTGATCTTAGTGGAAATTCTCCCAACTTTTCCCTGATCAAGATGATGCTGGCTATGGGATGGTCATATATCGCCTTTAATTTGTTGAGGTATGTTCCTTCTATTTTTTTTAAGTTTTTATCATGAAATGATGTTTTATTTTATCAAATGCTTTTTTTGTATTTAAAGAGATAATCATACGGATTTTATCCTTCATTCTGTTGTTGTCATTTTTCACATTTATCGATTTAGCATATATTGAACCATCCCTGTATCCTTCTTGATCGAGTATATAATCTTTTTGACTTGTTGTTGGATTTGATTTACTAGTATTTTCTTGAGGATTTTTGCTTGTGTATTTACGAGAAATATTAGTATATAGTTATCTTTTTATTGTTGTATCTTTGTTTTTGGACTTAAGGTGTTGCTGGCTTCATAAAATGAGTTTGGGAGAGTTCCTTTCCTTTCAATTGTTTTTGAATAATTTAAGAAAAATTGATATTTTTTCTTTCTTATAAGGTTGATGAAACTCAGTAGGGAAGTCATCCTCTCCTGGGCTTTTTTTGGAGACTTTTTATTACTATTGAGTGTCAAGCTTGGTCATTGTTCTAGTTAGCTTTTCTATGACCTGTACCTCACTTTTGGTAGATTATGGTAAATTCTGTACATTTCTTCTGTATTTTACAATTTGTTGGCATGTAACAGTATGTAATAATTCCTAATCATTGTTTGTATTTCTGTTTCATCAATGTATATTTCATTTTTCTAACATGATTTTATTTATTTTGGTCTTCTCTCACCTCCCCTTTTTCATTGGCTGGGCCAATGGTGTACCGACTTTGTTTAATTTTTCAAAAAAAATTCTTAATTTCACTGATCATTTGAATACTTTTTTTTCTATTTTGTCTGTTCTCTAATTTTTATTATTTCTGTTCTAATAATTTTGATTTTTTTTGTTGCTTTTCTAAGTCCTTGAGCTGCATTATTGTATTATTTATTTGATACCTTTCTAATTTTTTTATATAGGCACTTATTCCTTTAAATTTTCTTCTTAATGCTGCTTTTGCTGTATCTCGTTAGTTTTTATATGTTGTGTTTTCATTTTCATACATTTCAAGGAATTGTTTTATTTGTTCTATGCCCCAGTGTTCATTCAGGAGCATATTGTTCAGTCTTTATGTGCTTATATATTTTCTGGAGTTTCTTTTGATGTTGATTTCCAGGTTTATACCATTGTTGGCAGAAAAAAATACATGAGATGATTTCAATTATTTTTAATTTGTGGAAATTTATTTTATGGCCAAGTATATGGTCTATCCAAAGAATGTTCCATTCACTGGTGAAAAGAATGTGTATTGATCCACATTTCCCAGCATCATTTAATTAAAAGACTATTTAATTCAAATGTATGTTCTTAGCACCTTTGTTAAAAATCAGTTGGTTGTAGATGTGTGGGTTTATTTCTAGGGTCTCTGTTCTCATCCTTTGTTCTATGTATCTGTCTTTATGCAAGTACCATGCTGCTTTAATTACTGTAACTTTGTGATATGTCTTTTTTATTGTCAAACTAGAACCCTCTATGTCTCATCATTACAAAAATCAGGTCAAAATTGATTAAAGACCTAAATGTGAGACCTGAAACTTTGAGACTATTAGAAAAAATATAGGAAAAACACTTTAGGACATTGGAATGGGCAATAATTTTCTGGATCAGATCCCATAAGCAGAGGAATCAAAAGCAAAAATAGATAAATGAAATTTCATCAAACAAAAGAGGTTTTTAACATCATAGGAAACAATCAACAGAGCAAAGAGACAACTTACAGGATGGGAGAATATATTTGCAAACTATATACCTGCCAATATCTGGAATATATAAAGAACCCAGTAACTCAATCACAAAAATAAAAGATCCAATTTTTAAAAAAGCAATATATCTAAATGCGTATTTCCTAAAGGAATACATATAAACAGCCAGCAGGTACATGGAAAAATGCTCAGTGTCACTAATCATCAGGAAAATGCAAATCAAAACCACAGTGAGATCATCACTTCACTCAGTAAGATTGATGGTATAAAACTGGCAAATGATAATAAGAGTTGCAAGCATGTGGAGAAAAGGGAACTGTTGCACAAGATGTCTTGGAATGTATATTACTGCTGCTATTGTGAAAAACAATATGGAGATTTCTCAAAAACTAAAAATAGAACTCCCATATAATCCAGCACTGCCACTTCTGGGTGTATATCCAAGGGAAATGAAATAAACCTGTTGAAGAGGCATCTGCACTCCCATGTTTATTTCAGCACTAGTCCCAGGAAATGGAAATGACTTAAATGCCCATCAACTCATGATTGGATAAAGAAAATGAAGTAAATATGCAATATGAATAAATACTTTGGACATTGCACATTGTATACATGCAATGAAACTTCACATACTTACTGTAATATATGTAAAATTTTATGTATATTAATGTTTAATTAAAATATTTTCTAAAGAGAGGTATATATTTTGTAGCTGTGGGATGGAATGTTCTGTAGATATCTATTAGGTCCATTTGATACACAGTATTGACTAGCTCTGTTATTTCATTGGTTGATCTGGCCATTGACTAAAGTGGGGTGTTGCAGTCCCCTGTTATTACTGTATTGAAATTTATGTCTCTTTTTAGATCCATTAACATTTATTTTATAAAATCATGTCCCAGATGCTGGTGTTGTAGTATAGTGTAGTATAGTTTTCTACCACTTATAATGCCAGCATTGCATGTGGGTACTGGTTCAAGTTGTGGGTGCTTCACTTCTGATTCAGCTCCCTGCTAATATACCTGGGAAAGCAGCAGAAGATGGCATTAGTGCTTCTGACCCAGCATCCATTCAGTCTGGCCCAGCCATCTGGACACTGAACCAATGGATGGGTGATCTCTGGCTATATCTCTCTCTCTGTAACTCTATGTTTCAAAAAATAAATAAATATTTTTTTAAAAAATGTGTTTCCTAGCACTAGGTGCATATATATTTACTATCATCACATCTTATTGAATTTATCCCTTAATCATTACATAATGCCATTTTTTGTTTCTTTACACAGTTTTTGTCTTACAGTCTATTTCAACTGATATCAGTATAGGTACTCTGGCATGATTTTTATTTCCATTTGCATGGAATACCTTATCCTATTATTTTACTTTTAGCCTGTGTGTATCTTTAATGGTGAAGTGTGTTTCTTAGAGGTAATATATGGATTGATTTTTATTATTATTATTATTTGACAGATAGAGTTAGACAGGAGAGAGAGAGAGACAGAGAGAAAGATCTTCCTTCTGTTAGTTCACCCCCCAAATGGCTGCTACGGCCAGAACTATGCTGATCTGAAGCCAGGAGTCAGGTACTTCCTCCTGGTCTCCCCTGTGGGTGCAGGGACCCAATTCTTAGGCCATCCTCCACTGCCCTCCCAGGCCACAGCAGAGAGCTGGACTGGAAGAGGAGCAGCCCTGACTAGAACCTGGCACCCATATGGGATGCCGGCACTGCAGGCGGAGGATTAACCAAGTGCGCCACGGCACCAGCCCCTGGATTGATTTTTTTTTTTTTAAATCCATTCATCCATCTTTTACTTAGAGAATTTTTTCCATTTACTTATTGATAATATTTTGGTCTTGCCATTTTTCATAAATGTTACTATTGTATGTTTTGAACCTTCTTTGTTCTTTTACTAGAAGTCTTTCTGCCTTCACATTCTTTCATGATGCTGATTATCTTTCTCTGTTTTGGATGTAATACATCTTTAAGTATCATTTATAATCCTGACTAGGTAGTGACAAATTCACTTTTTGTTTGTATGGAAGGTCTTTATTTCACTTTTATTTATGTTTGAGAGCTTCTCTGGGTAATATATTCTGGGTTGGCAGTTTTTATTTCCATTAGGTCTTTGACTATGGTATTTTTCCATTTTCTCATGGCCTGTAGAGTTTCTGATGAGAAATCTTCAATGTGATGGGAGTGCTTATAAAAATGACCTGTCATTTCTCTTACAAATTTTAGGATATTCTCTTTACATTTTACTTTTTAAAGTTTGACTATTGTGTATTATGGTGAGCCTCTTTGGTGATCATGCTTATTTGGGGTTTTATGTGCTTCCTTGTGTTTGGATGTCTATATATTTCTCCAAATTGGGAAAACTTTCAGTTATTATTTCTTTTAATAGATTTTCTAAACCATTCTTTTTTTCCATTCCTTCAAGAACTCCTAAGACTTGTATATTTGATCACTTGATGGTATCCCATAGATCATTAACACACATTTTTATTATTCCTTTTTTTGTTTTGTGTCTGAGAGATTTCTAAAGAACTGTCTTCTAGGTAGAATATTTTTTCTCCTGCCTTACCAAGTCTTTTTTGGATTTGTTCTGTGTTTTTTTATTTGACTTATTGAATACTTCATTTATAATATTTATATTTTGTTATTTTTCAGTATTTCTACCTCTTTACTGAATTTCTCATCAATTTAATGTATTGATTTTCTAATTTTGTTGACCTGTTACTGTATTTTTCAGTAACCTTACAATCATTATTTTGAATTATTTTTCAGGCACCTTGTCAGTGTCCCTTTCTTCACAGTCCAATATTATTGTGTTCCTTTTGGGGAGTCTTAATGCTTGCCTTGTTCATGTTTCTTGTGTTTCTGACTTGATTTTTGTGCATCTAGGTGATCTCGTTTGTATCATTTCTGGAGGATTTGCTTTTTGATTGAAGGGTTTAGTTTGGAAATGTACCTTTGAGGTTTAGTGGAGCACATCAGTCTTTTACCAGATCTCCAACAGTGTTCCCTGCTTGAACTTGGGAGGCTCCGGTCACCATTTGTGGATGGAGCAAAAATTTGGATTGACAATCAAAATGGGAGAGGTGGAGCACCTCTAGCTGTCAGAAAAATGAGATGTTGGAGCTGACTAGTGTGTTTGAAGTCCCAGCTCTTCTGTGTGCCAGGGTGAACTAGCAGATCCAGAGCTCAGAGTGAGCTCGTGCTGTCTGTACACTTCACCTTCCCAGTGTCCTACAACATTGACTCACTCCAATCTGTGTCCCCCAGCCTCACTGTGAGATCCATCCACAGTGGGAGCTCTGCATCTTTTAATTCAGACTTGGTGGGTGCTTTCGAACCTAGAACAACCTGCAAATTTTCAAGTGGTCAGGGAGGGGAGATGGTGGGACAGATGATAGATGTCAATTCTGTTGATGTTTGCTTCTTACCTCCAGAGTCCAGGGGCTGCCCAGATGCCCTGCCCCTAATGTCTGTCAGTGCAGAGTGCTGTGTAGGCCTGGACCCTTTGGCTGATGCTCCCCTGCTAGGCCCAGTTGTACCCCCATGGGGTTCATTTTGCCCTGCTAGAATGTAATAATGTCTCCAGGGCACCCGAAAG
This sequence comes from Lepus europaeus, assembly GCF_033115175.1. Lineage (NCBI taxonomy): Eukaryota > Metazoa > Chordata > Mammalia > Lagomorpha > Leporidae > Lepus > Lepus europaeus. The sequence continues at coordinate 14,550,143 of NC_084843.1, read as the reverse complement.
AAGATAGGCAACAACTTCTAGGGGTAGTTCTCCTCCCAAAATGGCACCTCCCCACTGCAATTCCTGCTCATGTAGGTCTGCTCTGAAATCCAGGAGCACTGAATTTCCTAGGGAACTCTCATTACTGAGCTGCTTGTAGGTGATGCGTTTGTCTCCTCCTTTCCAGGAAGGACGGCCTGGGTTAAAGGGCTGTGCAGATGGACTCTGCTTTTGCTCTCCTGTTCACGGTCTTCCGCCACAACAGGGAATCGTCTGGCACCACACTGCTCCTCTTCCTCCTCTTTCTAAGCTGCTATGCCTCTACTAGATGCCCCACTGTTTCCTACTTCTCCCCTACTGTCTCTTGTGCTCTTCCTCAGACACTGTCTTTTACACATAGCTACTTTGGAGTATCTTGGTGCAGGAGGAGGCAAGTACTTGACTTCTTTACAAGAAGTCTTATATTCCCCTCCTATGAATATCTTTTTTTTATAAAAATATTTATTTATTTGATAGGCAGAGTTATAGAGAGGCAGAGGCAGAGAGAGAGGGGGAGAGAGAGAGAGAGAGAGTTCCTCCATCCACTAGTTCACTCCCTAGATGGCTGCCACAGCTGGAGCTGCACCCATTCCAAAGCCAGGAGCTAGGCCCATGTGGATACAGGGGCCCAAGCATCTGGGCCGTCTTCCACTTCTTTCCCAGGCTACAACCTAGAGCTGAATTGAAGTGGAGCAGCCAGGACTCAAACCAGTGCCCATATTGGATGCTGGCACTGCAGGTGGCGGCTTTACCCACTATGCCTCAGAGCTTTCCCCACCTATGAGAATCTTTAATTGCTGTTCTTTTGAATTTTTTATTGGGTAAATCACATATCTCTTTTATCAAACTCAGTTACTGAGATTTATCTTTTCTATTTATTTGGATCATAGTTCCCTATTTCTTCATTTTCACTGAGTATCTGTATTGTGTTTTGTATATTACACAAGACAATTATCTCTTGTATTTTCATATTGACCTCTTGTCAGGCAGTCCAGATAGAGACTGTTGATCTCTCTCAAACACCTGTGCTTGTCCAAACCTCTGAGTTTCTTAATGGTCCCCAGGATATCAAGGTATCAAGTCCTGTCATTGTGACAGCACAGGCAAGATAGAAGTCAGTCCTTCAATATGCTCCTGGAAAAGTAACATGTTAAATATGTGTTCTCTTCTCTTCTCAGAGATAAGCTAAGAGCTGGACTTTACTTCCTACTTGGTCTGTGCTAGCCTAGTATGGGTTCTGTGGGGGAATGACTGTTTCTGAGGGGGAGAGCTTCTGGAAGTGTACCCCTTCAAGCCACTTCTCTGTGCTCTGTGATGTAGGTGGACTTATGAACACAGACTCACTTCCAGGGCTTATAATAGCCAAGCCCTCCTGGAGATCATAACAGCTGGGTTCTGTATGTGTTAGTCTGAACCCTTACCTCCTTGTGGATAAGTGGAGGAGTTGTTTGTTTGTTTCCCTCAATTTTGAACTGCTGTTCCCTAGTGGACTTTGTGTGTGTGAGTTTGTCTTAGCTTTTACTTCTTTTTTGTTATAGATGTTTTTCTCATTTTCCTAGTATGTTGAAATCCCTCAAATATGTTCTGACTTTTTCTAAAAAGTAATTGATTGAAATCTAGGTGTTTCTTTGGTATATCCGTGTGAGGAGGGTCAGTCAGGGGCCTCATGTCAGTCCTCCTGCAGACATCAGCACCGCAGCCATTCCTGATACAACATTCAGGTAGATTTAAACAAATGGAAGTGATTTAGTTGCATTTGTAGCATTATCTATTCAGATCACTTTTTGAAGATAATTAGAACATTAATGTTGAGTACCAAAATGTTATTACTATTATTATAGCTGATGGTAAATTGATCTGTGTTGGTTGATCAGTGTTTGCTTGTAGATGGCAAGCAAGATAAAAAAATAAAGGAAAAGTGTGTCTTTCTAATTGTGATGGTGAATTCTAGACAAGATGAATAATTCAGAATAAAATTAGACTATGGTGAAAGCATATTAAGATATTTTTGAAGATTATTAGCATACTTGTGATCTATAACACAAATTAAATTCTGCCAATAATATCGAAGAATTGTGTGTAATGCTTATTATGAGAAACCAGAGAACTGTTTAAATGATCAATTTAAAATTATTCACTCTTTGAGCAATAATTTTGGTTAAAATGCTCTTACCTTTAATAGGGATTCTTAGAATAGTATAGTAATATAATATTTATGCACAGCCTAAAATTTATATCCTTGCTTTGTCATTGCATTCTCATTTTCGTAATGAGGAAAACACATTGAATTGTCATAGGGGCAGTATTTTAATATCTGGTCCTTTGACAGTAATTGTGTGAGAGCTCTAGACCTCACACAACTGGTCTTAAATTCTCATTATATAAACACGATTTTGGAATGCCTTCAAAAAGTCAAATGAACTTTCTCTCTTTCATTATTTGAGTGGAAGATGAGGCAACTTTCATTAATTTTGATTTTAATGTTGAATGTCATTGTTTTAAATTACAGTTGCTAATATACACATTTTCCCTGAAGTCTTTTGGATCAAAATGTTAAATTGGCTGTTGATGAAAGACTGTGAGCCTTCCAATGGAAAAAAATCAGTGGTCAGTAACAGTCTTATCAGCCCACCATTGGTAACGGGCCGTCTTCATTGTTGCTGTTTATCATTTTCTGTATAAAATTGAATTATATTTGACATGGCTTTGGGTTGACTATTTAAGTCAGTTTTAATATTGCAGCTTACTCTAGTATTATGAAATCCATAGTATAGAATATACCATGCCAAAATAAATGAACACAGTGTTGTGCTAGTTAAAGTGTCAACTATCAACATTAAGAATAAATCTGAATAGTAGAGTCTCATTATTAATTGATTATAATCATTTACTGCTATAGGCCACAAAATTAAAAAGATCTGTGTGCTTCTTTCAGACAGAAATGCAGACTTTAATTTTGCATGAATACATATTCTAACAAGATTTGTAGAATTATTCAAGCATGTGGATTGTACTTTTGTTCTCCGTGTTGAATAGACTTGTACTTCAGTGTTGCCATTTTTGATCATAATCTTAAAAGTTCTTTGCTTTAGAATTTTCATTTCTTTTTTGTGTATTAACTTTTGCTTACTATTTGGGTTTCCTTTGGTAGATATTTAATAACATTTATTCTTGTACATATCATTATTTGTGTTATAAGTCCAATAAGTTAGTGAATACAAGAAGAAAATACATTATTCCCATGAAGCATGGAGAGAGGAAAATAATATTTGTGAGGAACAATTTAACCAATTATTTTATCTCTCTGTCTAATTACAGGTACTTTGAGCTCATCAGGTTTCTTCAGTATCATACCCTTGATCTGTCTTCCATAAGACATTTTGTTTAACTGAATGGGTGGGGAAGGGGAGCAAGTTAATCCAACCACAGGTATTAATAATATGAGGCCAAGTCGTTGAATAGCTGACTTATTTTCTCTTTAATTTGTCCCCAAAGACAATACCTTTTTTTGTTCTGAGCTCACACCTCTTATTATATTAGCTTATCATCTTTAACAATAATAACCAGGTCACAGTAGTAATACTGTCTCCTGTGACCTTTTTGTCCATATCTCCATATTCATTATACCTCAAACAGTATGTTTTTCTCATTATGAACAGATTATGGTTTTATCACCTATTTTCCAACTGTGTAACAGTGTTACCTTTTTCCAGTCTCTAATAATCCTGGCCTCTTATCTACCATATAGCACTGAATCCAGTACTTCATATTTTAATTCATTGTAGCAGTACTCATCCTTTATTTTATTAACTAAATTTTGTTGCATAATAACCTCCAAATCGCAGTAGATAACAAAAGCCCAGTCCTGTTATATAACAGCTGGAGTAGTTAGCTGTGGCCCTACTCCAGGAGACAGATTGTTTCAGCAGGTTGTATATGTCTTCTTAGCTTAAGACTTTTATTGTAGGAACAACATTTATCTGGGAGCATATGCTGTTTTAATGCAGATGGCAGTGGTAACAGAGGTATCAAGACAATCCATGCAATTACATTTAAATATTGTCATGACATGGCATATGTCATGTCTCCACCCGTTTCATTGACCAAGAAAATAATGTGATCAAGCTCCAAATTAGTAGGGTGGGATGAATACTCTCATGGCCCACGTGTGTCATAGGAACACAATTACTTGAGCCATCACCATTGACTTCCTGGTCCACACTATCTAGAAGCTGGAATCATGAGCCAAAGCAGGGTATTGGACCCAAGCAGCAGGGAATTGGACCCAAACACTCCCCTGTGAGATGGAGGTATCTTAACTGCTAGGCAAAGACACCCACCATCTCCCCTTCCCATATTTATTCTTTGTTTAATCTATTTTAATGAATTGAAAGAGGTGGATTTTCATACCTTCCTCTGAAATAAACTCCAAGAGATACTATTTGGTTAGTAAGATATTCCATAAATTTGATCTATATTTATCAGCTATGACAATATTTGTCTTTTCTTTTATTGGTTCAGAAGGAATAAAACTATACTTTCTTGTGTTTATTGCTAGTTTGTATTTCTTCCTAGAAGAACAAACATTTAGCTATTCCTTGGTATCTGAGAGCAATAATGCCTCAAGATTTTAAGTACTATAAAGAATACAAGTACATGATATCACTCATGGATTTTATATTATAAAGTATTACTTCTAACTTATTCAGCATATAGTATATTCATTTTAAGCTAAATTTTAGCTTTTTACTCTGGAAGAATTTCAGCATTGCTTCAGTAAACTTCAAGGAAACCCCAAATTTGAGTTAAGAAATCATAGGTAGTAAGAACATTGATGGGTCTGTATGTGCACATCTTCATGAGAAACTAGAATATGAAAATAATTCTTCAGCAATCCTATTTTCATGAGATTTTCCAGAACCCTAATAAGATTACCTGGTGAATTTTTTTGGCTCCAAGTCAAAGCAGAGCACTTGAAAGTACATGTCATCCTGCTGGAGCCATCTTCCATTTTCAAGTCTCTAGTTATGGATGCTTAGCAATTCTTTGATTTATTTTTGTTTTATTTTAATCCCTTCATTATATAAACTTTCTAGTGAGCTATAATTTGATTACAGGACAGTAAACAAATCAGAAGCATATAGTGTGATACCTTTTCACAGCGTGAACATTATTGTTAATCATAATCCACAAACATCAATATGAAGGAAAAGAACCTTACTACTAACAAGACTGTCCCCTTGACTCCTCCCAAGCATAGTCCTCTCAGAAATGATTACTGTTCTTGGATTTTAATTTAAGTCATCTATTGATATTTTGAGTAACTGAAAATCTTCCCTCTTTCTTCCCTCCTTTCCTCCTGTCATTTTAAAATTTTAACCTTTATCAAGCATACATTAATAATATTCCCACTTTGAATACAGACCTCTGTTATATTTGTAATATGTTTTATTCAGTAATAATAGTTGTTAAAATAAGCTGTGCTCCTTTTGTTAAGTAATTTATTCATTTTAAAGCATTATTTTGATAATATTTAGGACATTTTCTAAGTCAATATTTAAGAGTTCAATTTTTATGCAAAATAAAAGATAAATAGGATGTTTTTGATTTTCTTAATGCCCATATATTGTACTTCCAGTTATTTTATTGAGTAGCTAGAGCTAACTATTATTTCTCCCCTTTAAGATTTGACCAAATGGGTTGACATAGTTGCCCAGCAGGTTAGGCCACTGCCGGTGACACCAACATTCAATCTGAGCACTGGTTAAAGTCCCGGCTGCACCACTTCGGATGCAGCTTCCTGCTAATACTCCTGGGAAAGCAGTGGAAGATGCCCAAGTGCTTAGGAACGTTTGCACCCACTTGGGAGACCCAGGTGAAGCTCCTGACTCCTGGCTTCAGCTTGGCCCAGGCCTGGTGGTTGTGTGGCCACTTGGGGAGTGAACCGGCAGATGGAAGATTCTCTCTCTCACTTGCTTTCTCTGTATCTCTGCTTTTCAAGTAAATAAAATAAGTCTTTTTGAAAAAAAAAAAAAGATTTGATTATCAGAATAACATTTGGTTCTTTTGAATCTTTGTAAATATGAAGTAGCAATATGGCAGTAGTTCAGATTTTCATATTTATGACTCAGCCATTGATTCTTTGCTTGAAATATTACAATTTGTTCTCAGTTTGAAAGGTTAGAATTAATTATAACATAGCACTAATGACTGATAAATAGACTTGAAATCAAAATGTCAATATATTTATTGTGAAGCTGTGTGAAGAGGCTAAGAATTTCACTAATACATCAATCACCAATCATAACTACTTCAGCCAATGTGTAGAGACAACACTATCTTTAAGTTATGCTTCATTTTTCATCTTTGTGGTCTTTAAACTAGAAAATAGGTATGAATTATAATAGGTATAATAGTAACAGTGATAATAGTTTGTATTTGGAAATAGTGTACTTTATTTATGTCATTATTCTCATTTGTGTCATTTAGCATAAGTTATTCTTTAAATATCTGTCCGCCTACTGTTTTTTAAATAACACATACACACAACACACACACACAGACACTGAGAGATGGAGAGAGAGAATGGTATATTTCCTTTCACTGGTTCACTCACCTAATGTCCACAGAAGCTGGAACCATTCCAGAGGCAAAGCTAGGAGCCAGGAATTCAATCCAAGTCCCCTACAGAAGTGGCAGGAACCCAATTACTTGAGTCATCACCACTGTCTCCTATGGTCTGTTTTAACAGGTAGCTGGAGTTAGTACTGAAACTGGATATCAGTACTAGGTACTCCAATTTGAGACATGGTTATCCTAATTAGTTTCTTAACTGCTGGGTTAAATGCCTGCCCCTCTACACTCCATATTATTGTCAACTCATGCTGAACACAATGATATTCTTGGATTTTCATGAATAAGTGCAAAGAGTGACAATTGGAAAAGAAATTCTTTGTACTTTTCCTGTTTTAGTAAGCTCATTTAAAATTCTATAGTAGGTAGACTTGGATAATATAAAGAAGTAGAAGGAGAAGTCATGCTCAATTAATGGGCAGATTTACTAGACTTAGTGGGGCAGAGACCAAATGCATTCTTATGTCACACTCACGTGCCCTCAAATTATGTAACTTCACATATAATGTAGGTAACTTAACAGCAATATATTTCCATTTTCCCTCACCCATCCCTTATGTGATTGTGCCATTCATTTTCATTATATATATTTTATAAACATCATAATACACAGGAATAAATCACTTTGAAAGAACTTTAACCTGAGGGGAAAAACCTTTTGTGTTTATCCAAATATTAATTGTATCTGGTGTTTCTTCATACTTTGTCTAGAGCAAAGGGTACAAGTAACATCATTTTCCTTACTCTTGCACAACTCTAACATTTCCTTTAATGCATATTTGCCAACAACAAATTTGTTTCGCCTCATCTGGAAAAACTTTATTTTGCCTAAGTTTTCAAAAATATTTTCATTGTGTATAGATTGACCTCTGTCTGTCCTTTAAAATATCTTACCCTTATCTTCTTTGCCTACTTTCTGATGGGAAGGAGTATCTGTCATTTGTCTTCTCTTTGTTTCTCTGCACGTGATTTTCCTGCTTGAGCTGTATTTCCTGGGTCTTGCTTTTCACTGCTTTATTTGTTCTTAATTATAGTCAGATATAGTCACTGTGTGTGTGTGTGTATGTCCTTCATTCTTCTTGGCATATTTAATAAATATTTATTTGACTTAAGACATTCTATATTTTGAGTATCTAAATTTTGCCTTTCCTTTAATAGGATTTGAGTTTTGTTCTCATAGGCAGTTAGGTTCTTCTGAGGCTTGTGTTTAAGCTTTATTAGAACAATCTGGATTAGGTTTTATTTAGGGTTCAGCCCGCTTCTGGGATCATCCCTTCTGTGTTCTCTACTGAACACCATGAATGATCAGAGACTCCTCTCTGGTTGGAACTCAAATTCCTTCCAACTCTTTGTGAACTCAGGAAACTGCAACTCTCCATTCTTTGGTCAGTCTCTGTCTGGCCTTATAACCCTTTAGGATTCAGTAAAAATTCAGAGTATTTACAGTTCTTTTTCTGTATATATCCCTCTTCCCTTGATTGGCACCTTATACTGGCAGGTAGTTCAACCTCGGAATTTAAATTTTTTGTTCCTTAAGTCAGTTCTTGTTTGGGGTACCCTTCCTGCTCCACTTAATGTAACATGCCATTAGACAGAGAGCTAGGGCAACTGTTGGCTCTTCTCATTTATTCCCCTTCTCCTTCATCACAGTGCTGTTCTCCCCATTGTCCAATATACAGAAACGCTTTCTCTTATGTTCTGTCTACTGGCCAAATGCAGAAATCTTATTTTGATTAACTTTTGTATTTGTAGTTTTTTCTAAAATTGGTACTTCAAATATTCATTATCAAAGATACTTGTACTAAATTGTGTACTTTGTATGAAAAGTCTAAATATTATAGAATTGCAACATTTTGTTACTTAATGTGTCAACATTTTTATATGAAATAACATTAAGGAATTTTAGGAGATGGCTAAATGTATAAACTAGCTGTTTACCAAATATGATATTATTTACTCATATATTTAGTGTAGTTTTGCATAATTTTATAACTATAGATCAATGTAAGTATTTACTGAAGGTTTCATAGATCCAATATTGCTGCTGTGTTTTGTTCACTAGGATCAATCATCTTTTTCCCTAGAAATTGAGGAGGATCATTGATTTTCCTCTCCATTTGGTAGTAGGAACTTCCCTTGCTTACAAATAATATATTAGATCTTAATGATGGATTAGACTTACTTCTTGAAGAATCTACATCCATGACAACTAATAATAGTGATGTTCTGTAGCTGCAGTTAACATATATTTATTATATTTAAATGCTATACCTCCACATAGACTACAAAATTTATTCTCATCTTTATCTCTCAAACACATTTTTACTGTAGCACAGTGAATAATTAAATACAGAAGCCCATGTGCAAAATATCATTGGATCTCATTCATCAAATATCAAATATTTTTTCTATGCCTTGTAATTTTGATTTAATCTTAATCTTAATTAGTTTAGTTTAATAAACTAAACTTAATTAGTTTAGTTTAATAAGTAAAAATGTAAATGTCATGAGTTTTTTTTTTTTTTTTTTTTTTTTTTTTTTTGACAGGCAGAGTGGACAGTGAGAGAGAGAGAGACAGAGAGAAAGGTCTTCCTTTGCTGTTGGTTCACCCTGCAATGGCTGCCGCGGCCGGCGCACTGCGGCCGGCGCACCGCGCTGATCTGATGGTAGGAGCCAGGTGCTTCTCCTGGTCTCCCATGGGGTGCAGGGCCCAAGCACTTGGGCCATCCTCCCCTGCACTCCCTGGCCACAGCAGAGAGCTAGCCTGGAAGAGGGGCAACTGAGACAGAATCCGTTGCCCCGACCGGGACTAGAACCCGGTGTGCCAGTGCTGCAGGCGTAGGATTAGCCTATTGAACTGTGGCGCCGGCCTAAATGTCATGAGTTTTATAACATGAACAAGAAAGTTGCATACTCAAGGAACATAAAAATGTGGGAATAAGGAAAAAGAGGAAAAAGCTAAGGATTTTTTAAAATTCTGAGTTTATTGTATCTCTATATGTTAAAATTTCAAGATTCATTCCCTGTCATTGACTGAAGGAAAAAATTGAAATTTATAAAGGATGGTTTAGGTTGTCATTTTGTAAATGCACAATCGTGTTTTTTACAAATGTTTTTCATGTAGGCCCTTTGGAGATGCAAATGTTTAAGTTATACAGGTTAGACTTTGCATGTTTGATTCCGGCAATGTATATGTTCAGCATGGTACTCACAGGATAAAATAAACAGCTGCCACCAAACTGTTCATTGGAGCTGCATGCGTAAGCTGTTGCTCTGCTGGAAACATCTCCCTTTCTGTTCAATAAATGCAATCAAAAATGTCCATGAAGATTGTTCTTCATCTGCTTTTCATTTTCAAGGTACAAAAAATGTTATATTCTATTAGGAGTGAATGATGAAGTAACAAATTTCAGAAAAAAAATACTGAGGTTTTTAAGTGCTTTTTTGGAAAATTTAATTTGTGAAAAAGAACACTCTTGGAATATGGCTGCAGCATTTCAAGCTTTTGTTTTGTGCTTGCAATTACTATGCAAATATTATTGCTATTGCAAAAGACCTTTGTCATGAATTGCTGTGTAATGGAGCAAGGTTATTGAATATTACTTTTTAAATAGTCTCACTTTGACAGTATTATTCATAAGACCTAAAGATAAATTACGGATGGTAGAAAAATAATCAAATATATTACCATTTTTGTTTATATCATGCCAGAATTAAAGATGTTTATCTAAATGCTTTAAATAAATTTGTACTTTATATTTTCTAGCCATGCCTGTTCTAGTATTATGAAACAATGATTGTACTCAATTTTTTCTTTAGCTGTCACTAAGATAGTGTCCTAATGTTTAGAGGTATGCTCTCAAACTGTCAGCGTTTGTTACAGTTCACTGATGCGTGATAAAGTGTGAGGGACATTGTCTTCCTTCAACTGCTAAATGTATTAATACAGCGATGATATTTCCCAGTGACTTCTTATTCAAGGTCAAAATAACGAGATTCATCTGTATTTTTCAACAATTTGTTTATTAATCAATGTATTTTTCACCTTAGACTCGCTCCTTAAGTTTATTGGGTACTTTCCAAATTTTGAGGCAAAATATCTTGACACTTAAAGAAATCCTATTTTTCCCTAATTGTATTTTAAATAATCAGCTATGATTTTTCAGTTCATCTTTTAAAATAAATAAAACAGTTTTTAGTTACTAGTTCTTTATATTGTGATATATGTAAATTTAACTTCGGGTATAACTTTAGATTTCTCTGATCCATTTGAATTATTCTTCTGTTTATGTTCTGAGTATGAAAATTATTGTTAAAATAATCATTATATGATACTTGCTCATGTTATTTATTGAGTAGTAATCTCTTAATAATAGTTTAAAGTTTGCCACCAGCAATATTTGTTTTCATACTGGTAACAATTCTGTGTGGTAGGAACTATTATCTTCATATTGTGCAGATGAGAAAATTGAACTCAGTGATGTTAGAATCCTAAAATAACACAGCTTGAGCTTATATCTAGGCTTTTTCATTCTAATTCCATTGTCTTGTCTTCTAATTTTTTTTCACATTTGTTGACAATCTGACAAATGCACATCACTGTTACAAATATTACAGTGTAATAGTAACGTTACCAATAGTAGAACTGAATATTCACAGCTTCTAGATTAGTCTTTCTAAATCACCACTCTAGTGATATAATTTCATTGTTCACAAAACTTCATGGTTTATTGCCAATCTACTGCTACTTCATATATGCAAATCATAACCTTTTTCCATTAGAAATATTTACTCAAATAAGAGAAGACTTTGTTCATAGATTTTCATTTACTAGAAAGAGTTAATCCAGTTTCACTGACTAGAGCATATTTTGCTCATAAATGTTGGCATGGGATAATTTCATTTTAGTGGTTTATTAGGAACTGATATAAGCTATTGCTTTAATAGCAACTATCTTTCCAATTAAAACCAACTTTAAGTCATAAATGCTCTTTAATTTCCCCTTGTAGTATTTTTAGACTTTTTAATGGATTGATAATTTGCTTTGAAAGTCACAATAACAAATGGCTTTTTTCAAGCAAAGTTAGAAGAACTTTTAAATTTTGAGTTATTAGCAATAATATACAACAATTAACTTTTATTACATTGAGCTATCATTCTTCAAAGAGGCCCAAAGAATGAATTTTACAATTCAGAAAACTAAACTCTGACGTTCAAACATTATTACGTCAGTGGAAGTGGTACTAAGAGGTAATTTGAAACACGTATCTGAACCATGAAGTTCTGTATCAGAATGTTGGATTTTAGGCTGGCGCCGCGGCTCAATAGGCTAATCCACTGCCTGTGGTGCCGGCACACGGGGTTCTAGTCCCAGTCGGGGTGCCGGATTCTGTCCCGGTTGCCCCTCTTCCAGGCCAGCCCTCTGCTATGGCCCAGGTGCTTGGGCCCGGCACTCCATGGAGACCAGGAGAAGCACCTGTCTCCTGGCTTTGGATCGGCGCGGTACGCTGGCCGCAGCGCAGGGGCCGCGGCAGCCATTGGAGGGTGAACCAATGGCAAAAAGGAAGACCTTTCTCTCTGTTTCTCTCTCTCTGCCTGTCAAAAAATTAAAAATAAGAATGTTGGATTTTAAAGACCTATGTAGATGAAAAATCAAGAATTAGGAACACCATATAAATGCTCAGATACTTTTGAACAAAAGTTCATTATAACCGTGATTGTAGTAGCCCAAATATATCACAGTGGATTCACAGTTGTTACTCAAAATGTGCTTTTATACTTTCAGTCATTTCAGTTATGATTCATGGGCAATATATTTTTAAAATTATTTATTTATTTAGGGGGGGGGGAGAGAGGGAGGGAGAGGGAGAGAGGGAAGGAGAGAGAGAATCTTCCATCCACTTGTTTGCTCTCCAAATGCCCACATGGTCAGGGCTGGGCTGAAGCCAGGAGCCAGGAACTCCATCTGGGTCTTCTGCATGGGTTACAGGGGCTCAGATACTTGGGCCATCTTCCACTGCTTTCCCAGATGCATTAACCGGGATTTGGATAGGAAGTGAAATGACTGGGATTCAAACTAGCACTCCAGTATGGGATTTTTATTACTAATTAAAGATCAGTAAAGTAAAAATGCATAACATATGAAGAAAATTATTCCTCTAACTAAATAGAAAATTTTCCTTTGCAAGAACTTTTAAGATCTTTTGCTGATGTTAAAACTTAAATTCCTAAAAGGATTAGCTTCTGCAAGAATGCCCACAGGCTAAAGCTACACAACTTAGCTTTTTTTTTCCCCCCCCCCCCCCTCTGCTTTCACTTCCAAAAGAGTATTATTTGAACTTTTGTTTGGAAGTAATGAAGTCCTTGGTAGCTTAAATCCTGTTAGACAAAATTGGAAGAAAATTGCTTCCAGTTTTGTGTGATTTACTTTTATGATGATAATATTTATTGGGGATTATTTTTGACTTTTCAATTGTTGTGCTAGCATGAATGTATTGATTTTGTATATATATATGTATATATATATACACTTATAAGTGAATTGCTAATATAAAATACTTCAGAGTCAGTACGTTTTTTAAATAAAATATGTTAAGTTCAAATGATTGGTGAAGATTCTGAATTTTTTAAAAAGGTGTGTATTTTAATAGGACTATAGGATCTTCACTCTCTAGACATTATCTATCTTTGTCCATAAATATCACTGCTTGCTTAGTTTCACTGCACCCTGCTGACGGGATGTGAAGCACACTGAAAGCTAGTGATGAAACAGTCAGGATGTGCGCAGACAGCTCTGCGGGGAACAACAGTGAAATCCGAAGAAGGGTACTCTTCTCTGACCTGCCAGAGACTGCATCTCTAGGACTCTTTAATTTCTGAGATGAGGTAGTGTATGCTGTATGTAAGAGTATTTTGTTTAGAGTTTTAAAGAATGAGTGATGAAATATTTTGTGAATTACCATTTTATAATAGCTGTCAAAATTGTTTCAATCCTGGGACAGGCATTGTGGTGCAGAAGTTAAGCTACTGCTGGGGATGGGCATATCCTATATTGCAGTGCCACTCCAAGTCCTAGCTCCTCTGCTTCCTATCCAGCTTCCTGCTAGTGCATCGCGAGATACAGCAGATGAGGCTCAAGTGCTTGAGCCCCTGCCTCATACCATCAATACAGGGCAGAGAGGGGTAAATGTTGGTCAACCATTTGACTAGATTGAATACAGGTAAAGGGTAGAGGGCTGTGAATTTTAGTAATGAACCAAACATTCATGAAGATTTTTCATCTTATTTCTAGGGACTCTCCAAAATGTTAGTTATAGCTATTTATAATTTGGTTTTATAAGTGAATTAATGCTGGTTACAGTTAATTTTTAATAAAGAGAATTAGAATAGCATGGTAGCTTAGAGCCAGATTGTCTGAGTTCAGAGCTCAGGCATTGAGCCCTGAATGTATTTAGGCCTAGTTCTCTCATGTGTGAATTAGGGTGTATAATAATACCTAAATTATAAATTTATGTGAGCAATAAATAAATTGCTATATGTAACAGTCTTAGAAAAGTGCTTATGTTGTCTAGGCATGCAATTAATGTTTAGCAATTGTTAAAAAGTATTGCATATAAACTTATGGTAATCAAGGTTAATTCTATTTTTAATAAAGTTCAACTAATTATTACCAATTTGAGTTACATACTTAAGCGTCATTCAAACTGACAGAATGAGCATTACTTTTGTGGTAACATTTTGGGTTACTGAAGATTACCATGAAAATAAAAAATTATGAACAGTAACATTTTGTTTTATAACTTGAAATATGTAGATGATATATTATGTACATTTAGGGTTTCAAAATATATATTCTCCCCATCAAACACAATAATTTTCAAATGACTTTTCTTTTACATTGTATATCTTGATACAGTGAAATAGTGAAAGAAGAGCTTAATAAAGTGGAACTGATTGGATTGGACATTTGTATATCTCTGTGGGTATTGTTTAATTGTCCATGAGATTGAGCTGTTAAATAAGCAGATTAATGTAAGTAAGATAAAGAACAGAAATAATAAGAACATTCAAAAATAATTCTATTTAAAATGCGCAATTCTTTAAAAGTTGTATTTGGAGACTTGCTGCATGTATAATACATAGAGATGGATAATTTTTATTTTACTTAGCTGAGGTGTTTAGATTCTGTTTCACATGTCATTTATTGTACCTTGTCAGAGTATAACCTTTAAAGTTAAATAATGGGGTCCAGCTTGTGGCATAGTGGATAAAGCTGCCAGCTATTATTCCTGCATCACTTGTGGGCATCAGTTCAAATCCTGGCTGCTCCTCTAAAAAATTCAGTTCCCTACTAATGGCCTGGGAAAAGCAGAAAATGGTCCACGTACTTGGGCCTCAGCCATCCATGCGGGAGACCTGGAAGAACTTCCTGACACCTGACTTTGGCCTGGCCCAGCCCAAGCCATTGTGGTCATCTGGGGAATGAACTAACAGATGGAATATATCTCTCTCTCCCTCTCACTCTCATTTTTACTCTCTCTTTAACTCTCACTTCCCCTTCCTGCCTCTTTGTAACTCTGACTTTTAAATAAATAAAAATAAATCTTTTAAAAAATGTTAAAAATGGTGACATATTATAAAGTGAAAGTTCATAAAATGGTTATTGCATATCCTTTTGGGATTATATAATTCAATGATCTTGACATATCTTAAGTTCAGTAAACTCATGAAGGCTTTGTAATATCCATTTTTATTGATGTCAAAGGCCAATTTTAAGTAGTTAAATGGTATGATATATTCCATTAAAAGCCACCAGTTATCATCTAAGGCATATAGACATAAATAGTAAATTTGGTAAAGTTCTTTCATGTATCATTTGTAATTTAGGATGTTTTTTATAAAAAAAAAAAAATCAGGGCCAGGAGTGCAGTGACATTGTTGATGGGGTGAGTTAGTCACATCAACTTTCCCACTAGATTTTTTTTAAAGATTTTTATTTATTTATCTAATAGGTAGAGTTACAGACAGTGAGAGAGAGAGAGACAGAGAGGAAGGTCTTCCATCTGTTGGTTCACTCCCCAAATGGCTGCCATTGCCGGTGCTGCGCCAATCCGAAGCCAGGAGGCAGGTGCTTCTTTCTGGTTTCCCATGCAGGTGCAGGGGCCCAAGCACTTGGGCCATCCTCCACTGCCTTCCCAGGCCACAGCAGAGAGCTGGACTGGAAGAGGAGCAGCTGGGACCAGAACCCAGCGTCCATATGGGATGCCAGCGCTGCAGGCAGAGGATTAACCTACAGTGCCATGGCACCAGACCCTCCACTAGATTTTAAAATACTGGTTATAACTTTAAAAAAATTCTCAATAGCATCTACAGGCTAAGTTGACAAGGTAGATATGGTGGGAAGTATCACGATGCTCCTAAATCTGTATGTGAAATACATGAAAATTTTCACCTTATATAAATAAAACATTGTTAAAAAAAAAAAAAAGAAAAAGAACTACAGGGAAAGGAAAGTTGAGAAGTGAAATGAACACTGATGTTATTTGGCCTTGATGGCATTTGTCCATAAATCAAACTTGGCATTTAGTTTATTTCCCTAAGAGTGTAACAGGGAGCAAGTAAAAGCACAAGCCCTAATTCACATTGGGAATCTGATAGAAAATGTTCACCATATTAAGGTGAAATCTAAAAGAATACAGATTCAGAGGAAGGGTAAGTTGGAGGTCAACCTACAATACCTCCATCCTGCCACAAATATACCTTCTTACTATAGGATGCAAAAAGATCTTGACCCATGAGTTTAGTTTATAGTGGTTTTCATAGAAGAAAAAGGAAATCCTCTATGTAAGAATATTGTTTCATCCAAGCTTCAAAAAATCTCCCAATATATTTTTGAAGAAAATAAGCAGCACAATTCAACAATTAACAAGCATATAGGAAATAAAGTTCCAGAAGCAATGACAGCTGAGTAAAACAAGACCTGAAGATATAAAATATCAGAATGATTATATATTACTAACTACCATGCTTACTGTGTTGAAAGAGATAAAAGAAAGTTTAGAAAAATATAGAAGTAATAGAAAACTAAAAAAAAAGCTTCCCATCAAGTTTGATATATAACCAGATAAAACTTTTAGAAATGAAAAGTACAATAATTTAACATGAGTATGACACCAACAAATTAAATAATCAACTAATTGAAATTCTAAAGATTATATGCTTTAAGAAAAAAGAAAATTGATAGAAGGTAAAAGGTTTGATATGTGTGGAAAATGTAATATGTGAATATATCTGAAAAATGACTAATTATATACAACATATGTGTATCATATGACCCAGTCATACGGCCCAGTCATATATGTACCAGAGCAAAGAACACTTATATTCATACAAAACCTATATAGGAATATTTACAGCAGCTCTATTCATTATCTCCAATAATGGAAACAACAAAAAAACTTTGTCAACAAATGAATGGATATGGAATCTCAAAAAAAAGTCAAATACAAAGATAAAGAATAAGGTAGCAGTTATGGTGGGGGAAGAAAAGTTGTACCTAAAACATTGTAGAATATCATCTAGAAGGCAAGAGGGAAATTTATCTTTGTTAAAGAATTCCTCTGTCCTTACAAAGTTCAGAAGATATCCATTGACATGAAGTATGAATAAAACATATCTAGTTTAACCAATAAAAGTATTATTTTCTTCCACCAAACCATTAGAGGGAGGATAAAGCATTGGAAGGGGGAGGTAGAACCATTGGCAAAGGGCAAGAGAGAGGAATCTATACATTCAAATACAATAAAAAAGTAGAACGGTAGAAACAGAAAATAAAAGTAAATCCAAGTGTAACGGTAAACATGATAAGTGCAAATGGTTTAAATTTGCAAGGTAATACATGGATTAGGATACTAGGTAATAAATGTGTATTTGTCTCTGGTTCACCAGGACATCGCTAAAACATAAATGATATTGATGAAAATGAAAGTATGGAAAAATACTATGCCAGATATGGTGGATTAGTTTTAGAAGTATTTGAACCTTTCTCTTTCCTGCAACCACCACTTGCTTCAGCTGTCAGCTATGGATGGTGACTGATCTGCCATACATACTACATCAATCAAACACTTGCCCCCTGGCTTTTGAAGGGCTCAAGCCATAGGAAACAACTACAGGAATTTATATGATTAGAGAGAGGCCAGATGTTATTTTCCAGCCCATTCTTGAATGGCCACATCTTGGAAGTATCTGTGTTCCCCTACCACAAGCTGCCACAGATCTTACAGGAGGTCCTTCAATAGCTATATCTCTGGGTTCTTCTATCTTCTCTTTCCCTTGTATCTTAAATTGCTAGCCATTAGATTTATCACTGAAGGCTAGGGTTACCTTCATTTTGCCCATCCTTTGTTACACAAATTTAATAATAAATACATTTAATAAAATAACCCCAATTACCTGGTTCATTGTGCATCTTGTTGTTTGGTGAAACACTGACTAATATGCTAAGCAAATTCTTCTAATTAAAAAAAAATGTGGTTGTGTTAGAATCATGTAAAATACAGTTTACAACAGAAAGCATCTCAAGTGATGAAGATAGAAAACCTTCACTGCTAATTTATTTTCCCTAATTGGAAAGGTGTGATATCTGAATTGGTAACCCCTTAATAGCAATAACCTCAATGCCTTTTTTTTTTTTTTTTTTGGTAAATATTTATTTGTTTCAACTTCAGAGTTATAGAGAGAAAGGGAGAGATAGAGAGCTTTTCTCCGATTGGTTCACTCCCACAGTGGCTGGGGCTGGGCCTGGCTGAACCCAGGAGCCAGGACCTTTTTCCAGGTCTCCCACATGGGTTGCAGAGTCCCAAACACTTGTTCAGAGGGAGATTGGAAAACCAGCTATGTAGCCAGGCAGAAAGAGAAATTATATAACCTATCCAAATGCTGGACAGGAATGCTATAAAATCATGGGATTAAAAATGTTGTCCTACCTGTTGTGTTAAAGTTTTTGGGATGCTGCATTCAATGAGGAAAATATGAATATATTTGAAATGGTATATTTTGTTTTCAAGCCAAGTGCCTCAGGCAACCGGCATGACAACCTTAGAAAGAATGTAGCATATATATTGTTCTAATTGGATCTACTTAAGCAATCATTTTTCTAGTCTTTCTATAACAGTTAACATTATATACGTTTAGTGTTTGATAAGAGTTGCACGATACTGTAATAATCACTATCTACCTTATTTACTCACGGTGTTTTCTAAAGTTCTGGCACCAGTATTTATGCTGGGAGGAAAATACCTAGGTCCCTGAGTTTTCAAGTCTCCATTTTTGCCTGAGAGTCATTTAATACAGGAGAACCTAGAATTAGGATGCTACTATGCTGATCAGCGTAGGAATGACCCTATATGCTGACATTTTGTAGTTCAGTGAACAGCCTCTTCCCTTCAGTGGAAACTTGAAATCCTCAAAATCAACATCCCCCAGGCAGCTCCAGCTTACCCCTCTGTTAGTGTAAACATTGTGTTTGCCTGTGCGCCCTTAACCCATCTTCGCATTCTCCTTCACCTCTTAGGTTTGTTCGATGTTGCCTTCACTGCAGCATTTTATTAATGGTAACTCCTACTACAGGGTGTATCTACATGTACTCCGTATCAGTACTGCCAGCCACCTGAAACCTCAGTCACACTGAGTTCTCACCTGAAATAGTCATCCACTCAAAGTTTGGATATACATCATTCATCTTCATGTTCCACTCCACCCCACACAAACTAGTTTTCTTAAAAACATATTGGTTTTAATTAGTGAAAATATTAAAATGATGGCATACTTAATCTGCCTGTTGTGAGAAGAGTTATTTGTTTTCTTATTCATGAGTCAACTGTTGTTTCAGAAGGTGAAAGGGGAAGTAAGAAATAATTATGCTTTGTAAATTGCTTGGTCACCAAAGCTGCACAGGTTCATCTGAAACATCAGCTGTCCTGGTAATTATCATACTTAGAGTTAACAGTAATTTGGCTCAATAATTTGTTTTTGGCCTATATTACATAAGCATCTGTCCATGAATTAGCTTTTGTAATGTTTCAATATGTTCTGGTTCATGTTTGGCATATTTGGTTCTGTTACAATAATGAGATAAAAACCATAGATTTTCTAAGTAGTCCTGGGATAATATTTAATATGTTTCCTCAGACAGGCAGCAAATTATTTTAAGTTGTTCTTAATAAATCTGTTTTTCATCTTATTCTGATTTGATATTAGCAATGAACTTGCAAATCAGTTACTCAGACTGCACAAATTAAATTCGGTACAAGTTGAAACAAAAATAGGTGAATTATCACAGAAAAATAAGAAATTTTACTGATATATTTATGTGGCTATAATATAAAAATAAACCTACCATAACTCAATTTGTGACATTTTTGAGCTTACATATGAATATGAGGGAACCTAGCATCTGCATGTATTTAAGAAATCACTAGTAAATATTATGCTCTTAATTGGCCACTCAGCACATGTATGGTTCCATGCTGTGATGTTTGACGTGTTTAACGTGCCTCCATTTTTCTTGCTGTGATGATAGAAATATAATTGGGCAGATAAATGAGACAGTTTTTAGATAATATTTTTAAGGAAGTAAAATTCACAAACCTAAAATTAACCAACTTAAAGGAAACAATTCAGGGTCACTGCATTCACAGTGATGGCAACTACTACTTCTCTCTAGTCCCAGAACTTTGTCATCACCACAAAATAGTAACGAAGCAAAATGGCCCCTACGTAGTTGTTCCCCATTTTCCTCTCTACCAGATTCTGGCAACCACCAATCTAAATTATATCTTTGGATGTGCCTATTCTGAAATTTTCATATAAATAGAAACACACAGTGTGTTACCTTTTGTGTTTGGTTTCTGCCACCTAGCATAAGGTTTTCAGGATTGATTCTTGTTATAAAATGTATTAGCATATCATTTATGTATATACATTAATTTGCATATCAACACCTCCATTGATTATCTGGGCTCTATCTATCTTTTGGCTATCATTAACAGTCCTGTGAATATGAATGTATTTATTTTAGTATCAGTTTTCACTTTTTTAGTTTATTCTTAAGAGTGAGTTTACTGGTTTTTAAGGTCATTCTATATTTAAATTTTTGGCATAACACCAAAATGTTTTCCACAGACCAAAATGAACCATTTTATATTTCTACCAGTAATGCATGGGGGTTTCGACTTCTCTGCATTATTTCCAATGCTTATTTACCATTTTTAAATTAATAACCATGCTAGTGTATGGAGTGAGATCTCATTGTTGATTCACTGATTGCTGATAACATTAAGCCTCTTTTCATATGCTTATTGGCCCTTTGTTTAGCTTTTTAGGAGAAATGTATATCCAAATCCTTTGCCCATTACTTAGTACTTAGTAGGAATGTCTTTTTGTTGTTGTATTATAAGAAGCATTTTTAAAAAAGAGATTTATTTACTTATTTGAAAGGCAGAAATGCATAGTGAGATGGAGAGATAGAGAGATAGAGATAGAGAGAGAGAGAGAGGACGAAAGAATCTTCCATCTGCTGATTCACTCCCCAAATGGCTGCAAAGGCCGGGGCTGGGCCAAGCTGAAGCCAGGAGCCAGAAGCTTTTTTCTTTTTTTTTTTTTTTTTGACAGGCACAGTGGACAGTGAGAGAGAGAGACAGAGAGAAAGGTCTTCCTTTGCCATTGGTTCACCCTCCAATGGCCGCCGCGGTAGGCGCGCTGCGGCCGGCGCACCGTGCTGTTCCGATGGCAGGAGCCAGGTGCTTCTCCTGGTCTCCCATGGGGTGCAGGTCCCAAGCACTTGGGCCATCCTCCACTGCACTCCCTGGCCACAGCAGAGAGCTGGCCTGGAAGAGGGGCAACCGGAACAGGATTGGTGCCCCGACCGGGACTAGAACCTGGTGTGCCGGCACTGCAAGGCGGAGGATTAGCCTACTGAGCCACGGCGCCGGCCCAAAAGCTTTTTTCTGATCTCCCACATAGGCCATCTTCCACTGCTTTCCTAGGTGCAATAGCAGGGAGCTGGATCAGAAGTGGAGCAATCAGGACTCCTACTGGCACCCATATGGGATGACAGGACTGCAGGTGGAGGTTTAAACTTCTACACAACAGTGGCAACCCCAAGAAGTCTTTATATATTCTGGATACTAGAACTTTATCAGATATGAGGGGATACTTCATAAAGTTCATGGAAAACTGCATTTTGTAATAAATTTATGCGTGGATTTTTAAAAATTTTTATTTAATAGATATAAAATTCCAAAGTACAGCTTTTGGATTACAATGGCTTCCCCCCCCGGCCCCTGGCCCCATAACTTCCCTCCTCCTGCAACCCTCCCATCTCCCACTCCATTCACATCAAGATTCATTTTCAATTATCTTTATATACAGAAGATCAATTTAGTATATATTAAGTAAAGATTTCAACAGTTTATGCATGGATTTTTAAAAATTATACCAAAATAAAATTATCCTTCAGCCGGCGCCGCGGCTCACTAGGCTAATCCTCCACCTTGCGGCGCCGGCACACCGGGTTCTAGTCCCGGTCGGGGCACCGATCCTGTCCCGGTTGCCCCTCTTCCAGGCCAGCTCTCTGCTGTGGCCAGGGAGTGCAGTGGAGGATGGCCCAAGTGCTTGGGCCCTGCACCCCATGGGAGACCAGGAGAAGCACCTGGCTCCTGCCATCGGATCAGTGCGATGCGCCGGCCGCAACGCGCTACCGCGGCGGCCATTGGAGGGTGAACCAACGGCAAAAGGAAGACCTTTCTCTCTGTCTCTCTCTCACTGTCCACTCTGCCTGTCAAAAAAAAAAAAATTATCCTTCAAAACCATTTTCTGTGAAATTTTTGAAGTATTTGCATATATGATATATATTTTCTTGAATGCTGTATTTTGCATTTAATATGCAAAGTTTAAGTCTATTTTATGTTTTTCATTTATTACAAACTTTTATTACCATATCTATGACTTAATTGTGAAATCCAAAGTGATGATGATTTACCCATATATTTTCTTTTCTGAGTTTTGTCTCAACTCTTTGTTTTTTTTTAAAAAAGCTCACTCTTCCTTTAAAAGATGGTTAACTTCCCAATTGATTGCTACAGCCAGAACTGTGCCAATTGGAAGCCAGGAGCCATGAGCTTCCTTCAGGTCTTCCCACGTGGGTGCAGGGGCCCAACGACTTGGGCCATCTTCTACTTCTGTCGCAGGCCGTAGCAGAGAGCTGGATCAGAAGTAGAGCAGCTGGGACTTGAACTGGCACCCATATGGGATACTAGCAACATAGGTGCCGGCTTTACCTGTATGCCACAGCGCTGGCCCCATCAACTCTTGTATAAGTCATTGATCCACTTTGGGTTAATCTTTTATATATTTTGAGGTGGGGTTCAGCATTTCTTTTTTTTTTCTTTTAGCATAAGCTTATTCAGTTGTCCCTGCACTAGTCTTCCTCAGCTGACTCACCTTGGCTCCCTTATCTAAAATCAATTGGCTGTGGATGTATGAGTCTATCAGCATTCACATTTCTATATGATTGGTCTGTATGTTTATCTTTACAACATATTTCTATAATAAATAAAAATGGAAATGCTTAAATAATTAAATGTGCAAAAGTTTCCAAGATGGTACTTTTTGCATGGAGCCAGCTTGAGACTGTAGAGTAAAATAAACTGGGTCCTAAAGGTATCATTGATCCACTGATTTAATCAACTCAGAAGCCTGATATACCTTTGGTCTTCCTTTTATGTGAGCTCATAATTCTCTGACAATTTATTATTATAATTTGAACAGAGAATTCCATTTCTTTATTCTTTTTTTTTAGATCCTATTCACAATATTTGGTTTTGATTTGTATTTCCCTGATGATTAGTGATCCTAATGGCTGTTGGCCATTTGAATTTTCTAACTTAAAAAATACATGTTCAAGGCCTTTGCCCATTTATTAACTGGATTGTTTGTTTTTCTGTTGTTGAATTTCTTGAATTCTCCATATATTCTGATAGTAATCTTTTTCAGTTTCATAGCTTGCAAATATTTTCTCTCATTCTGTTGGTTGCCTCTTCACTTTGCTGGGTGTTTCTTTTGTAGTGTAGAAGCTTCTCAGTTTGATGTAATCCCAGCTGTCAATTTTGGCTTTGATTGCCTATGCAACCGGGACAGGATCGGTGCCCCGACCGGGACTAGAACCCGGTGTGCCGGCGCCGCAAGGCGGAGGATTAGCCTACTGAGCCACGGCGCCGGCACTTCCACACTTTCTATTCCTTCCTTCCTTATTTTCTTAAATTTTGCAATGATATATTTTCAAATTACTTTGTAATCACAAAGTTCATCCTCTACTAAATAAAGAATTCAACAATTAGTACAAACACCACTGTTTCTCAGGAGTACATATGAAGGCTATAAATAACAAATATCAAGATGCCAATTTCACTTATATACATTAAATATTTTTGTGCTGCATATATTTGTTACTACAAATCAGAGACTGACTTATTTCACTAAGCATAGTGGTCTTCAATTGCATCCATTTTGTTGCAGAAGATAGGATTTAATTATTTTTTGGCTGAGTAGTAGTCTACCTTTTATATCATATCTATATACTACATTTTCCATTCGTCAGTTGATGGGCATTTGAGTTTATTCCATATCTTGGCTATTGTGAATTGAGCATCTATAAACATGGGGGTACAGATAACTCTTTTCTATGTTGATTTCATTTAGTTTGGGTATATCCAGGAGTGGGATGGCTGTGTCACACAGTAGACCTATTTTCAGCTTTCGAAGGGATCTCCATACTGTCTTCCATAATATTTGTACTAGTTTACATTCAGATTACAATTGTATTAAGGCAACCTTCTCCCCACATCATTGCCAGCATTTGCAATTTTTTGATTTTGGATGATAGCCATTCTTACTGGGATTCGATGATATGTCTTAGTGGTTTTTATCTACATTTGCCTGATGTGTAGTGACCTCGAACATCTTTTCATGAGTCTGTTGGCCATTTCTATAACATTTTTGAAAAATGTCTTCATATCCTTAGCACATTTATTAACTAGATTATTTGTTTTGTTGTTGTTGAGTTTCTTGATCTCCTACATTCTAGTTATGAATCCTTTATCAGAGGTATAGCTTGTAAATATTTTCTGTTGGGTCCATGTACACTGTGTTGAGTCTTTCTTTTGCTGTGCAGAATGTTCTTAGCTTGGTATAACCTCGTTTGTCTGCTTTTGCTTTTATTGCCTGTATCCTAGGATCTTACCCAAGAAGTCTTTCTTAAACTAATGTCTTGCAATTTTCTCCCTGCTTTACTCTAGTAGTTTGATGGTTTCAGATCCTAGGATTAGATCTTTGATCCATTGGTAGCTGATTTTGGTGTGGGGTGTAAGATAGTGGTCTTGCTTCATGGTTATAAATGCAGAGATCTGATTTTCACAACACAATTTCTTGAGACTGTCTTTTCTACAGGGAGTTATTTTAGTTGTTTGTCAAAGATTAGTTGGTTGTAGATGAAAAGGTTAATTTCTGGGATTTCTAATCTGTTCCATTAGCCCATATGTCTATATTTTTGTGCCAATACCATGCTATTAGATGATATCTTACCAGCAATATGTCTTGAAATCTGGTATAGTGATACCTTTGGCTTTGTTTTTTTGTTTAGGGTTGCTTTAGCTATGTGTGTTTCCATATGAATTTTAGCATTGCTTTTTTTTGTGCTAGATCTGAGAATAATATCCTTAGTATTTTGATTGGGATCACATTGATCTGTAATTGTTTTGGATAATGCAGACATTTTGACGATATTAATTCTTTCAATACATGGACATGGAAGATTTTTTGAAATTTTTTATTTCTTCTTCTGATTCTTTCATAAATATTTTATCTTATATTTTTCCCTTAATGTTTTATCATTTGCACTATAGAAATGTTTCACATCCTTAGTTAACTTATCCCAAAATATTTAAATTGTGATTTGAACTGACTTTACAAGTTCTTTCTCAACCATGCATTTTTATGTATAGAAGTGTTGTTGATTTTTGTGTGTTGATTTTACACTCTGCAACTTTGCCAAGGTTTCTTAAGAGTTCCAGTAATCTCTTAGAGGAGTCATGGTTTCCCTATGTACAGGAGCTTATCATCTACAAACAAGGGTATTTTAACTTCCTCCTTTCCCATTGATATCCCTTGTATTTCTTTTTCTTGCCTAATGGCTCTGGTTAAAGCTTCCAGAACTATATGGATTAGTGATGGTGAGAGTGGGCATCCTTCTCTGGTTCCAGATTTATTGGAAATGCTTTGGACATTTCTCCATTTAATATCATACTGGCTAGGGGCTTGCCATATATTGCCTTGATTGTTTTTAGGTATATTCTTTTTATATCTCATTTACTTAAGTTTTTAAAAATTTATTTGTTTATTTTAGAGGCAGAGTTACAGAGAGAGAGGAAGAGACAGAGAGAGAGGGAGATAGAGGTCTTCCATCTGCTTGTTTACTCCCCCAAATAGCCTTGATGGCTGGAGCTGGGGTTATCTGAAGCCAGGAGCTTCTTTCAGGTCTCTCACACAAGTGGTGGGACCCAAGCACTTGGGCCATCTTCCACTGTGTTCTCAGGCCATTAGCAACAAGCTAGATCAGAAGAGGAACAGCCAGGACACGAACCAGCACCCAAAGGGATGCCAAAACTGCAGCTAGGGGCTTAACCGACTATGCTACAGTGCTGATCCCTGTTTGAGCTTTTGATCATGAAAAGATATTATAGTTTATCATTTTTCTCATATCTATTGAGATAATCATGTGGTTTTCACTTGTTAATATGATGCATCACCTTTATTGATTTGCATATGGTGAATCATCATTGCATCACAGGGGTAAATCATATTTTTCATGGTAGTTGATCTTTGTGATGAATTGTTGGATTCCGTTAAACAGTTAAACAGCCTGGGGATTTTGCATGTGTGTTCATCATGGGTATTGGTCTGTAGTTCTGTTTCATTTTTGTAAATTTTTCTGGTTTTTAATTCAGGTGATGCTGTCTTATAGAAAGAATTTAGGAAGATTCTGTACCTTTCACTTCTTTTGAGTAGTTTAAGAGGAATTGAGATTAGTTTTTCTTTAAAAGTTTGGTAAAATTCAACAGTAAGGCCATCCAGTTCAGGGCTTCACTTTGTTGGTAAGGTCTTTATTACTGATTCAAGCTCCATCTTGGTTGTTGGTCTATTTAGGTTTTCTGTGTCATCATGCATCAATTTTGGTCAATTGATTTTTCCTGAAATATCTCCATTTCTTCTCGGTTGTCCAATTTGTTGGCATGGAGTTGTTTGTAGTACTTTCTGATAATTGTTTTTTTTTTTGTGATATCCATTATAACATATCCTGTTTTATGTCTGATTTTATTAATTTGGGTCTTCTCTCCCTTCTATTTTTGAATAGTTGCACCAAAGGTGTTTCAAATTTGCTTATTTTTTAATAAGCCATTTCTTCATTTCAATAATTCTTTGTATGTCTTTTCTGGAAAAATATAAATGTCTCCTTATGTTTTTCTTTCTCAAATTTTTATTAATATGAATAGGACAGATTTCTCATATTTTGTAGGTAAAATTCTGAGAATGTAATCATACTTTCCTCCTCTTTCACTCCCCCTTCTTCCTTTATTTCTTAATTTTTGCAAAAACATAATTTCAATTCATTCTATAATCACTGGCTTAATGCACACTAACTGTAATATTCAACGAGTATAAAGTAGAAAGACAACAGTTTCACAGAGGTATAAACAAGGGCTAAAACCAACAATCAAATAACAAGCTTTCCATTTCATTCCTATACAATTTTTGTATTCTATATTAGCTGTCAGACAAAACATATGAGATTTTCTTTTGGGGACTGGCTTATTCCATTAAGCATAATCATTTCCAATTGTATCCTTTTTTTTTTTTTTTTTTTTTTTGCAAAAGACAGGGTTGCTATCTTTTTTAATGGCTAATATTCTATAGCATACATATATTTTCTTTATCAATGGATAAGATGGACATCTGAGTTGATTCCATATCTTAGCTATTGTTAATTGAGCTGCAAAAACATGAGGGTACAGATAAGTCCACCGTAAGCTGATTTCATTTTATTTGGGTAAAATCCCAGGAGATGGCTGGGTCGTATGGGTCATTCCTCCGATTTCTGAGGAATCCCCATACTGTATTCCATAATGTTTGTACTAATTTACATTCCTACCAAAAATGTATTAGGTTACCTTTTCCCCCACATCTTCACCAGTATTTATTATTTTTTTTTAATTTTTGGGTGGTAGCCATTCTATCTGCAGTGAGAAGATACTTCATTGTGATTTTTCTTTTCATTTCCCTGATGGCTAGTGATCCTGAGCATCTTTTCCTTTGTTGGATGTTTGAATTTTATCCTTTGAAAATATGCTTGTTCATGTCCTTTGCCATTTCTAATCTGGATTGTCTTATTGTTGTTGAGTTTCTTGAGCTGTTGATAGATCCTGGATATTAACTCTTTATCAATTGCACGGTTTGCAGATATTTTCTCCCATTCTGTTGGTTGCCACTTCAGTTTGTTGAGTGTTCTCTTTGCAGTGCAAAAGCTTCTTAGCTAGATGTTATCCCATTTTGCTTTATTTGCTTTGCTTCTAGGGCCTTTCCCAAGCAGTCTTTTCCTATACCAATCTCTCAGAGAGTTTTTTCCAAATTTTCACTCTAGTAATTTGAAGGTATCTGGTCATAGATTTAGATCTTTGATACATTGTGAGTCAATTTTTATATAAGATATAAATTAGGGGTCTTGTTTCATACTTCTGTATGCATAGATCCAATTTTCCCTATAAATTTTGATGAAGAGACTGTCCTTTTCCCAGGAATTTAATTAGCTCATTTGTCAAACATCAGTTGGTTGCAGCTATGTGCATTATTCAATGGAGTTTCTGTGGTGTTCGATTGGTTTCTATGTTTATTTTGTACCAGAACCAGGTTGTTTTGATTATAACTGTCCTGCATTATGTCTTGAGATCTGGTATTGTGATGACTGCTGTTTAAGATTGCTTTAGCTGTTTGGGGTCTCTAGTTTTTCCATATGGATTTTAGTATTATTTTTTTCTGGATCAGAGAAGCTGTCCTTGGTATTTTGATGGGGATTAAATTTAAGTTGAAAATTGCTTTGGGTAGTATGGACATTTTTACAGCATTAATTCTTCCAAACCATGAACATGGAGGATTTTTCCTTTTTTTGGTATCTTATTCTATTTATTTTTGAAATGTTTTATAATTTTCATTGTACAGACCTTTCACATCACTGATTAAATTGATTCCAAGCTATTTACAGTTTTTGTAGCTATTTTAAATTCTAATAATCTTGCAATTCATTCTCAGCTATGTCATTGTTTGTGTATACAAAGGCTGTTGAGTTTTGTGTGTTGATTTTGTGTCCTACTACTTACCAAGCTAAGATCTTTTAAGTTCCAATAATGTCTTAGTGGAGTCTCTTGACTCCCCTATTTATAGAATCATGTATTTTGCAGAGATAATTTGACTTCCTCCCTTCCAATTTGTATACCTTTGATTCATTTTTCTTGCCTAAAACTTCCTTAGCTATTTGAATAGCAATGGTGAAAGTGTACATCCTTGTATGGTTCCAGATCTTAGTGGAAATGCTTCCAACTTTTCTCCATTCAATCTGATGCTGGATGTGGGGTAGTCATTATTGCCTTGACTATGTTGAAGAATGTTCCTTCCATACCAAATTTGCTTAATTTATTTTTTATCATGAAAGGATATTATATTTTATCATATGCAATCACTGCATCTATGTAGAAATAATCATATAATTTTTACTTTAAAATCTATTAATGTGATGTTTTGCATTTATTGATTTGTGTTTGTTGAACCATCCCTGCATATCAGGGATATCCCACTCGGTCCAGCTGAATGATTCTTCTCATGTGTTTTTGTATTTTATTAGGTAGTATTTTTGTATTTATGTTCATCAAGGATATTGGACTGTACTTCTCTTTTTTTTTTATTTTTACCTGGCTTTGGAATTTAGGTGATGCTGACCTCACTGAAGGAGTTTTAGAGGATTTCCTGAATTATTTTGAATAGTTGAGAAAAATTGCAATTAATTCTTCTTTAAATGTCTCATAGAATTCAACAGTGCAGTTATCTGGTCCTGGGCTCTAGAGTTTCTTATACTGTTAATTTCTAGCTTTTTTCTGTTGTGGTCAAAAGAGGAACATGGTATGATTTCAGTGTATTTGTTGGTACATGCTTTGTGACCTGGCATGTGGTCTGTCCTAGAGAATGTTCCATGTACTGATGAAAAGAATGTGCATTCTGCAGCTGTGAGATGAAATTTTCTATTAGGTCCATTTGATCCATAGTATAAATTAGCTCTGGTTTTTCTTTGTTGAATTTTTGTTTCCTTTATCTATCCATTGATGAAAGTCGGGTGTTGAAGTCCCATATTATTATTGTGCTGGAGCTATGTCTTTGTTTAGATCTGTTAGCATTAGTTTTAAATAGCAGTCCCCCTGGCACTGGGTGAATATACATTTACTATAGTCACATATTCCTGTTGAATTGATCTCTTAGTCATTACATAATGCCAATCTTTCTCTTTCTCTCTCTCTCTCTCTCTCTTTGACAGGCAGAGTGGACAGTGAGAGAGAGAGACAGAGAGAAAGGTCTTCCTTTGCCATTGGTTCACCCTCTAATGGCCGCCGCGGCCGGCGCGCCGCACTGATCTGAAGGCAAGAGCCAGGTGCTTCTCCTGGTCTCCCATGCGGGTGCAGCGCTCAAGCACTTGGGCCATCCTCCACTGCCCTCCCGGGCCACAGCAGAGAGCTGGCCTGGAAGGGGGGCAACCAGGACAGAATCCGGCGCCCCTACTGGACCTAGAACCTGCCAGTGCTACAGGTGGAGGATTAGCCTAGTGAGCCATGGCGCTGGCCTCTCTCTCTTTTTTAAAATATTTATTTTTTATTTATTTGAAAGACAGAGTTAGAGAGAGAGAGGCAGAGACAGAGAGGTCTTCCATCCACTGGTTCACTCCCCAGATGGCTGCAACAGCCAGAGCTGTGCTGATGTGAAGCCAGAAGCCAGGAGCTTCCTCCGGGTCTCCATTTGGGTGCAGGGGCCCAAGGACTTGGGCCATCTTCTACTGCTTTCCCAGGCCATGCAGAGAGCTGCATCAGAAGTGGAGCAACCGGGTCTTGAACCGGTGCCCATGTGGGATGCCAGTGTCTCAGGCCAGGGCTTTAACATGCTGCACCATAGTGCCAGCCCCCAGTCTTTGCCTCTTTTAACAGTTTTTGCATTAAAGTCTATTTTGACTCATATTGAAAAGGCTTCTCCTGTTCATTTTTGCTTTCTATTAGCATGGAATGTCTTTTTCCATCATTTTACTTTCAGACTGTGCATTTTTGTTGGTGAGATATGTTTCTTGTAGGCAGCAAAGAGATAAGCCTTATTTTTTAATGTGTTCAGCCAGTCTTTTTTGGGAGAATTTAGGCCATTTACATTCAAGGTTATAATTGATAAGTGATGACTTGGTCCATAGATATTACTATTGTTTTTTTGGATCTCCTTTGTACTTTTACCAGGGGATTTTCTACCTTTACATCCTTTAAAGATTCTATCTTCCTCTGTTTCTCTGTGTAGCACATCCTTAAGCATCTTTTGTAAGGATGAATGAGTGGTGACAAATTATTTAAGTTTCTGTTTGTTTTGGAATGCCTTAATTTCACCTTCATTTATAAGTGGGAGCTTTGCTAGTTATAGTATTCTCTGTTAACAGTCATTTTCTGTAAGGACTTGGATTATGTCTCTCCCTTCTCTCCAATCTTGTAGGATTTCTGTTGAGGAATCAGGTGTCTATTGTGGATCCTCTTTAAAAGTAATCTGATCCGTCTATTCTGTACATTTTTGAATCTTTTATTTATGTTTTACTTTTGAAAGTTTAATGCATCATGGTGAAGATCTTTTCTGCATGTTAAGAGTTCTATACGGTTACAGCATATGGATATCCCTGTCATTCTCCAAATTATGGAATTTTCCTGCTTTTATTTCACTGAATAGATCTTCTGTCTCATTTTTCTCTTTTCACACCTTCAGGAACTCTAAGGCACATATGTTTAATCATTTGATAATATCCCATAAATCTCAAATGCTATTTTTGGTGTTTCTAAATTTTTTCTTCTCTCTTTCCTTTCTTCCCCTCTCCTCCACTCCCCTCCCATCCTTTCCCATTCTCCTTCTCCTTCCCCTTCCCCTTCCCCTTCCCCTTCCCTTCTTTCTTTTTTCTTGTCTGACAGATATTTCCAAAGATTTGTCTACTAGCTTGGAAATTCTTTCTTCTGCCACAACAAATCTGTTCTTAAGGCTTTCTACTGTATTTTTATTTAACATAGTGAATTCTTCATTTCTAATATTTCATTTGTTTCCTCTTCAATATCTAGCTCATCAGAATTTTTCATCCATGTCATGTATTTGCTTCTCTGTGTTTTTTAGTAATCTTATGATTATTCTTTTGAATTCCTTTTCAGGCATTTCACTAATCTCTTCATGTTCAGATTCTAATATTGCAGTGTTGTGTTCCTTTTGGGGAGTCATGTTATCTTCCTTGTTCATGTTTCTTGTATTTCTTTTATTTTAGGCACTTGTGGAAACACTTGTAGATTTTCTCTTCTGATAGCTTTTATCTTTGAAATGTATGTTTGGCTTATTGGAGTATCTGATCCTTCCACGGAGGCATATACTGGTTGGGGCCAGGTAGCCCCAGGCCAATGCTTGAGGGTGAGGCAAGAGTCCAGAGTGACACCCAAATTGAGCATGGCAGATCTCCTCTATTGTCTATAGTGAGGAGGATATGATCACATCAGCTGACATGATCACAGCACCAGACTTTCTCTGCCAAAGTGAACCAATCACCCAGGGTGAGCCCATAGTACACAGGTGCATGAAGTTCACAAAGTCTCTGTGTGCTCATCAATGTGAGCACAGAGCCCTGAACCTCTGGGGCCATATACAGTCATTGCCCTAAGACCCAACCACATGCTATTGCATGCCCTATCGCAGAACCAGTCACAGGGTGCAGGTCTCTCACCATTACAAGGAACAGAGACCCAGGCTCAGCCACACAAGCCTCCCTCCCAAAAACAAAAACAGCCTTTTGTGTTCCGAGAACCAGCTGCCTAACCCATAGATGTTGGTTGGTGTTCCACCTTGACAAGTTGAACACACCATTAAGTAGCAATTAAGACTGCCAGGATGGTGACAAATTTGTTGAATTTCTGTTTGTTTTGGAAGATCTTCATTTCACCCTCATTTATGGATAGAGCTTTGCTTGGTACAGGTGTTCTGAGTTGACAGTTATTTTCTTTTAGGACTTGGTCTATACCTATCCATTCTTTCCTAGCCTGTTGGGTTTCTGATGAGAACTCGGTAGTCAATCTAATTGGAGTTCATTTAAAGGTAATCTGGAATTTCTCTCCTTCACATTTTAGAATTTTCTCTATGCTTTATTTTTGAACTTGACTGTAATGCATATTGTGGAAGATCTTTTTTGTTCATTTCCATTCAGGGTTTTGTGAACTTTCTATACTTTTATATTTTTTTTCTTCAAATTAGGGAAATTTTCTGCTGTTATTTCACTGAATATGTCTTATAAGCCATTTTGGTTTTCTGTACCTTCAGGAACTGATCAGACACGTATGCTTGGTTGTTTGATGGTGTCCCATAGCTTGAACATTCTTTTTGGTTTTTCTGTTTTTCTTTTCTTTGTCTGAGATTTTCCAGAAATTTGTCATTAGATAGATATTCCTTCTTCTGCTTCATCAAGTCTGCTGTTAAGCCTTTCCACTGTTTTCTTTATTTGACATATTGAATTCATTTATAATATTTCAGTTTGATTATCCTTTAATAAGTCTCCTGGCTGAATTTCTCATCCATTTCACATATGGATTTTCTTACTTGTATTTATTTCTTTTTTTAAATTTTTTTTTATTTTTGACAGAGTGGACAGTGAGAGAGAGACAGAGAGAAAGGTCTTCCTTTTGCCGTTGGTTCACCCTCCAATGGCCGCCGTGGTTGGCGTGCTGCGGCCAGTGCACTGCACCAATCCTATGGCAGGAGCCAGGTGCTTCTCCTGGTCTCCCATGGGGTGCAGGGCCCAAGCACTTGGGCCATCCTCCACTGCACTCCCGGCCCACAGCAAAGAGCTGGCCTGGAAGAGGGGCAACCGGGACAGGATCGGAGACCCGACCGGGACTAGAACCCGGTGTGCCGGCGCCGCAAGGTGGAGGATTAGCCTAGTGAGCCGCGGCGCCGGCCACTTGTATTTATTTCTATGTATTGTTGAGTAATCTTATCATCATTCTTTTGAATTCCTTTTTGGGCATTTTGTCAACCTCATCTTCAGAGTCTAATACTGAAGTATGTTTGTATTTGTTTTATGACATCATATTATCTTCCTTGTTCATGTTTCTTGTGTTTTTACATTGGTTTTTACCCATCTGGGTAAACACTTGCTGAATTCTCCACTGAAGGGTTTGTTCTTTGAAATATGTCTCTGTGGCTTAGTGGAATGCCTGCTTCTTCAGCAAATATCCAGAGATATGTGCTTGGTGGGGGTAGGGAGCTCAGGTCAGAGCTCAAGGATGGTGCCAGAGTGCAGAGTGACACCCGAGCTGGGCATGGTAGATCTGTATTGTCAGCAGGGGGAATGGTGTGATCATACTGGTTGGCTTGTTCATAACCTCAGTACCTCTCTGCCATGGTAAACCAACTACCCAGTTTATGCCCTCAGTGCTGGCAAACTCCAACCCACTTAGGCACATGAACCAAAGGATCTGTGTTCTCCGTAGTTTGAGCACAGAGCCCTCTGCAGTGCCTCTCCCTGTCACTCAGGTAGCTTTTACAGTTAGACCGAACAGTTTCCCAGAGACCTAGCCACACCCCATCCACATCTCAATTTCCTGATCTATCATGCAATTACAGGAATCCCAAAGTCATAGGGTGCAGGGGATTCATTCTCTGCCCTGTAAGCCTCTTCATCCACAGAGAAAACCACCCTGTTCTGGAGCCAGCTGCCTGCCAGACAAAGGTTGGTTAGGTGAAGGAACAGGATGTGAACAACGTGCCCACTCTTCAAGAAAATAAGTGTTCACCTGGCCTTCCAGGCTAGACTCAAAATCCGTGGGGACTGTAGATTTCTCCATTAGAAAAAATCCACCAGTGGCTACTGGCCACAGCCTCATTCTCTTGCTTTATTTTGAGGAGAGAGTGCTTCCTCCCCACTGATCCCTGGTTGCCTTGTTACGGGGAGGGAAGGAAATTGATGTCCCTTCCCTTCTCGGGGTCAGGTGGGAATCCTGCCCTGCTGGCAACTCTGCAGGCCAGTCAGTGGGGACCTTAAGGTTCTCCCTTAGACAAGATAATCAGTAGTGCATGGGTTGCTGCAGTTTCTTCTTACATTGTTCTGAGAAGTTGGTGTCTCCTCTGACTGTGAGAATTACTATTGGTGGCATCCTACTAGCTGCCTGAAACCAACTTTTGATATATGCAGTTTAGCATTATTATTATATACTTTTATTATCTTTGACAAATTGTCCTTACCATTTTCTAAGTCACTCTAATGAAATAGGTTTTCCATTTTGTGCTACACAGTAGCAATCCATTAGTGTCTGTAATAGCAGTTGAATTCAGTCAACCATATTAAGCACTTCCAGGATGGTTAAGAATAGTAAAACATATTTTTGGATACTGGTAAAAACTAGCATATTTTATGGATAGTAAAACTAAACTAGAACAATGAGTTTAATTTACCATCAGAAAGTAAGCAAATAAGATGTCAAAATTCATATAATTTATAGTCCCTTAAGACTAATGGAGTTATATTATACATAAACCAAAGAATTTGAGTGAAATTTTATATTGGATAGTAAGTATTATCCAATATACTACTGTAATAAAATTTAGAAAAGAGCCTAGTGTAAATTATTTTAAACTATTTAAATTTTTACTTTAGGCTAATCCTCCGCCTTGTGGCATCGGCACACCGGGTTCTAGTCCCGGTCGGGGCACCGGATTCTGTCCCGGTTGCCCCTCTTCCAGGCCAGCTCTCTGCTGTGGCCAGGGAGTGCAGTGGAGGATGGCCCAAGTGCTTGGGCCCTGCACCCCATGGGAGACCAGGAGAAGCACCTGGCTCCTGCCATCGGATTGGTGCGGTGCACTGGCCGCAGCACGCCAACCACGGCGGCCATTGGAGGGTGAACCAAAGGCAAAGGAAGACCTTTCTCTCTGTCTCTCTCTCTCTCTGTCCACTCTGCCTGTCAAAAAAAATTATAAAGAAAAAACTTAAAAGCACTCAGAAGAAAAAAAACCAAATTATTTATTGAAAGTCAGTGAATTTCTTTTCTAAGCTATGGTGGCCAGAAAGCAACTGGCAGAGTATTTTCATATGTTTAACGAACTGTTTGTTAGTGTGACTTCTGTATTTGGAGAAATAATCCTTCAGGAATGAAGGTAAAATAAAGACATCCTCAGATGAATGAAAACTAAAGGCATTTATTTCCTGCAGTCCTGCCTTTAAAAATTATGTAATACGTTCTTCAAATGGAAAGGAAATAATAAATAAAGTTTAGAGCATACCATACATACATTAGACTGTTCTTTTCCTCATAACATTTACAAACTTTGATGACAGAAGGTAAAAGTATAATACAGTTTGATACCAGCTAGAATCCCAATTGAAAAAGGGGAAGGTAAAGTTGGAAGTGAATTTATACCCTCTACTCTTAGGTGATAACATATTGATTCCAGTGTTCTGTTTTAAAATACAAGTATAAATAACTGTATCTAGAAGAATTTCTTGATAACTACAAACACTCTAAACTATAACTCAAAACAATATCAGTAAATCAAATAGATTACTAAAATATGTTCATGTTTCTCAGAGGGAGACAAGAAGAGAGAGAGAGGAATGAAATGATAAATTTACACTTTGGAAAAGTGGGAACATGCAAATAAAAACCATAGTGAGGTTTTACCTCACCTCAGAATGGTTATCATCCAACAATCAAAAAAACAATAAATGCTGGAGAGGATGTGGAGAAAAAGATACACTGTTGATGGGAGTGTAAACTAGTACAACCATAATGCAGTATGAAACTTGAAATGATTATGCTTAGTGAAATAAGCTAGTCTCAAAAATGCAAATATCATTTGTTTTCTGTGATACGTGAAAGTTAACATAGAATACAAAAAATGTATAGGAATGAGGCAGACATCTTTTGATATGATTGTTGTTTTTAGTCCTTGTTTATATGCCTGTGTAACTGTGGTCTTCCTACTTTTTACTTGTTGAATATTATGGTTAGTGATTAGAGAGTATTAAAATGTGGAAACAAAATGGAGATGCTTATATCCACTGTTGTTATTGTATACTGTTCTGCAAGATGAGCCAATGTAACTTGGCTATAAGAAAGTCAGCAGAAACAATAAACTAATTCATACTGTAGATAGTTACAAAATTAATATAAAACTATGTCATTCTTTGCTTGGATAATAATCATAGCATCCTTTCTAAATCTGATCTCATCTTGATCATTTCATTATTGAATGTTCTCTTTGTAGCCTGCCAGGCTGGAATATAATAGAGCTACCATGTTACTTATGTAACAATCTCTAATTCTGTTAACACTTTCACAGGAAAGGCTCTTACAGAGAAGTCATACTTGTCCCAAGTTTTTTATAATTAAGTTTATGAATAATTGTTTCAGTGCCCAAATGAATCACCTTTGTAGATATGGTTCTTAATTTAATTTTTGAGAAAGTAAACCTGCTTATTGGAGAGGCAGATCTACCTAGATAGAACACCAGTTGACTCCATCATTGCAAATACCTATGTGTTACTACTTCTCTATTAAATGCCATATGAAATGTAATAACAATGTCCTTTCCTTAGTAAGCTATCCAACTTTACTCAAAATTCAACTAAGAACATGCTTGTTTAATACTTTAATGCAACAGTTAATTTGGACCTTTTGGAAAATATGAGATTGATTACTTAAGTAAAAAGGCTTACTGACACTATTATAAAATAATTTCATGGAGCAGTATATATTTATGTTTTATTTGAACTTTGAAATTTCATTCTCAATATATTATATACAATATTACTAAAAGATTTCAAACAAGATTAGAGGATATAAAGACAATATATTTAAGAGTATTTGTATGTAATCTCAGTTAACAATAAAAAAATGGAAATGTGTACTACTTCTAAAAATGTAAAATACTGAAATATAAATTTTACAAAATGTGATAAAAACTATAAATATGGATGAAGGAAAGAAAAGGAGAACTAAAAAAAGAAATATGTTTTTTATGGATTGGAAGTATTATTACAGTTAAAATATTAGTCCTTCTCAAGTTGATCTATAGATTCAAAATATTACTAACACAGAATATTTTCTTCTAAATTAATGAGATAATAAAAGCTATATAGCAATGCAAAGGAACTAACATATAATAAAAATTGATGAAAAATAGCAAACTTGGAAAATACAGAATGCTTGATTCCAAGTCTTACCCTAAAGTAGTGTTTTTCAGCTCTCTTGCCCACACAGAGAACATTTGGCAATGTCTGAGACCATGTTGTTACTTATAAATGAAACTGCTACTGACATTTAGTGAATACAGTTCTAGGATGCTGATAAACCTAATGCACATTATATACTCTGA
Source organism: Lepus europaeus (assembly GCF_033115175.1). Classification (NCBI taxonomy): domain Eukaryota; kingdom Metazoa; phylum Chordata; class Mammalia; order Lagomorpha; family Leporidae; genus Lepus; species Lepus europaeus. The sequence goes on along the minus strand of NC_084843.1, from coordinate 14,511,704 downwards.
ACAAGGAGTTATTCAGCCCAAAATGAGGTTGAGAAACCCTACCCTAACTTACAGTAACCAATGCAGCATTGATTAAAGGTTAGATCCATAGAACAATGGATAAATATGCCTATATACATATGTTCAATTGGTTTCAAAGTAGATGTGAAAATATTTCAGTGAATAATGGATAGACTTCTCAACATATGGTACTGGGACAACTGGACATAGATAAACAAAGAAACAAATAATCCAAAACAACACTGAACTGTACTTTACATTCTTATGTAAAAATTAACTAAAAATTTATTATAAGCCTAAGTTCCAAAAATCTAAAATGACAAATTTCCTAAATAAAACATATGAGCAAAATTTTGTGAGCTAGGAAATTTTCTGTGCTAGGAAATTTTTTGATATGATATTAAAGTCATGATCTGTGGAAGAAAAAATAATAAGTAGACTTATTTAAAATAGCTAAACAAACCGTAAGTTGGAAAAATATTTTCAGAGCACATATCTGACAAAGAACTTGAATCTAAAATTTTCCTAGAATTCTAAAAACTCAAATGATGCATTTTTAATTTTTTTAAAGATTAATTTATTTGAAAGAGTTACACAGAGAGAGGAGAGGCAGGCAGAGAGAGGTCTTCCATCCGATAGTTCACTCTCCAATTGGCTGCAACTGCAGAGCTGTGCTGATCTGAAGCCAGGAGCCAGGAGCTTCTTCTGGGTCTCCCACTCAGGTGCAGGGGCCCAAGGACTTGGGCCATTTGATGCAGGTTTTAAAGTGGACCAAAAATTTGAAGAGACAATTCAACAAAGAAGATCTGTGGATGATCATTAAGTATTTAATGATATTCAGTATCACATTAGTCTCAGAAAAATGCAAATGGAAGCCATATTATTAGACCACTACTGCTACACACATACTAAAACCCACATAGAAAACCCTTAAAATATCAGATGGGAATGCAGACTAGAACTGCTATAAATTGCTATTGTGAATGCACAATGATGCTATCACTTTGAAAACACATGTAGTTTTTTTTAAAGATTGTTAAGCAAATTGTGTGTGTGTGTGTGTATTATCCCAAAAATGTAAGAACCAATGTGCACAAAAAAGTTGTCTGTCAACATTTATAAGGCTTTATTCATAAATCATGAGACAATCCAGATACCTATCACCTAGTGAATGCATGAAAAATGTGGTACGCCCACATAAAAGAATGATACTTGGCACAAAAAGTAAGCAAAAATGCTGATACAATGGTGTGGTTGAATCTCAGATGCATTATGTTAAGTTGAAGAAGCAGCACTCCAAAACTCAAAAGATTCCATCTGAATCCATTTATATGAAATTTGGGGAAAGACAAAATTATAGCAACAGAAGTAGTCTGTGATTTCAAGGGGGCTCATCACAGGGGCATGGATTATTTGAGAAAGGACCAAAAGGGAGACAATATTTTAATGTGATGCAACTATTCTGTTTATTAATTGTGTTACTGTTTGCACAATTATATATTTTCAAAATTCATAAAACTGTTTTCAGTAAGTTAACAATTCAAAAATGCACACATTATTAAAAGTAATAAATATGAAACCTGACCAATTTTTTCATTTAATGAAAGTAGAAATGAGATACACAAAGAGCTTAAGCTCCTTTCCAACTGCATATTTATATGTATCTTGATTTTCTCCACATACTTCAGTCCAAACAGTGAGTCACAATACATTGAAAATAGAAGCAGATTAGAGACTGTGGTCCTCTTTCTTGAACTATCTAGTAAAGAGATTTCCAAACGTAAAACAATGCCATTCTCACAAATTTTTGTTGTGTTAGATACTATTATAACCATAAAAATATATTGGTGTTATTTAAATGAATAAATATTTTAAGGGCTCAATTTTTTAGTTCTTTTGGACTTTTTAATCAACAATAATTTTATATCTTTATGAATTACAATATGATGCTATAATGTACAGGTGTTCCTTGATTTTCAATGCTATTATGTCTAGATAAACCCAAATAGATTGAAATTATCATTGAAAATGCATTTAGTACAACTAACCTGCCAAAAATCAAAGCTTAGACTAGCCTACCTTAAACTTGCTCAGAACACTGACGTTAGTCTGCAGTGGGACATTCATCTAATATAAAACTATTATATAATGAAGAATATCTCATATAGCTGGTTGAATACTATACTGAAAGGGAATAACAGAATGGTTATATGGGTATGATATTGCACTGTCGTGGCTGAGAAGTTGTAAATCAGGGAACATGTTTAGTACACATTGTAGAATGATTATATCAATCTATAGTTATAAGTCACATTTAAATAAAATCTCTCTGTAGACTCAATATATTTTGCAACAACTAACGTTAATACATCAATTTTAAGCCACCCACTATATCAAACATTGCAAAATTCCCACAATATTGTGTATAAGAGTTTTAAGTCATTCTTATAGATGAAGATAATATGTATCAAAAAGTTGAAGTAAACTTCCCAAGGTTACTAAGCAAACGAGTTTCATATTCAGTTCTTATTCCAAATCTTGTCTACTTTTTCCTATGTTATACAGGCTGATGAGTCAGACTGACCTGGATTCATATCCTTGTTTAGCTTCTCAGTTCTTTTAAGATTTGATTGCTGTTCAATGGAAATTTGGATAGTACCAATTTCACAGTGCTGTGAGGTTTAATGAAATGAGCGATGTAAAGCTTGGTCCAAAGTTAACACTAAATAAATGTTAACTATTATGGGTCTATGTCTCTCCTCATTTGTACCTACTGGGGGGTTTGTGGTCATTAGAAAACTATGTAAGAATACTTAGAAACAACATATCTGGAATGTTGTTAGCAAACAAATGGTAACTATGATTAATATTCTTGCATTTCTGTACATGATTATTTGAGGAAACCTTTGTTCTAAGACACATTTTTATATTCTTCATATCTTTCTAAAATCTGATGTAGCAGTCACAATTCTAAAGCAGTTTCTTGCAACAGAATCAAATATCATGCTGACATTTCTGAGTTACATTTAGATAATATGTAGTCAGTGATATCTGAGATATCAAGATTTGGCTTCATCATTCAAGCTTAATGAGCAAGCTGAAATACTTTTTTCTCCTAAGAGGTTTTGAAGTACACTTAATAAGATTTCCATTGTTTTCTGTGCATTTCCACGTCAACAAGTATGTACAACCCATTCACACATGAGATTTTATAACATAAATGAGAAACTTTATAAAACACTTTCCTAGTTATACCTATATAATTCACCTACTGTCTTTTAAATGTAGTCTCTTAATATAAATACAAAATCCCTCTTGAAAAAGTTATCAGAAAAATAAAAAGAATATGGTGAAAACCTGCCTTCTTTCCTCATCCACAGAGTTCCCATCCCATTCCCAGTGGATTCCCACTATTGTTAGTTTTCTATGTAGTCTTCCAGAGATTTCTCCTATTTAAATGTATGCCCAAGTGCTGTATGATTCGCTCAGAATTTTGGCAGTTAACCAAACTGAGTTCTTGGCATAAACATCAAGATAAAAGATTCTGTGTTAAATCCTGTGGATTCCTGGTATACCTACTGGGAGACTTGACAACAGCAGACATTAGAAACATATTCTGAATGTTTACCTAGTGATTTTATTTCTTCTGTTTGTCTCTGGCTGTGATTTAGGGTAGAGTTAGTCTGGAGTTCTTATTGAATTGTTCTTGAAATCACATTCATTTCCTGCCACCACAAAGCAATTGTGTTTGAATTAGAAAGTGGAAGAGGGAATGGTGAAGATGAACACAGACATGGCTTAGTCCTTGGAATCTGAAGGAAAATTGATACTGAAACCAGATCTCTGCCTTCAGATGCTATATTCTTTCACCATGCTCATTCCATTCTCTTTTGTATGTTTTTTGTTTAAAACTTGCATTATACATGTGTTTAAACCAAGGGAATATTAGAAGTTACCAATGATCCTTATTGAAAGAGCCTTAGTTAAGGTTATGTTGAATTTTTAAATGAGACATGACTTTATTATAGTACTTGTTTATTTTAAAATCTTCCATAGCAATTTAAAAAATTGTAATAAAAATTTAAAGGATATATAAAAGTTGAATATATTTATGGAGTACCATATGTTTCAGTATTTGTATATATTGTGTAATGTTTAATCAGGGCAGATACATCTGTCTCCTCCATCATTTATCATTCCTTCATGGCATAAAAATCCAAAATTTTATCTTCTAGCTTTTCTCTTTTGTATAGAAATATAAAGTACATTAACTTTATCTGTACTTAAGCTACTACATAACAGAACTCCAGAATTTCTTACATCTAACTATAATTTATTACCCATTAGTCTATCTTTTCAACTCTCTCTCCTGAATTCCCCTGTCCAGCCTCTGATAATACCACAATTATGCTTTTAATTTCTATGGGATCATTTTTTTATTTTATGATTCAACATATAAATTACAGCAAGTGATAATTTTCTTTCTGTGTTTGACTTTTTTCACTGATCATAATGGCCTCCAGTTCCATCCATGTTGTTGCAATCAATAAAATTTCATCCTTTTTACTCCTGAGTAGTATTCCATGGTGTATATATACCACATTTGCTTTATCAATTTCAGTGGATGGACATTTAGATTGTTTCCATTTCTTGGCTATTGTGAAAAGTGCTGCATTAAACATGGTGATACAAATGTCTCTGACATTAATAATGAATTTCCCTTAGATATGTATTTAGTAGTAGGATTGCTCAATCATATGGTAGTTCTGTTTTTAGTTCTTGACAAACCTTGATACTGTTTTCTTTTTATTTTTTTAAGATTTATTTATTTATTTATTTGAAAGTCAGAGTTACACAGAGGGAGGAGAGGCAGAGAGAGTGAGAAGTGAGAGAGGTCTTCCATCCGATGGTTCACTCCCCAATTTGCTGCGACAGCTGAAGCTGCACCAATCTGAAGCCAGGAGCCAGGAGCTTCTTCTGGGTCTCCCATGCAGGACCAGGGGCCCAAGGACTTGGGCCATCTTCTATTGCTTTCCCAGGCTATAGCACAGAGCCGGATTTGAAGTGGAGCAGCCAGGTCTTGAACCGGCATCCATATGGGATTTGGAACTTCAGGCCAGAGTGTTAACCCCCTGCGCCACAGTGCTGGTCCTCTTACTGTTTTTTATATGGCTTTTTTTTTTTTATTCCTTTAAAACTCTCCATTGAGATACTGTTATAATACTGGTTGCTGTAATGTCTGCCAAGTCTGATTTTTACATTATTAGATAATGTAGTAATAATAACTTTAATAACTAGAGGAATATATTTTTCTCTTGATCTGTATTATTATGGGAGATTCCTGCCACGTAAGCCATTTTTCTCCTTATGAAGACTCAGAATCCTCTTCCATGCCTCTGTGGTTTCCTCATTCTCTCTGCCTTATAGACAGCGGAATGGTAAACAGTGAGAAAGTTAATCTTCTTCTTGAAAACTGTGACCTTGAAGTAATAGATAACCACACTGGCTGCATTTCATTAGCAAGAGACAGCAGTTTCATGGTCACACCCGGTGACGAGAGGCCTGATATATGCAGACCTTTCTGGGCAGCTTCTCCCTAACATCCACTCCTCCCAAGTAAAGGGACTCATGTGTGGACAGCTCCTCATCTCTTGCACAAACTCCCTTCAAGGTAGTTTATGACTTGGGAATTGTCTTATCATATGGCTCTGAAATGTAGTATATTAGCAGGTATTGTGAACTTTTTTTATTTCAATAAAGTGAGAAAATAACCATCATACTTTGTAATATGCTGTTTACTTGCTAGTTTGTGATATAACATTTATGTGTAAATATTCATCACTAATACAAACAGTATTTCTAGAATGAACATCAGACCCATGTTTACCTCTAATCTCCACCACTGCTTAGATGTGTGACCTTGGGAAAATCATCATTGTCTCTGAGCCTGTGTTTCCTCTCCATAAATGAAAGTTATATAAGGTGTTGATCTCCAAAGGCTTTATAAGTTAAAAATGTGTGGTATTTGAGTCATGTAAATTTAAAAAAGTTTGCAATGACATTTTTATTTCACCTAAGCATTTGTTACTTCCCTTTATTTATGCTTAAGAAATATGTTGTTATTGGTTTGAATCGATAGTCCCCATTGAAAGAGTAAAAATTTGGTATTTGTTTTTATTCATGTCTAGTTAAATATAACAGCGACATGAAATAAACGATTACCTGTTTGGATATAATTTCATAATAAGGCCTTTGAAGGTCGTTTGAAATACTGCACTAATTAATGTTTTATTTCCAGCCTTCCTGGATTATTCTAGCCAGATGGTCCTTTATTTATGTTATTGCTAGAGGTTTCCAGCCGAGGTTGTTTGTTGAAGAAAAATATGTGATGGCACTGTAAGATAACTGTAGTTGAATTGTTAGGTATGTTAGAGCATTTGAGCCTTCTGTCCCTTTCTGTCCACATCTGGGAAATACGTTTGTTAACAAAGCACTTTGACACTTCATTGGATACTTGAGTGAAATTCTGAACTGTGTATATGGAATTCAAATGAGAAAATGACTCTGCATTTTATTGTAAGAAGAAGCACTCTCCAAATATCTCTGTGCAAAATTCATTTAGTGAATAAAAAAGAAAGCCTTTATAATCTGTACATTTTAAGGACGTGATCTGTTTCCCAGTGTCCTAATAACTTTAAGAATAAGCTGTTCCATTAAGGTCAAATTTAAAAATTTGTACAGATTAACAACCATTAAGGAAGCAGTTAAATGGAATTTTTATGTCATGGAACTTCAAAAGTCTAAATGAATTATCAGCTGAATAGATAGTCCAATAAAAGAAACAGACTTAAAGTGGAAGATAAAAGTGATAAAGTGACAGTAAATTAGAGAATGGAACTAAAAGCTCTATTGTTATGAAGAACAACAATAGATCTCCTGAATTATCTATGCTTCTGTAGAAAGCATCTCTCCTCTTTCTTTAGTTGTGAGTTTTAGAATTACTAAGCAAATTAATAGTATTTGATCTTTGAAGCTTCTATCAGCCAAGTTAGGTGGAAATCCAATGGCAACTTAACAGGACAATTTTCTTCCAAGCGAACATGATTTTATTATTATAGTACTTAAGCTGTGCACATGCAGGATAAATCAGTTCAATGACCTTCTTTCCAATTTGTTCAAAGATGTTGAAACCTTAGTACGTGTAGAGCTGATGCAATCGGACGTAATTGTAAACACCCTGGTAATTCAGTCTGTATGCTGTTTGTTCAAGTCATGGGGGCTTTGTCTGTCTTGTCTCTGTTTAGCATGATTTATATATAAGTAAAATTTTTATACGTTAGAATACTTTTTCTTAAATCCAGTTACTGCTTGAATTTAACATATTAATGATTACAGAAGCATAAAATCTGTATGATAATTTACTACTTATTGAAATGGGTAACACAAAGCAAATAACTCCCAATGGAATGGTAAATATACACACATGTTATAGTCAGTTGAATAGGGAAATTGACCATACATATTTTTAAACATCTTTAAAACTAGAGAGGAAAGAAGTTAGATTTATTGTTTTTTCTCCTTTTTATTTATTCTTTTTTTATTTAAACAATTTATTTTTATTAATGTAAAGAGAACAGATTTCACGTGGTTCAAGGATACAATGTAGTTCTAAGAATATAATACCTCTCTCCCTCCTTAGCTTTCTCCTTCCCTCCCTTCACCTTTCTTCATTTCTTTTTTAATTTTCATGAAAACATATTTTTAATTTGCTTTGTAGTCACAGGTTTAATGCTCAAATTTTATAAGTAATTTTTAAAGAAATTTCACATTTCTTTTCTTAAAGTAAATGTCTGGGAAGTCATCACTTGTCTGTACCACAAGAAAAATTTTTTTTCTTTTTTTCTTTTTTTTAAAATTTTATTTAATGAATATAAATTTCCAGTGTACAGCTTATGGATTACAATGGCTTCCCCCTCCCATAACTTCCCTCCCACCCGCAACTCTCCCCTCTCCCGCTCCCTCTCCCCTTCCATTCACATCAAGATTCATTTTTAATTCTCTTTATATACAGAAGATCAATTTAGTATAAAGATTTCAACAGTTTGCACCCACATAGAAACACAAAGTGAAACATACTGCTGGAGTACTAGTTATAGCATTAAATCAAAATGTACAGTACATTAAGGACAGAGATCCCACATCAGGAGCAAGCGCACAGTGGCTCCTGTTGTTGACCCAACAAATTGACACTCTAGTTTATGGCGCCAGTAACCACCCTAGGCTGTCGTCATGAGTTGCCAAGGCTATGGAAGCCTTCCAAGTTCCCCGACTCTGATCATATTTAGACAAGGTCATAAAAGACAGAGTGAGGATAGTAACCAATGATCCTAAGAGTGGCATTTACCAGGTTTGAACAATTATACAGCATTAAGTGGGGAAGAGGACCATCAGTACACACAGGGTGGGAGTAGAGCCATTGGTGGTAGAGTAGAGGTTATGATTACAAAGGAATGAGGCCCAAGTACGCTAGACAGGGTCTAGAACAAAGGACAGAGTCATTATTAGAGGAGCTAAGAAAAGTGCTGTCGGCCGGCGCCGTGGCTCAACAGGCTAATCCTCCGCCTTGCGGCGCCGGCACACCGGGTTCTAGTCCCGGTCGGGGCACCGATCCTGTCCCGGTTGCCCCTCTTCCAGGCCAGCTCTCTGCTGTGGCCAGGGAGTGCAGTGGAGGATGGCCCAAGTCCTTGGGCTCTGCACCCCATGGGAGACCAGGATAAGCACCTGGCTCCTGCCATCGGAACAGCGCGGTGCGCCGGCCGCAGCGCGCTACCGCGGCGGCCATTGGAGGGTGAACCAACGGCAAAAGGAAGACCTTTCTCTCTGTCTCTCTCTCACTGTCCACTCTGCCTGTCAAAAAAAAAAAAAAAAGTGCTGTCTAAGCTACAATTAAGTTTTCTGACTGAGAGGCAAATAGAACCTCACAGAAGGGGCTTGATGATAATCTGGTGGGCTTTAGGCCTTGTAAGTTAAGAGGCCCAGACCTATCTATCTCTTCACATGGGGTACATCCTAAGGTAGGTGTGAACCTCCTAGGGGAAGGCACTCTGTTGACTTTCATTACTTGGCTGGCCTGGGAGGAGAGCCGGCCAGGTAAAGGCAGGGGGCATCTCTAACAAGAAATTTACAGTTCTGCCTGCAATGTTGCTGACCCTACTTGGCCATCCCCTCAGCTGCAGTGGTCACTTTGGAAGTTGGGCTGAGTGAAGGGCTTTTCAGCTTAGAGCCAATAAGATCTGTGGCTCTGACCTGGGCATCCTTCGACTCCAGGGCAGGTCCATTTCCAGTGATCCAACTCTTGGCAGAGCTGCCAGGGCTCTTCATAAGCTGACTTCTGCTGAAGCCCAGGCTTACCACTTTGAAAGCCACTGCAGTGGACTGGCCTGTTGGGTCTCCTTGAGGGCAGATCACTGTACAGATCAGCCATTAATAGGCCTGCCACCCATTGCTTCTGATGCCTAGCTTTCTTTTCCTCCTGGTTTGTGTTAAAGCAGACCAGAGGATGCAAGGGAGTGCCCAAGTCCCATCTCTAATCTTCGGTGGCCTGAACTACAAGTCTATAGTCACAGGCATGTTCTGTAGTAGTTTTTCTACGGTAGACAATGCCCATGAGGAAAATTATATTCTCACTTTAAAACTTTGTTTCCCTTTGGTCTGAAAGTGAGGTTTTTTCTACTTACTGTATACTTCGCTGATGGCGAAGTGAATCTAGCTATGAGATTATTATTTAAGTTCTTATTTTGGCTATGCTATTACAGAAAAATGTTTTGCTTCCTTTCATCAGCACAAATCAAATGACTTAAGCTTAAGTTAACTATCTGATAAACACTGAATGCTGCTTCGCAAGAAATAGCTTAACATAATACTTGGTTTATCCCTTTTTTACTTATCCTCATTTCTACCTTTGGGATAATTGATTATTTCCATTTGAATAATTTCACCTGGCAGTGGATCTCTGCAATCACTGAAATAAGCCTCCTAATGTATACCCTGAACAAATTTTAATCCGACCCATGTGGAACACGTGCTGTTTAAGAGCATCCACGTGTGCTCTAAGAGTATCTACAGGCGGGATGAGAGTCAGCTTGAATGTCTCCTGGACTTGCTCCACCAGCACTACTGCAGCTGTTGGCCACTACCTAGCTTAGAAGAGGGAGGTCAGTATCCCCAGGGAAGACATGATATAAACAAAAGGATGTGCTGAATAGACGAACAAAAACATTTGTTAAATTCATACAGATGCTGAAAAATCAGGAAGAGTTTTCTTGCTGGGAATTATTAAATGTGTTTCTATTAGGTAAGGTCTCTTTGACCAATTTTCTTTAAATGTTTTGAAGTAGAGTTTTCTAGTTCTATTCTCATTTATCTACGTTCGATTAGTACTGAATGTATCAGGCTTCTGTATTGCCAGGATATATAAAAAGTACATATAAGGTTTGCAAATTTGCCAACCAAACGATACTTTAGAAAATAGGGGCTAGTTTGAACTATTTAATTAACTACCGTTTGGTCATTATGGCAACTATGGTTTTCTCATTTAAAGGATTTATAAACTGGATTATAAGAATCATTCATTCTACACACCAAGGCACCGTTGTGTCCATATGTTTGTTATGGATTTTTAAAAAGATTTATTTATTTGAAAGGCAGAGTTAGAGAGAGAGAGAGAGAGATTCCATCCCCTAGTTTACTCCTCAAATGGCTGTGATAACTGGAGTGAGGCAGGTCCAATGCCAGGAGCCAGGAGCTTCTTCTGGGTCTCCTTTGTGGGTGCAGGGGCTAAGCACTTGGGTCATCTTTCACTGCTTTCCTAGGTGAATTTACAGGGAGTTGGATCAGAAGTGGAGCATCTGGGATTTGAACCAGCGCCCGTATGGGATGCTACTATCACAGGCGGCTTTACCACTATGCCACAACACCAGCCCCTGTTATGGATTTTTAGTTAATTGATGTTGCAATGAGAATCATAAACCATTGTTAGTAAATAATGACTGTTTATTGTTTTTACTTTTATACAATTTTGGATATATTCATTGCTATAAAGATGATCGTTGGGGCCAGCGCTGTGGCGTAGTGGGTTAAGCCTTTGCCTGCAATGCTGGCATCTCATAGGGGCACCAGTTTGAGTCCTGGCTGTTCCTCTTCTGATCCAGCTCTCTGCTATGGCCTGGGAAAGCAGTAGAATGTCCCAATTCCTTGGGCCCCTGCACCAATGTGGAAGATCCTGGGGAAGCTCCTGGTTCCTGGCTTCGGATTGGCGCAGCTTTGGCCATTGTGGCCTACTGGGGAGTGAAGACCTCTTTGGCTCTCTCTTGACTCTCCTCTGTGTAACTCTGACTTTAAAATAAACAAATAAGTCTTTTTAAAAAAAAGATGATTGTTAGCATTTCTCTACCCAAATGAAACCATCAGAAATTATTATTTCTTTTTTTTTTTTTTCAGTATTTCTTTTTTACCCTTGGACCGATATAGTCTAAGGAAAGTTGAGAGTTTTTTCTACTTTAAATTTTTCTCTATATATTTGAAGTGATGAAATCATTTATCATTTTTCATTGCTGGAAAGTAGTTCACTGAGTGCAACCTAAGCTAAAAGCCAGATACCTAAAACATTTCCTCTACTGACCAATATTAATAAGTCCTGGTGCACAATTTGTCCCTACTCTAGTCATAGCATACCTGTTTCCCATTAATTACTTGTGAGATATACCTGTCCTTGGCAAGTGAACATGGACAGATGAATTGCAGAATGAAAAACATACTTAGGAGGACTAGACTAAAGTGAAAAACATGTATGTAACCATTTTTGTTAATTGACAATAAATGTAAGTTTTAGTGGGAAAGATCTTCAAGAAGCGGAATATGCTCAAGGTTTCACTTTGGAAAGAGTGTGTTCGGAGTCTCCTTCTGACAGTGTCAGAACAAGAGCACACCGCCTGCAGATGTTTTGTTTTGTTTTTTGTTTTTTGATAGGCAGAGTGGACACTGAGAGAGAGACAGGGAGAAAGGTCTTCCTTTTTGCCGTTGGTTCACCCCCCCAATGGCCGCTGTGGCCCGCGTGCTGCGGCCGGTGCGCTGCGGCCGGCGCACCGTGCTGATCCGAAGCCAGGAGCCAGGTGCTTCTCCTGGTCTCCCATGCGGGTGCAGGGCCCAAGGACTTGGGCCATCCTCCACTGCACTCCCTGGCCACAGCAGAGAGCTGGCCTGGAAGAGGGGCAACCGGGACAGAATCTGGTGCCCCGGCTGGGACTAGAACCCGGTGTGCTGGCGCCGCAAGGCGGAGGATTAGCCTAGTGAGCCGTGGAGCCGGCCACGTTTTGTTTTTAAGAGGCAATATTATTAAGGCTGAACACTATTAGACAAGAAATGTTTGCTATTTATTTATGTTTTATTTTTCTAAACCACTTGTCATTTATTATAGATAGATTGTTGTGCATGTGGATTTTTCTTCAATTTAGTAGAAGATAAAGTCTATTCCCAGTTAAAATATTGTAGTTCTATAAAAAACTATAATGGGAGGTTTTGATTTAGTCACTTTAAAAAAATAGTTTTACTTGTCAATGGATAAAATAATTATAACACTAAAACTAAATAAAAATAGGTAATCTAATAAATGTAAGGAAGTGATAAAAGCACATTTGAGTCATAAATAAAACCCTTCAGATTTATGACATTAAATTCAAAAGCCTCCATGTGCTTTAATTTTGAACTCTGATATGTGACTTTTCAAGTATTATATTGCTGTTTATAAATATGTCTTTATAAGTGAAGCTGTGCATGTGTAAGTATTCATTTAAAATCATCCTGTACATTTATTTTGTTCAGGAGTGCCGTCTCCTGGCTTTCAGTGTGAAATCTGTACTCATTCACTTCAGCTGTAAGGCACCAAGTGATGTGATCACAGTTACCTTCCCCAGGCCTATTTCTCAGTGTGACTCTGAGTTCAAAAGTTCCCTTCACCCCAAACTGCTTTTCCATGAACCCACCCTAAGTTGTCTTTTCTAAATCCGTTCATCATCTTTATCCCTCTGTGAAATATTTACTAATTCTTCTATTAGCAAAACTAACTTCATTTTCAAACAACAGTAACTGTATCCTCCTAGTAGACACTTATCTTTCAGTTTACCATTATACTCTCCAGGCCTCTCCAGGAATATCAGCCCTTTGGGGCTAAGTTTGTCCCCTGTGTCTTCCCAGCAACCTGAGTTTACATTTGTGGAGGTACTGCTCATACTGTTACAGAATTTCCTTTTTACTCATCTACAGCTCCCAAACTCTAAGCTCCTTTATTGTTGTCTTTCTTACTTTATATCTGGGAAATAATGCAGCACAATACCTGATACATAACAAACAATAAATGTTTATTTCCTTAACAACATCATTCACAAAGTCCACCTACAAATGGCAATCTTTTATTTTTTTAAAGATATATTTATTTTGGCTGGTGCCATGGCTTAACAGGCTAATCCTCCGCCTTGCGGTGCCAGCACACCGGGTTCTAGTCCCGGTTGGGGCGCTGGATTCTATCCCGGTTGCCCCTCTTCCAGGCCAGCTCTCTGCTATGGCCCGGGAAGGCAGTGGAGGATGGCCCAAGTCCTTGGGCCCTGCACCCGCATGGGAGACCAGGAGAAGCACCTGGCTCCTGGCTTCGGATCAGCGAGATGTGCCGGCCACAGTGGCCATTGGAGGGTGAAACAATGGCAAAAAGGAAGACCTTTCTCTCTGTCTCTCTCTCTCACTATCCACTCTGCCTGTCCAAAAAAAAAAAAAAAAAAGATATATTTATTTTATTTGAAAGGCAAAGTTTGAGAAGGAGAGACAAAGAAAGATCATACATCCGCTAGTTTACTCCCCAAATGGTCACAACAGCCAGCATGGGCCAGGCCAAAGCCAGGTCCCAGAAGCTTCTTCTAAGTCTCCCACATGGCTGCAGGGGACCAGGCTTGGGCCATCCTCCGCTCCTTTCCCAGGCCATTAGCAGGGAGTTGGACTGGAAGTGGAGCAGATGGTGCCCATATTGGATGCCAGCTCTGCAGGAGGAGGCTTAGCCAGCTATGCCACAGCACGGCCTCTTTGTATTAGCAAATGCAACCTTATATGTGTCTATGACAGCATCTATTCATCGCATAATTTTGGGATTTAGATACTATGTCATGGATACTAATAATCATTGTGGTTATCTGTGATATGTGGAATAATCCAGCATAATTGTTTAGGAAATCTATTTTATCCTTGGAACTGAATATAATATATACAACCTGAAACATTAGTTATCCATATTTTGTCAATGTGAGGAGTATTTTCCAGTTATTTACAAATGGCAGACTTTGGCATTGCTGTTGTAGATAGAATAAAATATCTGTAGATTTCTAATAAAAAATCTATTTCTCATCCCATCATTCTTCTTTAATCATTGCTTAATTTAAAGTATTTTTCTGGAAAATGGGTTGTTTAACCACCTATAATTGAATTTTTCATTTTTTGAGTGAAAATTTACATTCCTTGAGAGAAGGGCCTACATTTTAGAAATATCTTGGTTTTACATTTAGTTGACATTTGTGCTTAAATAATAAGACTTACTGATAGGGACTAGAGTTATTTTCATTATTGCTGCAACAAGAAATAAATTTAAGGTGACTACAAATTCTTTCACATTATTCACTCAGAAAGAAAGATGATGCTTATGTCCCATTCCTTTGAATCAGGGCAGGTTCTGTGATGGTTTTATCCAATAGTTGGCTGTGCCAGTTCCCTGAAGAGACTCTTGGCTCTTAGAATATTTGCTCTGGGTAAGTCAGATCTCTTGTATTGCTGTCTGTTTTCCTTGATATCACCTGACTGTGAGAAGCTCAAGGCATTTAGAAAGAAGCAGGGAGAGAGAGATATCAACAGACATCAAGATACCAGATAAATAAATGAAGAATGTGAATCCATATTGAAACTGAATTTTCTACTCCCAGTCCCCCAGCTGACACAAGATTAATCAAGGATGAACTACCTATCCATGTTCTTCCAAAATTCCTGAATCAGAATTGCGAATTGTATACTAATATACTTTGTGATGCAACAGTAGACAGCCAAATAGAACAAAGCTAGAACAACGACATAGTAGAAGTTTAACATAGTTTAATCAACAGTTCATGAATATTAAGTAAAAAATATGTTATTTTCAAGTCTATTGTATTTTTTAAACAGCTTTTAAAAGATGACAAGGCCAGCACCGTGGCTCACTAGGTTAATCCTCCACCTGCGGCACCGGCAACCCGGGTTCTAGTCTCGGTCGGGGCGGCGGATTCTGTCCCAGTTGCTCCTCTTCCAGTCCAGCTCTCTGCTGTGGCCTGGGAAGGCAGTGGAGGATGGCCCAAGTGCTTGGGCCCTGCACCTGCATGGGAGACCAGGAGGAAGCACCTGGCTCTTGGCTTTGGATTGGATTAAAAGTTAAGATGATGAGGCATGTGAATTAATGAAAACTCGGTTTGTTTACCCTGACAATGATCACATCAGTGGTAGAACCAAGAAACACTTTCAGTTGTTAGGCTCAATCCATTTTCTTTTATTTATAACTAGGTCCTTTGCTTTGTAATTTTATTCTTTTTCTACTGCAAAAATTGCTTCCCAAGTTTCTTCTTACCCCACACACTAAGTGGGACAACATGCCTGACCATCTGTACTGCTGCCCTAAATACTCTTGGTTTGCACAAATCTTCTTTCTTATGATGTTTTAGCATAAGTCAGGAACCATGACACTGAGAATTCTATGGTCAAACTGGTCTTTAACAGTAGAGGATAGAATTCTCAGTGTCATTCTGCTGTACTTCATTGATCTCCAATAGTATTCTTGGCTCATATCCATTTTGTGCTTTCGCAAACTTAAACCCAGAATTCCCAACTCCATGCCATTATAAATATCTGATAGTTAGCACGAAATGAAATTTATCACCGATATAACTTATACTGTATATGATTTTATAAAAGAATAAAATTACCCAATATAAAGGAAATATAAAATGAAAATAATTTATATTATAATACTTTATCAGTTTGTAATATATAAATAAAATATAAGTATGTATGTAGTATGTAAATATAGCCAAAAGCTTATATGACTATACTATAGACATAATGATGTAGTCAGATGCTTGCATCTGTTCACAGAACCAGCAAATATAGTAGCCACAGGTGCTGACAGATACAGGTCTGCAGTATTGGTGACTCATCCACCAAGAGGAACACTGCAGTTCAGTGAGGTGATTTTCTGAAAGGGTGAATGACTCATGATAACGTTAGGGTCAAAGCAAAGGACAGTCTTTTCTTAAAATGCATGGAACTTGGAATCCTGAAAATTTCAGTGTTAACCACTGTGCAAACCATACTTGGTGTTTATATAAACTTAAAATGATGAGGCAGTATGAATGAAGTGTAGTAAGATCTTAGATTTTGATTCTTATAAACAGGTGACTGGAATGACATTTGAATGTCATGCAGGAATCAGGACAGTACATGGTACGGGAATTGCCTGGGGCATTGCAAAACCTTTAGAATTTCCTAGCTTCTGCCCATTAAATGTCATCCCAGCCATTTCCCCAATCATTGTGACAGTCCTCACACCTGCTGACACACACTTGACAGGTTTGCATAACATCAGCATGGGGAGGCTAGCATGTCCTCCAGTTCACAACCTCTGCTTGAAACACTCTCCCTTTTCTTTTCCATCTTTTCTGTTTCTATCTCAGATATTGCTGGTAGTACATTTTTTTCCTCCGAATTCCCTGGATTAGCACATGTAATTTCTCCTACTAAATATAGTGCAAAATACTACTGAAGTTATGTAATGACATAATTATAAATATCCATTAATGTTTTTTGTAAAGCAGAGAGAGAGAGAGAGAGAGAGAGATTTATTGATTGTCCATCCATCCTCTAGTTTACTCCCCAGTAACCCACAATAGCTGGAACTCAAACTGGATCTCCCTTGTGGGTTGCAGAAACCCAAATACTTGAGACAATACTTGTTGCCTCCCAGGGTTTGCATTACTAGACAGCTGGATAGGAAGTAGAATTGAGACTCAAACTTAGTACTGTTTTTTTTTTTTAGTTAATTCATTTATTTGAAAAAGTTACAATGAGAGAAAGGGAGAGGAGGGGAGAGGAGAGGAGAGGAGAGGAGAAGAGAGAGAGAGAGAGAGAGAGAGAGATTGATTGATTTTCCATCATTTTGTTTATTCCCTAGATGGCTGCAATGGCCAGGGCTGGGTCAGACAGAAGACAGAAGCTAGAAGCTTCATCCAGGTGTCCCACATGGGTGTCAGGAGCCCAAACACCCGAGACACCTCCTATTGCTTCTCTCAGGACATTAGCAGGAAGCTGGATCAGATGTGGAGCATCCAGGACACAAACTGGCACCAATATGGGAAGCCAGCATTGCAGGCGGTGGCTTTATGCCCTATGCCGTGCCATTGGCCCCAACCTAGTACTCTTGATATGGGATGCTGGCATCTAAAGTTGGGACTTCACTTCTGTGAAATATCCCTTCTTTATGAAATATCTTAATATATTCTATAAACATAAAGCTTCACATATAAATATTATGCTATACCACTTAGCTAATATTAGTTATCATATTGTATACTTTCTTTTTGTTTGTTTTTGTTTTTTTTGTTTCTGTTTGTTTGTTTTTTGACAGGCAGAGTGGATAGTGAGAGAGAGAGAGACAGAGAGAAAGGTCTTCCTTTTTGCCGTTGGTTCACCCTCCAATGGCCTCTGCGGATGGCGCATCTCGCTGATCCGAAGCCAGGAGCCAGGTGCTTCTCCTGGTCTCCCATGTGGGTGCAGGGCCCAAGGACTTGGGCCATCCTCCACTGCCTTCCCGGGCCATAGCAGAGAGCTGGCCTGGAAGAGGGGCAACCGGGATAGAATCCAGCGCCCCAACCGGGACTAGAACCCGGTGTGCTGGCACCGCAAGGCGGAGGATTAGCCTGTTAAGCCACGTCGCCGGCCTGTATACTTTCTAATTTGTATTCTTATGGTTTTTCTATATAGTAATTATTTATAATATGAAGCTTTATAAACACAAGAGCATAAATCTCATAAAGTAATATTTTTTTCATAATAGGTGTTTTGCAAGAACTTTATGAAGATCCCTCACATACATGTAGTATTTGTAAGATTTATTGAATGGATACATGAAAAATAGACTTTTCTTAGCCTTCTTCTTCCATGGGTAATTGTGACTCTTGGATGTTTCCATTTATTACATAGGAATAATTTGAATCATTTTTAAACAGTTTGTTTCAAATAGGCTTCATTGTTCCCTTATGAGAAAGTGCCAGTGGGAATAGTGTCTGTTACGGTCTGAACAGGATTTGGTTTTCCATGACTTTAAAGCCATGTGTTTTAACACTGAAATCTTATGTTAATGGTCAGTGGACTAACATTAATATATTAAGGGTAGAAATTTGATCTAATTATTGCCTCTGGGAGGTAGGCCTAATGGGAGCTCTCTAGTCAATGGGAGTGTGCCTTCTGAAGACAGTTCTAACAGGCAGATGGTTATTTAAGTAGAGGTCAGCCTAGCTTCCATCCCTCATCCTGGCTCACCATGTGATCATTTCTCTGCACACTCTGCCATTGCCAGCCTCCGCCAAATGCCACCGTTTTTGGACTGTGAACCTCCAAACTGTAACTGAGTTGTATCTCTAACGGCTTGTATCAAGTATTTTAGTTACAGTGTTGAAAACCTCCCTGAGGCAATGTTGTCTCCACCTGGATGGGAGGATATCCGTCTGGGCACCAGCTTGGAGTAAAAAGCACACTCGCTAGTAGGTTAAGACTAGTTACTCCCTCAGCCTCTTCCCTGCAAGGTTGCCTCAGACTGGCCCATCTTTTGCCATGAAAGCAGAGTTTCTCTCAGGGTTGCTCTCTAGACATCTTACTCACTTGATTTCTAATAACCACATCCTCCTCTCTCTGTGGGCTTTGCAGCTTGCTACACTACCTTGTGTGCTTTTGCCACATTCTGCTCTCACATTTGTAAGAAAACCTTTTGTAAGCTTTACTCAAATTATCCTAATTTGAGTGTGTCATCTGTTTCCTCTTAGGAGACTGATTGATATACCCTCTAAACATAGTGAATTCTCTCCTTGGTGTTCCCAAGACACTGTGCACATAGTTTTTCTATTCGTTTATTTATTATCCAATTAAATATATGTTTATTATGTATCCACTAAATGCCAGGAATTCTCCTGGGTCTGCATAGCATGTACATCCACTTAAGTTATGGTAGCATTAGTTGGCAGTTATGTGCTATGAGATGGGCAGTTTTTATTTAATTTAATGAGCTCTGTCCATAGAGATATTCATAGTGTTGTAGAAGCTCTCAAGAAAGACTCCTACCTTACTTACACACATTGGAGAAATTTTCTCAAAGAAAGTGAAATCGAAGCTAAAACTAGAAAGATGATTAGGAATTGGTCCCACAGAGGGTGCTGGATATGAGATGAGATTGTTCCAGGCTCAGAGAAACATGCAAAACCTGAAAATGAAATCACAACATATTAGAGTATTTAGGGTAAACACTGATGTGTCAACAGATGAGTCTGCAGAATAACTATACAGCAGATTGTAAAAGTCATTAAAGCTGTGCTAAGTCTGCCTTTACTCTAGTGAAAATCCAATGATGCTACAAGAATAAAATAAATGGGTTTTAACTTTGCAGATATCAGCCTGATTAAATGTTAGAGAATGGAGAGAGGGATACTGGCTTCATATGGCTGTTCACATGGCTGTGCTGGTGAACTGAACCAGCTTATACTGTGCAGTGTGGAAGAACAGTGATCAGATTTCAGAGTTTTTAGACAATGCGTACAACACGTGATTTCCTGGAATTTGGGGAATATGGATCTCAAAACCTACAGATAATGGGAGACCATAATGATAAACCTCCAAGTTTATGGCCAGACAACCAGTTGGCTGACAGTGTTATTCAAATGATTTTGGAGGAAAAATCATGTATATGGCACTGGATGTGGTGACTCAAAGTGAGGGTTGCTAACTATATTGAACACATGTAAAATTAGTTTTAGGAGGTTTAAATGCTGATAGAAACAGTCAATAGCAAGTGGATTAAAGATTCAGGGAAAGGAAAATAAGCAATAGATTTAGATTAATGACAGGGTAGGAGAAGAACAATATCATGCACATCTCAACATAAGGTGACCATGAAGCAAAGGAAATTAAGATGGGGCAACCACAGAGGTAAGGAAAAAGAATATGCTTGTACCCTTGGCTAATAAAAGAGCATTTTAAGAATGTTCTGGGATGACAAAAAATAATGTTCAAGAAAAGTTCAGATAAATAAATGAACCATTTCACAAAGAAACCTTCACTAAAAGAGTCCCTGTGGAGAGGTAGAAATGGAAGCCTAGATTAGAAAAGGAATGGGGTGGGGGGCAGCGCTGGGTGCAGCGGGGTAGAGCTGCTGCCTGCAGTGCCAGCATCCCATATGGGTGCTGGTTTGAGTCCCAGCTGCTCTGCTTCCGATCTGGCTCTCTGCTGTGGCCTGGGAAGGAAGTGGAAGATGTCTCAGATGCTTGGGCCTCTGTTCCTGGCTCCTGGCTTTGGATCGGTGCAACTCCAGCTGTTGTGGCCATATGGGGAGTGGACCAGCAGGTAGAAGACCCCCCCGCCCCCGTCTCTGACTCTCTGTAACTCTGCCTTTCAAATAAATAATCTTTTTTTTTTTTTTTTTTTAAGGAATGAGTAAGAAGTAGATAGAGTACATATAACTCAAGTAGTTTTCTTTGAAAGAGACATTGGGTCAAAATTTGGGTTGGTATAATGGTGGCTCATGGACATGGGTTGTATTTTATGCATGTATTTACATGTGTGAGTGCATATATGAATTATGTAAATTAAGCAAGTCCATCTATGTATGTTAACGTGATCATCTGATGGGGATTTAAATGCTGATAGGCAATAGGGAGTGGGTTAAAGGTTTAGAAAAAGGAACACAATCAAGATTCAAGGGGAGACAGGAGAGGAGCAATATCATTATTATCCATTTATATTGTTTTTTCTACTGTCATGAGCTCTAAAACAGGAGAGGCTTTACATTCCTTCATATCCTCAGCACCTAAGATGTTACCTAGGGAACACTAGAATATCCTATATTTTAGTAGAAGGAAAAAGGACCATCAGGCTGTTAAGAGTTAATTTAGCTCAGAACTCTTTCAAGATTCTTGGCCAATATTTGCATTGTTTCTCACCTTCAAAAACACTCAATCATATGTCCTTTGTGGATTTTATCTATAGAAGTGTTTTTAAGTTATCTGTTTTGTACATTAAATAATGACTAACAATTTTGAATTGTAACTAAGTATAATTTCAGTGCTTTTTTGTTCTGTACTAAATGCAAAAAGAGTAATACATGAAAAATGAGTTTGATTAATATGGTTAAATTTAATAAAATAGAAGCTGAAGAACTTAGATTATTTCTATGGTAATATCAACATATGTTACAAAGTCTTCCTTGATATACAGGCTCCAATGGTAAGAGCAAGATGATTATGTACAGATAGCTTTTGTTTTCATGGTCCTGTGTCTCATCTGTTGTTATTTTATTGTTTGATCCTATTTCAAGAGAATCAAGTCTTTGTATTAGATTAAACTGTATACTAGCCACATGGTTTTCTCTCATATAAAAGTTTCAAATTTAATGAATGATACAAGTAATCTAGATTTCATAATAAAAAGTCATGATATATGCTGTGAAGCTTGGCTATGATGAATCAATTAAAATGAAATTTCATGTAATTATGTTGGTGGTATGGGATGTATACTCTGTGCAGTTGCATGAAACATACCTGTCATACTTTCTGAAGCATATCAAATAATCACATTTTCTTAAAATGATTTTACCTTTTGAGAATTTTTGGTAAAATACTTACTTGGGATAGCATTTGATTTACAATTTAAATGCTAACCCTCATACCAGAGCTTCAAAATACATAAAAATATTTCATTTTAAATAATAGGAAACTTATTTCAACTACCTGATCATACTAATGGCAGAATTAACTGGAGAGAAATTGATTTTCATATGTCATAAAAATGATGCTCTGATAAGAAAAATAACACTTAAAAAATCATGTTAATTTTGTGACTGATCGTATACTAACTTAAGATTCATATATTCAGAGTACTTAAGGGAAAAAGAAACAAAGGACACATCCTTGACATCTACTGATAACATTGCAAGTAAATAATTTTAAACATGTGAAGTGAATAAATACTGTTATCTCTTCTGAAGAGTGATTCAAATTTTTATTATAATATAAATCAAAATTTAATGTAGTTTTAAAGCTGGTTGTATTCCTATAACACCTGTAGAATATTCCAGGGGCTGTGTTAAGTGCTCTGTGTCCAAAATAACCATTATGGGCCAGCGCTGTGGCTCACTTGGCTAATCCTCCGCCTGCGGTGCTGGCACCCTGGGTTCTAGTCCAGGTTGGGGTGCCGGATTCTGTCCCGGTTGCTCCTCTTCCAGTCCAGCTCTCTGCTGTGGCAAGGGAGTGCAGTGGAGGATGGCCCAAGTGCTTGGGCCCTGCACCCGCATGGGAAACCAGGAGGAAGCACCTGGCTCCTGGCTTCGGATTGGCGCAGCACCAGCAGTAGCAGCCATTTGGGGGGGTGAACCAACGGAAAAGGAACACCTTTCTCTCTGTCTCTCTCTCTCTCACTGTCTAACTCTGCCTGTCAAAAAAAAAAAAAAAAAAGAAAGAAACATTATGAGTTTTTATTGTTTCCATTTCAACAATGAGTTAAGAGATTTTGGACATTATAGATAATCTGACATGATCACAAGATAGTAACTAGGCAAAAGAATGATTCAAACCTGTAATTTCTGACTGGGAAGCCTATGCTATTGACCCTTATTTTATATGTTATAATCTTGATAATTTGTAATGTTCTGACTTGCACTTTAGTTGTACTATTTATGCAAGCATATGAAATAAGCTATATTTAATTGTATCTTTTAAGTGTATTCTCACCATTATGCCTAGAAACACACTAGACATTAGGATTATACAAAGGTGTTACACACTATTTATTGTCAAAGAATATTCAATCTACTAGAAAGGAATGATATACATGAGTAAAATAATTAGTGAATAGTAAAGTCCAAATTGTATGCTATATATTTTACATAATGTTATTATATGCAAAAAATGTTTTAGACAGTGATATTGTATAGCAGTTTAAAAAGAAGAGCTGAAGATAGGTATATGTCATCAAGGAGAGCTTCTTGGAGGGGATGAGGACCACGAATAGATGGAAGCAAAATATTTGAATTGATTTGGAATCACAAAATGGACCTGCTGAGATCCATTGCTTCAGGATAAGATCTCTCTTAACCTCATAGGGCCATGGGTTTTCTGGTTCTGAAGGTACTTTTAACACAGTGACTCCGTGAATCTGTATGCTTTGCGACGGTAGCCAAGGAATTTTATTTAGAATGTTTACACCTCTTGGCTCATTGATTCATATTCTTGCCTACACTTAAGCTTCTTCCATTATCATCCATCTCTGCCTCCCTGTTCTCATTGAGCCTACCTTCCTGATCTTTTCACCAATGCTCTCCATTGAAGAGGTAACTTAATGCATTGCAGCTCTTGTGCTAGCTGCCCAGCACTTGCTGACTCCCTGAAATAATTTATGGGAAACCTTATAGTCAGTGTTATGCTGTGTTCTCCATGGCAGAGTCAGGTAATCTGAACTCTTGAATTTTAATTGCAAGAAGAATAGTGGTGGCAAAGCGATAGCAAAGAAAGTCAATGAATCATGAAACTCTTATAACTCTCAAATGTTATTTTGTCCCACATGCTCTATTTCTTTTTCAAATGTGTGTTTAGTTACTTGAAAGGCAGAGAGACAGAGAAAAAGAGATCTTCCATTCATTGGTTCAATCCCCAAATGGCAGTGACACCCACGCCTGGCCAGGCCAAAGCCAGGGACCAGGATCTACTTTAGGGTCTCCCACATGGGTGACAGGGGCTCACATACTTGAGCCAAAATCTGTTGCTTCCACAGGCATGTTAGCTGAGAGCTGCATAAGAAACAGTGTAGCTGGGACTCCAAATGACACTCCAAAATGCAATGTAGACATCCCAAGCAGTAGTATAACCTACTGTGCCACGACACCCACTCCTTGCTGGGTGCTGTTGGATATGAATGATTATAGTTTATGATAATATATGTGAGTTCTCAATAATTTGTATTTCTAATTTGCTTTGAGTAATGCGTACATGGAAAATTTTTGCTGAAAGCAGTGAGTCATTTTATGCATATTAATTTCATGTCATCAATATATATAAATAAACATACCACTTTGAAACAATTTAATGTTTTACAATAAGATAAAATTCAGACATAAAATAGTTGTACATTTTCAAGTTAGTTAATTTATATCATTAAGGTCTAATCACCTTCCAGTGTATGAAAATTACATAATAAAATAGAAAACTGTTTTCTTCACATTTTAAGGTTTATTAAGTGTGGGAAAAATCAGAAATCTTTTTCATTTTTCTTTTCATTTCTAGGGTTAGAATCTAAACATAGATATTTTCTTGTAATGCTTAGTTTTTAATTTACCTAACTGTAATTGTATCCAGTGGTGAATTCTGCCAGCTCAAGGTCACCTTGACCCATGTCAGGCTATTCCAATTCTTAAGTGTTTCTGTATTTAAAAAATCTATGTCATTAGATATGAAATTCTGAGTTTTTGCTTATTTAATTATAAAGCTACAGATAAATTGGTTCTGTGTAGGAATACTATCCCATAAATGTTGTTACTACTTGGTCATTTGGCTACTGAAACCAAAGACCAGATGGGAAAACATCTAATGTTTTCTCATCAATCCCGAGAATGCAGCTATACAAGAGGCAATATGTTTGTTGCCATGGGCAGCATTAAAAGAAAAGTTATCAACAAACTAAAGATTGCTACTGTGAAGTCAAAGGGAGGAGCTGGGAAGAGAGATTGAGGCACTGTTTTTTATAAAAATATATTGCAGAGTCATCAGTTATTAAAACTCTAATGGTATTCAAAGATCTCTAGTACAAACTCATTTTCCTAAAGGATACTGATGTACAAAGAAAGTAAATGACCTATGCAATATAAGACAGGCAGTTAATAATAAACCAACACTAAGAATCTATTTCATGTCTTTCAGCTAGTATTAACTGGATCTTTTTAAAGATTTTATTTAATAAATGCAAATTTCATAAGTACAACTTTAGGAATATAGTGGTTCTTCCCCCTATACCCACCCTCCCATGTACTCTTGACCCAACTCCTACTCTTTCTCCTCTTAAGATTCATTGTTAATTAACTTTATATACAGAAGACCAACTCTATACTATGTAAAGATTTCAACAGTTTGCACCCTTCCCACACACACACAACGTATAAAGTACTGTTTGAGAACAAGTTTTGCAGTTAATTCTCATAGTACAACTCATTAAGGAACAGAGGTCTTACATGGGCAGTAATTGCACAGTGACTTTTGTTGTTAATTTAAAAATTAACACTCTTAATTATGACTTCAGGGATCACCCTAGGATCTTGCCATGAGCTGCCAAGGCTATGGAAGTCTTTTGTGACCACAAACTCCATCAGTATTTAGATAAGGCCATAAGCAGAGTAGAAGTTCTCTCCTCCCTTCACAGAAAAGTACATCCTTCTCTGATGGCCCCTTTTTCTCACTAGGGTCTCACAAAGCTCCTTCATGTAGAATGTTTCCTGCCACATAGTCTTGGCTTTCCATGCTTGAACTGCTCTCATGGGCTTTTCAGCCCGATCCAAAAGACTTAAGGGCTGATTCTGAGATCAGAGTGTTACTTAAAACGATTGTCATTTTATGAGTCTGCTGTGTGGACTTCTTCCCATGTTGGACATTCCCTCCTTTTTAATTCTACTATTACTACCAGGCACTTGATGCTATTTGTATTCTCTCTTTAACACTTAATCCTATCTATATGTTCACTTTAACACTTAATATTATCACTTTAACAATTAAGATGGCATTTTTACCAGTGATTTAAATGGGATTTGGATTCCCATGACAAGTTTTTAAATTGTACCCTTAGAAGTAAGTCCATAAGAATATATCAGAACAATGTAGCTTTACAGTTACAAACTTCCTCCTCCTCCCTCTCTTATTCCCCCTATATTTTTTACTTATATCTATTTTCAATTGACTTTATATACATATGATTAACTCTATGTTAAGAGTTCAACATATAGTATGAAGAAGAGAAAGAATAATGTATAATAAAAAACTGTTCCTTGATAGTCAAGGTGATGGCTGTTCAAGTCTTTGCTTCTCAAAGTGTCAATTTAAGTTCTACAGCTTTTGTTTTAGGTGTGCCATTAGTCCTCACAGATCAGGGAGAATATATAGTATTTGTCCCTTTCGGACTGGCTTATTTCACTAAATATGAAGTTTTCCAAATTGCTCCATTTTGTTGTAAATGACTGGATTTTGTTTTTTTTCACTGCTGTGTAATATTCCATAGTGTACATATCCCATAATTTCTTTATCCAGTCTTCAGTTGATGGGCATTTAGGTTGATTCCATGTCTTAGCTATTGTGAATTGAGCTGCAAAAATCATGGAGGTGCAGATAGCTTTTTTGTTTACTGATTTCATTTCCCTTGGGTAAATTCTCAGGAGTAGGATAGCTGGGTCGTATGGTAGGTCTATATTTAGATTTTTTAAAAAGAGTTTTTATTTATTTGTAGACAGTGAGAGGGAGTCTTCCGTCCACTGGTTCACTCCCCCAATGGCTGCAACGGCCAGAGCTTTGCCGATCCAAAGCCAGGAGCCAGGAGCTTCTTCCACATCGCCCACATGGGTGCAGAGGCTCAAGGACTTGGACCATCTTCTACTGATTTCCCAGGCCATTGCAGAGAGCTGGATTGGAAGGGGAGAAGCCAGGACTTGAACCAGTGGCCATATGGGATGCCAGCACCACAGGTGGAGGATTAACCCACTGTGTCACAGTGCCGGCCCAATATATTTAGATTTTTGAGGTATCTCCATACTGTCTTCCATAGTGGCTTTACCAGTTTACATTTCCACCAAGAGTGGATTAGGATATCTTTTACCACACATCCTCTCCAGCATTTGTTTGTTAATTTTTGTATGAGAGCCATTCTAACTGGGGTGAGGTAAAACCTCATTGTGGTTTTGATTTGCATTTCCCTAGCAGCTAGTGATCCTGAATATTTTTTCATGTGTCTGTTGGCCATTTGGATTTCCTCTTTTGAAAAACATCTGTTTAAGTCCTTGGCCCATCTACTAACTGGGTTGTTTATTTTGTTGTCGTGGAGTTTCTTGATTTCTTTGTAGATTCTGTTTACTAATCCTTTATCAGTTGCATAGTTTGCAAATAATTTCTCCCATTCTGTTAGTTGCCTCTTCACTTTCCTGTTTCTTTTGCCATACAGAAGCTTCTCAATTTGAAGTAATCTCATTTTTTAATTTTGGCTTTGACTGCCTGTGCTTCTGGAATCTTTTGCAATAAGCCTTTGCCTGTGCCTATGTCCTACAGGGATTCCCCAATGTTCTCAATTGCTTTAATGGTGTTGGGTTGTATTTTTAGATCTTTAATCCATGATGAGTGGATTTTTGTGTAAGGTGTAACATAGGGGTCTCGCTACTTACTTCTACATGTGGAAATCCAGCTTTCCCAGCACCATTTATTGAAGAGACTGTCCTTGCTCCAGAGATTGGTTTTAGCTCCTTGGTCAAATATAAGTTGGTTGTAGATGTTTGAATTGATTTCTGGTGTTTATATTCTGTCCTATTGGTCCATCCATCTATTTTTCTATCAGTACCAGGCTGTTTTGAGTGTAATTGCTTTGCAGTATATCTTGAAATATGGTATTGTGATGCCTCCAGCTTTGTTTTTGTTGTATAAGATTGCTTTAGCTGTTTGAGGTCTCCTGTGCCTCCATATGAATTTCAGCATCATTTTTTTCTAGATCTGAGAAAAATGTCTTTGGTATTTTGATT
Source organism: Lepus europaeus (assembly GCF_033115175.1). Taxonomy (NCBI): domain Eukaryota; kingdom Metazoa; phylum Chordata; class Mammalia; order Lagomorpha; family Leporidae; genus Lepus; species Lepus europaeus. The sequence continues at coordinate 14,483,575 of NC_084843.1, read as the reverse complement.
GATATAGCATTGAATCTATAAATTGCTTTCAGAAGTATGGACGTTTTGCTGATGTTGATTCTTCCAACCCATGAACATGCAAGATATTTCCATTTTTTTGAATCTTCTATGAAATCTGCTTTGCTATATGCCAAAGATTTTGTTGTGTTGTTTTGTTGTCTTCATTTGTTTCCAGAAATTTTTTGATTTCTCTTTGGATTTGTTCTGTTCATTCAGAAACATGTTGTTCATTCTCATGTGTTTGCATATGATGTAGAGATTCTTGAGTTGTTGATTTCCAGCTTCATTACATTGTGTTCTGAAAAGATGCATGGTATGATTTCGATTTTTTTTTTTTTTAATTTTCTGAGACTCACTTTATGGTTTAGCATATGGTCAATTTAACTGGACCTTTAAAAGAATAGAAACACACATAGTTTTCATTTGCAATGAGATTTGGGAAAAGATATGCAAGAAACTTAAGATTGTTATTTTTGGAGGAGAAAAAACAAGTCAATTCTATATTTTAAACTTCAAATATATAAAGTATTTATTTATAATTTTATATTAATAGATAAACCCTTACTACAAATAACTAATATTTTTAGAATCAACATATTTATTGCTCACTTTAACATTTGATTTGAGAATACTGAATCAAAGTCTATTCCCCTAGTTGGCTATCCTCTGTATGTAACATAATTTTTCAGACAATCCTAGGAAGCTATTCTCTATATGGTAGTAATTTACTGCATGGAACATTACCACTGTGAGATCATCAGGACTTTGTGAAAACATTTGTCTTTGTTTTGAGTATAATATTTGAACTATGTATGATATCATGCCTGGTTAAATCAATATAGTTCTCAATGAGGGCATTACTGTAAATTCGACTTTTAAGAGATGTTTTGGAGTGTCTTTATGTTGAGATGGCTTAGTGCTACTGGTATCCAGTAAGTAGATTACAAAGATACTCACAAACATCTGGTAATACGTAAGATAGTGCACCCAGCCTACTGCAAATTCAGTATTATCAGTAATTCCATGATTGAGGCTTTAAGAATTTAAAATCTTTAAAAATCAAACTATCCATTTTAGTATTTTTTTGTTTTGTTTTGTTCTAGTACTAGTGGTTGAACTCTGTAATTAACACACAATTATTCTTAGGTGTTTAAATTTTAACTGAAAAGTGATCCCTGTTAAATTTAAGAGTGGAAAAAGAGAGGGAGGAGATGTACAATTTGGGACATGCTCAATCGGACTTGCCCCAAATGGTGGAGTTAGAAATGTGCCAGGGAATTCCAATACAATCCCATCAAGGTGGCATGTACCAATGCCATCTCACTAGTCCAAGTGATCAATTTCAGTTCACATTCGATGGCTCTGATAGGTCTAAGAGTCAAAGGGATCACACAAACAAGACAAGTGTCTGCTAATACTAACTGATAGAATCAAAAAGGGAGAGAACAATCCATCATGGGAAGCGGGATACACAGCAGACTCATAGAATGGCAGACGTCCTAAACAACACTCTGGCCTCAGAATCAGCCCTTAACGCATTCGGAGCCCATGAGAGTATTTTAGGCATGGAAAGCCAAGACACTCTGACAAAAATAAATAAATAAATAAATAAATAAAATAAAATAAAAAAGCAATGACCTAAATGAAAGATCTCTGTGGGTGAGATCCCAGTGGAAAGAATGGGGCCATCAAAGAAGGAGGTACCTTTCTCTGAAGGGAGGAGAGAACTTCCACTTTGACTATGACCCTATTGGAATAAGATCAAAATCAGCGAACTCAAAAGGCTTCCATAGCCCTGGCAACTCATGACTAGAGCCTAGGGAGATTACCGATGCCATAAACAAGAGTGTCAAATTGTTAAGTCAACAACAGGAGTCACTGTGTACTTACTTCTCATGTGGGATCTGTCCTTAAATTGTTGTCCAATGTGAAGTAATGCTATAACTAGTACTGAAACAGTATTTTACATTTTATGTTCTGTGCGGGTGCAAACTGATGAAATCTTTACTTAATATATACTAAATCAATCTTCTGTATATAAAGATAATTGAAAATGAATCTTGATGTGAATTGAATGGGAGAGGGAGCGGGAGATGTGAGGGGTGCGAGTGGGAGGGAAATTATGGGTGGGGGAAAGCCATTGTAATTCATAAACTGTACTTTGGAAATTTATATTTACTAAATAAAAAAATTTTGAAAAAAAAGAAACTGAAAAAAAAATCAAACTACCTTATTTTGCAGTGGTTAGATAGAATCAAGAAATGTTTGACTGTGGCTTACTAGAAGCTAGAGTTTTTATATTTTCAGTATTTTATCTTTAGATCTCTAATCCATTTGAATTAATTTTAGCATAAGATACAGATGTGGTTTTAGGTTCATTATAGATGTCTTAATATTCTAGCCCTATTATTGAAAGATGACTGTTGGGGCCGGTGGGGTGACGCAGTAGGTTGATCCTCCTCCTGCTGTGCCAGCATCCCATATACATGCCGGTTCTAGTCCTGGCTGCTCCTCTTCCTGTCTAGCTCTCTGCTGTGGCCTGGGATAGCAGTGGAGGATGGCCTAGGTCCCTCGGCCCCTGCACCCACGTGGGATACCAGGTGGAAGGTCCTAGCTCCTGGCTTCGGATAGGCACAGGAAAATGGGGTTCCTGGGTCATGGCTTTGACTTTGCCCACACCTTGGTGTTGCAGCCATTTGTGGAGTGAATGAAAAATCTCCTTCCCTCACCCAACTTCCCTTCCCTGTCAGTTGCCTTTCAAATAAATAAGTTTTTGAAAAAGATTCTTAAATTAAGTCTATGTTTTGGCTTTATTTACTTGAATTTCATTGTGAAAACATTGGTGAAATGATATTGATATATCTCTTTAATTGTGGTAAATATAAACCCAGATTTGATGTTCTATGTCACAGTGAAAATGAGGGGATACTGAGAAAGTAGAAAGATAGCTGTAAAAAGACAGTAGACATTCCTAAGTCTCATTTTCATGAATTCTGACCTAGGAATTTATAGTTTTAAAGCAACATTCCTGTTGTATATCCTAAGTTTAGAAAGCACTGATCTATACTATCTAAATATTGGATGTTATGAATAGGTTTAAAAGTTTATATTCAGTTCATTTTATACAATATTTTTACTAGTTGTTGCTTTTAGGTTTTTTATTTTAGTGTTTATTATTCATGGTTTCCTTAACTCCTGTTAGGCTTATTTAATGAGAGTTGGAGTGCTTGCTTTGGAAAACAATATTTCTACAATTCAATGACTATCATTCTATAATTAAAATATAGTGAACTTATTATTTGGAACTTCCTTCAGAGATAATTTGTTAGAACTCAAAATTTTAAAATGTCAATTTTGCTTGTATACATGTTACCACAAATCAAGGAAAATATAATATTTGTCTTTTGTGTATAGCCCCTGACTATACTCTTGAGAAACAGTGGTTTTTCTACTTACGACTTGTTGAATCCTTTATTTAGTGGAGGATTAAGCTTGTGATTATAAAATAAATTGAAAGTATGTCATAAAAATTAAAAGAAAAATTAGAAAATAAGGAGGAGAGGAAGGGAAGAAGAGAAGATGTGAAGCAACATTAAGACTTTAAAGTTGCTTATATGGAATACATGGAATTTATTACCTTTATGTAAAAAAGATAAAGAAAAGAAATTTAGTAGAAAGCATATTAGATGCAGAGTTGATAATAAGCTTTCCTAAAAATTAAGAATCCTCACTGCCTTATAGCTATGTATCATCTTTGTCACAAAAAAGATATCTATTTATGAGTAGTCTAATGTAGTAGCCATTGGTCGTGTAAGTTACTCAGTACATTCGGCTCAAACCAACAACTCAGCAGCCACAAGCATTTTGTAGTTACCATATTGAGCTGCGTCAATACAGAGCATTTCCACCATCTAGATTAACTGTCTACCTTACTTATAAGACTTGTCTCCGGAATTTTCACACCCACTCTCAAAGACTAAAAGAGCTTACAAAACTAAATATGTCAAAGACTTTTGCCGTGGACTCTAAAGGAAAACTCAATGTTCTAAAGTATTTTGAGAAATATCTGATATAGAGGGTACTATAAAATGTTCATAGAAATGGAATTCAAATATTGGCTTCTTTTGCTTCAAAAATTGTTTGAAATCTATTCGATTAGGTTCCTCCTCCCTGCAAACATTCACGGAAAACCCATATTATGAAGAAAATGCATGAATATTAAAAATGTTTGCATCAAAATGAACTTATTTGTAAATTCCATTTTTTTCCAAGAACTTTATGAAGTACCCTCATAGATGTAATTGAGGAGTAATAGGTGAGTTTAGATGAGCAGTACAACTTTTATTTGAACATGTGCATTTTGGTAAGTGTGCTGGATTTTTCTGTGTGTTCCTCCTGGTCCATACTGCTCCCTCCCTAGGAGCAGAACTAAAGGCGCCATGCCAGTAGACTCTCATGCTCTCTCTCTTCTGAGAGGCTTGGTGTCAGGTAGCAGATCAGTATATTTATGCCTCAGTTCTTCTTCCTCAGGGAACTATGGTGCACAACAGAAGGTGTATCAGTTATCTATTGTATAATAAACCATCCCCACGTTTTGTGGCTTATCTGTGCTTCAGATTTCCTGGTAACCACTGGTTCTTTTTTTATTATTAAACTTTTATTTAATGAATATAAATTCCCAAAATACAGCTTATGGATTACAATGGCTTCCCCCTCCCAAAACTTCCCTCCCACCCACAACCCTCCCCTTTCCCACTCCCTCTCCCCTTCCAGTCACATGATTCATTTTCAATTCTCTTTATATACAGAAGATCAGTTTAGTATATATTAGGTAATGATTTCAACAGTTTGCCCCCATATAGCAACACAAAGTGAAAAAAAATACTGTTGGAGTACTAGTTATAGCATTAAATAAGAGTGTTCAGCCCATTAAAGACAGAGATCCTACATAATATATTTTTTTAAAAATTAATTTTCTATGCCATTTCCAATTTAACACCAGGTTTTTTTTTTCATTTCCAACTATCTTTATATACAGAAGATCGATTCAGTATATAATTAGTAAAGATCTCATCAGTTTGTACCCACGCAGAAATACAAAGTGTAAAAATACTGTTTCAATACTAGTTATAGCATCACTGCACATTAGACAACACATTAAGGACAGATCTCACATGGGATGTAAGTACACAGTGACTTCTGTTGCTGACTTAACAATTTGACACTCCTGTTCATGGTGTCAGTAATCTCCCTAGGCTCTAGTCATGAGTTGCCAGGGCTATGGAAGCCTTTAGAGTTCGCTGACTTTGATCTTATTCTGATAGGGTCATAGTCAAAGTGGAAGTTCTCTCCTCCCTTCAGAGAAAGGTACCTCCTTCTTTGATGGCCCCGTTCTTTCCACTGGGATCTCACTCACAGAGATCTTTCATTTAGGTCTTCTTCTTCTTTTTTTTTTTCTTTTCCATGGTATCTTGGCTTTCCATGCCTACAATACTCTCATGGGCTTTTCAGCCAGATCTGAATGCCTTAGGGCTGATTCTGAGGCCAGAGTGTTGTTTAGGACATCTGCCATTCTATGAGTCTGCTGTGTATCCCGCTTCCCATGATGGATTGTTCTCTCCCTTTTTGATTCTATCAGTTAGTATTAGCAGACACTTGTCTTGTTTGTGTGATCCCTTTGACTCTTAGACCTATCAGAGCCATCGAATGTGAACTGAAATTGATCACTTGGACTAGTGAGATGGCATTGGTACATGCCACCTTGATGGGATTGTATTGGAATTCCCTGGCACATTTCTAACTCCACCATTTGGGGCAAGTCCGATTGAGCATGTCCCAAATTGTACATCTCCTCCCTCTCTTTTTCCACTCTTAAATTTAACAGGGATCACTTTTCAGTTAAAATTTAAACACCTAAGAATAATTGTGTGTTAATTACAGAGTTCAACCACTAGTACTAGAACAACAACAACAACAACAAATACTAAAAAGGATAAAGTATTACATTGTACATCTAGAGTCAGGACAAGAGCTGATCAGGTCACTGTTTCTTATAGTGTCCATTTCACTTCCACAGGTTTCCCCTTTGGTGCTCAATTGTTTTTAACCTTCCAAGCCCAGGGGTGGTGTGACTCTACAGTTCTTACCAATACCAAGCAATGAATGACCCTTTGTGACTTTTTTATACCTGTAAATTCCTTGATCAGTAGTCCTTTGAATAAGGTTCAGATAATCCAAAGGGAAAGCTCCTTTATTTTTCCTTGACTCTGTTTTAGCATATTCACTAAGAATTATTTTTACTTCTTTATGCTACCAACTTTCACATCAGTTTATTTATATTAAGAATGTTTGCTTTTGAGCAATCATGAAATGTAAGAATTTCTTCTTAATATTTAGCTTTGCATTTGACTTTTATGTTTTTATATATCAATGCATAATCTTATCTAGGAATGAATATTAAGTTTAATATCAATAAACCATTTTTTAGATTTTTAAATTCTCATTATTTTAGTAACATATATAAACAATCATTGATGATTTATAACTGCATCACTCAGTTTATGTTCAGTTTCAACAATCATGCATTCACATGTCACTTAGTTCTATGATTACATTTCTTTTGCTTTTGTGTCTTAGGTAATTCACCAAGAATTTCATCTTTACATTTTTATATTGTTCATGTCCATTGGAATTCACTGCCTTCACTGTCCTCAACCGTATGCCCTTTTCCTATTCTCATTGATTGATTTCTGTTTGAACAATTGAAGTTAAACCAGATGGTCATATGGTCACTCAGTCTTTTAAGGATTTGGCATTTTCAAAAATAAATTTCATTGTTACCTCCTAGACATACTAATTTCTTGGTATTAAATTTTTTTAGGGTTCAAAACAACAAGACCCAGAAAAAGAAACAAAACTTCCTATTAAAAAATGAGGACAGCTTTCCACTTTTAATTCATGTAAAATATGGATTTTAAAATGAATACTTTGTTGATAAATAAGTGGTGACATTGTATTTTTAAAAATTTTTTAAAAGATTTATTTATTTGAAAGGCAGTTTCACAGATAGGGAGAGTTAGACAAAGAGAGAGAGAGAGAGAGAGAGAGAGAGAGAGAGAGAGAGAGAGAATCTTCCTTTGGCAGGTTCATTCCCCAAATGTCCACAAGGGCTGGGGCTGGAGCAAGCTGAAGCCAGGAGCCAGGAGCTTCATCCATGGCACCCATGTAGGTGGCAGGCCCAAGTACTTGGGCCATTTTCTGATGCTTTCTGTGGCACATTAGAGTTGGATTGGAAGTGGATCCTCTAGGACTCCATCCAGTGCTCCTACATGGAATGCCATTTCACAGTCTGTGGCTTAACTTACAGTGGCTTAATCAGTGGTGCCACAACATAGGCCCCTTAAATTTTATTTTTCATTCCAGTTAACAGAGAGAAACAAACCCTTCTCAAACTTAAAGTGGACTATTACCCTGAGACTTAAGGGGATTCAGGTCCTAAAAAACTGAACACATTTATGGCATGTTATTGAAATCTGAATTTTTTAAACACATGCTTCTGGTAGAATTTTACAGTCTCTGAAGGATATACAATATTATAAAAGTGGATGTAGCAGATGAAGCATATTAACATGCTAACCACTAGAATCAAAAAGTACCTTGATACTAGATCTCTCAAGTTGAGATCACACCACTCTGATATTTCATTGCAGCTGTAATAAAATTATACAAATAACCAAAAGGTAAATGCTAACTTTGCATGCTTCACTTTTTATAACAGGCATTTCTGTGTTCAGGTTCATTGTGATCCTGACATATTCCCATCATTTCTTTTCATGAGAGAATCTCTTCCTTGTGGACTACAGTGTCTTTTTTATTGACATATGCAAGTGCATAAGCTTTCTAGCAGAACATTACTTTGTAACAATAGGCCAGGGACATTACACCAGGCAATAAGTCATCTGTATGTTCACTAAAGCACAAAAGTATTTCATGACACATCAGGTAAAGTTGGTAGGGTGACATGGAGGTTCTCATCAGTTGCCTTTCTTGTACGACTTTGGTAGAATTTCAGGTATGTAATTCCCAATTTTTTTTTAACTTTTATTTAATGAATATAAATTTCCAAAGTACAGCTTATGGATTACAATGGCTTTTCGCCCCCATAACTTCCCTCCCACCCGCAACCCTCCCCTTTCCCACTCCCTCTCCCCTTCCATTCACATCAAGATTCATTTTCAATTCGCTTTATATACAGAAGATCAGTTTAGTATATATTAAGTAAAGATTTCAACAGTTTGCCCCCACATAGCAACACAAAGTGAAAAAATACTGTTGGAGTACTAGTTATAGCATTAAATAAGAGTGTACAGCACATTAAAGACAAAGATCCTACATGATATTTTTAAAAAATTAATTAATTTTCTATGCAATTTCCAATTTAACACCAGGGTTTTTTTTTCATTTTCAATTATCTTTATATACAGAAGATCGATTCAGTACATACTAAGTAAAGATTTCATCAGTTTGCACCCACACAGAAACACAAAGTGTAAAAATACTGTTTTAGTACTAGTTATAGCATCACTTCACATTGGACAACACATTAAGGACAGATCCCACATGAGACATAAGTACACAGTGACTCCTGTTGTTGATTTAACAATTTGACACTCTTGTTTATGGCGTCAGTAATCTCCCTAGGCTCTAGTCATGAGTTGCCGAGGTTATGGAAGCCTTTAGGGTTCGCCGACTTCTATCTTTCAATAGGGTCATAGTCAAAGTGGGTAATTCCCAAATATAATGATGTTTCTGAACTGCATATTTATATTATTATTTTTTCACCTAAATTCCCAGCTGGACATAAAAACTGAGAACAAGAAGAGGTGTTATTTCTTAGAGATGTTTTAATAGCTCTCCAATTTCATAACTTCTCATTTTCCTTTTCTTTGATTTGGAAAAGTGTTATACTCCTAGAAGTTTTGGTATATGGTATTTGGTGTATGCAAAAAATAGAATACTGTGAGAAGGATTATACTAGCATTGTGGTCAAGAGTTCTGACTCTGGAACCAGACAGCCTGGGTTTTAAATCTCAGCTTTATCCTTTATTTGCTTTTAACTATGTGCAAGTTACTTACTCCCACAATGCCTCAGTTTCTTTGTATGTGAAATGAGAATCACATCCATACATATGAGAGTCATAATACCTCAATGATTTGTTGTGAGGATAAGCATCTAGCATATGTAAAGTGCTTAAAATAGTGAAATTCCTATAGTAAATTTTTTTGTCATTATCACTATTGAAAGAAAATGATACCACATTTGTTCATTTAAGTGTTCCCCTTGTTATTAGTGGATTTCATTTTTATTTTCCTGCAGTGAAAAAGGAAGTGGTCTGTAGTTAAAAAGGAAATGGAGTGAAAAATGAAAAAAATGGTCTCTTTGCCATTCTTATATATATTTAGTTATTTTTATATTTATGTGAGAAGTGTCTCATAATGTTTAACAATAGAATGTTTACTGGAAATTAAATACCAATGTGTGTAATGTCTGTATTCCAAGAGACTTACCTGTCTAACTATGTAGAACAAATCACTGTGTTAACCAGGGTAGCAGTCTCCCTAAAATCAGACCATTTTTTGGATGCCATGTAGATGTTAATGTTTAAGAATATGATAGTTGACATTTTTCTGTTTCTCGCCTTTACTAGAGACAAAAACTTTGTTGTAACTGTAAAAGATCTATTTCTTTAAGAAGCAGAGGGTGAGAATGCCCTTGTGCTTCAGTGAGATATACTAATGAGCAACGGTGTTAAAGGCGAAGCGCCTGAGCGCTGGTCCTGGCTGTGTTCTCTTATCTTTGTGACTCACAATTTCTCCATCAGCTAACTCTGTTATTATTGTAAAAATCAAATATGAAAATTAATGCAAAAGCACGTTAGATACTGAAAACTTCATAGAAGTGAAAAGTATCATTCTCATTAGTTTCTTATTGGAAACTTCTCTAACTTTGCAGAAGAGGTTTAGGGTGAAACTGGTTTTTTATTTTTTTGTTTTTAAGATTTATTTTATTTATTTGAGAGTTATATAGAGAGGTAGAGTGAACGAGAGAGAGAGAGAGAGGTATCTTCCATCGACTTGTTCACTCCCCAAATGACCACAAAAACCAGAGCTAAGCTGATCTGAAGCCAGGGGCCAAGAGCTTCTTCTGGGTCTCCCATGTGGGTGCAGGGGCCCAAGGACTTGGACCATCTTCTACTGCTTTTCCAGGCCACAGCAGAGAGCAGGATTGGAAGTGGAGCAGCCGAGACTTGAAACGGTGCCCATATGGGATGCTGGTGCTGCATGCAAGGGCTTTAACCCACTGTGCCACAGCGCTGGCCCCAAAACCGGTTTTAATATGTATTGTGGAGATGTGGCTTTGGGGGCACTGCCAAAAATGCTGATGTCCATATTTAGGGGAAGGGACAGTGATGATACCCAGCTAATTCTTTTGGTTTTTTTAGATTTATTTATTTATTTGAAAGGCATTGTTACAGAGAGATAGAGGCAATGAGAGAGAGAGAGAGACAGAGAGAGACAGAGAGAGACAGAGAGAGAGAGAGAATCTCCATCTGTTGGTTCACTCCCCAGATGGCTGCAGTGGCACGAGCTGGGCTGATCTGAAGCCAGTAATGAGGAGCTGGGGGCTTCTTCCAGGTCTCCCATGTGGGTGCAGGAGGCCAAGTTCTTGAGCCATCTTCCACTGCTTTCCCAGACCACCAGCAGAGAGCTGGATGGAATGTACAGCAGCCGATCTGGATCCGGCGCCCATATGGGGTGCTTTACCCACTAAGCCACAGCACTGGCCCCTATCCAGCTAATTCTTATGATGGGACAGCAATTTGGACTGTGTGGTAGAAAGTATAGCTGCAAATATAGAAGTGATCCAACATAGAGGTCAGATATCCAAAAGATATTTTAGAAGTATCCTATTCTGTCCAAATATGTTTGAAAGAACTATTCATAAATTATAAAATGTATAGCTTTCTGTTGTAATTCTTTTTCATCCATATTCTCCATGGTGGAGATGTTAATGGTTCTAATGGCTTCAGAATATAGCCTGAAGGAAATAAAAAATATGGATACAGTAGATGAAATATTTATAAAAGTTATCTGAGCACTATATAAAAAAAGGGAAATACCTCAGAAATGTGAATATAGACCTGCCATATGATACAGCCATCCCACTCCTGGGAATTTACCCAAACCAAAAGAAAATAGCATATGAAAGAATTATCTGTACCTCCATGTTCATTGCAGCACAATGCACAATAGCTAAGATATGGAATCAGCCCACATGTCCATCAACTTTTGACTGGATAAATAAATTATGGTACATATACAGTATGGAGTACTACTCAGCTGTAAAAAAAATGAAATCCTGTCTTTTGCAACAAGAATGTCATAAATGGAAACATTATAGTTAGTGAAATAAGCCAGTCCCCAAAAGACAGATATCATATGTTTTTCCTGATCTTAGGTAACTAATAGAGTACCTGAAATATAATGTATTGGAGTGAAATAGACATTTTAAGAATCAATGATTTTTTTATAGCTCCTGTCTTTTCCGTTGAGAAGCAGAGGTTTTTTTTTTTTTTTTTTTTTTTTTTGCTTGTTTGTTTTTCTCTTTTTACTATCTGTTGAATTCTTTTACTTAGAATAGAATTAACTATATGATAATTAAGTATACTGAAAATAGATTATTGTAAAAATTAGGAGTGGGAATTTGAGAGGGAGGAGGAGGAAGGGTTGGAGTGTGGGCAGGAAGTGCCACTATGTTACTAAATCTTTATATGTGAAATATATGAAACTTGTATAACTTAAATGAAATTTAGAAAAAAAAAAAGGAAAAGGGAAATCTGGGTGGGTGTTTGGTGCAGCTGTTGAGTTGCTCCTTGGGAAACTCACATGCCATATGGGCGTGCCCAGTTCAAGTCCTGGCTACTCTGCTTTCAGTTCAGCTTTCTGCTCTTGTGCACCATGGAAGGCAAGGGACTATGGTTTAAGTGCTTGGCTGTCTGTGAGTTCCAGGCTCCTGGTTTGGACTGGTCCAGCCCTGGCTGCTGCAGGCATTTGGGGAGTGAAGGAGCAAATAGAAGATCTCACTTTATCTTTCTGTCTCTGTTCTCTCTGCTTTACAAATAAAATGAAGAAGGGAAAATATTTCTGTTACTTTAATAAATTTGTACTGTGCTTCACATTTTGGGACTATCAGTGATGCAAGGAAAGACAGATATCATAAAAGTATCTATATCCCTCATTCCCATGCTACCCGAAAGAGGTCCATGGTTTTCCTGATCAGGATGCTAGGTAAGGATGAAGATGGGAGCATGGCTAATTGCATTTGCAGAAGTGGAAAAGACAGACCATTGACTGAACAGGGAGTGAGGGAACAATGGGGCAGGCTCCAAAGGAAGAAGGACTCTGGGGTAAGAGACTTAAAGAAGGCTGTTTATGAAGTGTGTTTGTAAGTAATGTAATTCCTCCTTCCTATCCCAAAGAAACCATCATGGAACCTTCATATTTGGCATCAGTGTATTTCAGTTGGATTTATGAGTATTTAGAGTTATTTTTGGATATGATATTATGAGAGATGGGCTATAGGTGAGAGAAAAAGATAGCCTAACTTATTTCATATATAAATGTATAAAGAAAAGAACCAAATACGGGATCATAATCATTAGATTTTTATATAACATTTATTTTAAATAAAATTGTAAATATTATTGGTTACAACCTCTATATATGTCAGTAATTGAAAGATGTAAAAAAAACATAATTGTGTACTCTCTGTTGTGCTATTGATGATAAAAACATTTATTAATGTTATTTATGAGGACCCAGCCTATAATCATTCAGTGTGATTTTATGTCATCTGATCTTAACAGTAACTTGAAGCCTGGTTAAGTGGTGAAGCCCTCATTTTAAAGATGGGAGAAGGCGTGGAGGGGAGCTCCTTGCGTATGGATGTGCCCCAGATTGCACAGCCTGGAGAGTTGCGGAGTTAAGACTTGCAGTTGAGGTTGACTCGAAACTTTGTTTTCTTTCCAATTTATTATGTTCTTTTGGAAGAAACACAACTTATTTTAGGAGATACTCAGAAGCATCTCCTATTAATTCTATATTTATAATATCATAAATTGAATCAAATTATAGCATTTTATAATATAGTTTATAAAAAGTGAAACATATTTGGAGTGGTGCAAGGAAAATGATTAAGAGGATAAAAATAACCCAAGGCAATAGTATTAATTTAGGCAAATTTAAGCTGAACGTCAAGCAGTTAAGAATATAAGCTTCTTAGATTTTCAAAGTAATAACCTTTCCTATTGCAGAAAATGTTCATATTATGTAAGATAAAAAAGGGTAAGGGAGATTAGTCATCTGTTTTTAATGTCTCCAACTTACTGAATAAGTTACATTGGGCAATTTTTATATTTCCTAGATTATAATTTTTAAAAAATTTATTTATTTTATTTGAAAGAGTTACAGAGAGGCAGAGGGAGAGCGAGACAGAGACAGAGAGACAGAGAGAGAGGTCTTCCATCTACTAGCTCACTCCTCAGATGGCCGCAATGGCCAGAGCTGAGCTGATCTGAAGCCAGGAGCCAAGAGAGCAGCAGCCAAAGGACCTGGGCCATCCTCTGCTGCTTTCCCAGACCACAGCAGAGAGCCAGATCAGAAGAGGTGCAGCTGAGACTCGAACTAGAGCCCATATGGGATGTAGGCACTGTAGGAGGTGGCTTTACTTGCTACGCCACAGCATTGGCTCCCCTAGATTATTTTTTTATCTGATGTTCCTATCTCATTTTGAGGGAAAAAAGAGAAAATATAAAGCTTTTTAAATGGCCATACATACTGAACTCTTGTATTCTTGGTAAAGCAAGTCATTTCAGAGGGCATTAACTCATTGTATCAAAAAGATGCCTGCTTTACATGTTTATTGCAACACTGTTCACAATAGCCAAGATACGGAATCAACCAAAATGTCTATCATCAGATGAACTGATAAGGAAAATGTCACATATATCTACAATGGAATACTGTTTATCCATAAAAAATAAAATCCTGCAGTAAAATTCATGTAACTGGAGGACATTATATTAAGTGAAATAATACAGACACAGAAAGATAAACTGTGCCTGTTCTTCCTCACATATGGGAGCCCCAACCTCTCATTAGAGAGTTTCAATGGGAAATCTTTAGGCATTCACCTTACAATCCTGATTTTGTTCATTAGGACTACTTCTTGTTTCTTAATCTTTTTTTTTTCAAAAGATTTGTTCATTTATTTACTTGAAAGAATTACACAGAGAGAGAAGGAGATGCAGAGAAAGAGAGAGGTCTTCCATCTGCTGGTTCACTCCCCAGTTGGCCACAACAGCCAGAGCTATGCTGATCCAAAGCCAAGAGCCAAGCTCTTCTTCCAGGTCTCCCACACAGATCAGGGGCCCAAGTACTTGGGAAATTGGCTGCTTTCCCAGGCCATAGCAGAAAGCTGGATTAGAAGTGGAGCAGCCGGGACTCAAACTGGCACCCATATGGGATGCTGGCACTGTAGGCATTGGCTTTACCTGCTATGCCACAGCGCCAGCCCCATTGTTTCCCAATCTTAAAAAATCTTTAAAGGGAATACATTTTTCTTCAGTTAATAATAAAAAGATTTACATTGACATGACTAAGTCATTTTCTCTAGGGATGGAATAAATGGCTATTGTCATCACTTCCAAAAGCATCTTGAACTTGGTGGAGCCTATGTTCATAAATAAAGCTTGAATTTTTATTTCTATCTTTCATTCAATTTATCCATGAGCTTTTTGAAGTACCAGCATATCTCATGCTTTTCTTTTTGTCTCTTTCCAACTCAATGTTTAGTTTTAGGAATAAGAAATTTTTCTTGATGGATACTCATATGTTTGTAGAATAAGCTATTATTGAACTGATCTCATATCCTTATTTGTTACTACATTTTCAAATTATTAGTCTCCTCTTCTTCAGTTCTTCCTTAACTTTCTTTCCCTCTACTTCACCCCTACCATTTCTATATCCAGCCCCACCTTCACCTCTGTTTCAAAGGCCCTTTAAGGGACTAAGGATTCATTTTTGTTCCTTCCTCATGCACATTGGCCATCACCAAATCACATCTGAGATATTTTATAATTTTAATTCATAAAACTGAACTTAAGATGAAGCTATTATAAACAATAAACCATGTTAAGAGATAGATACTTTCACTCATTGGTAAAACCCTGTTATGTGTAAGAAGTGCCATGATTCATTTATTTACTCTAACATATATTCTTAAGACTATGAACTAGGCCTTGGGAATGTAACAGTGAATGATAGGCAAATTTCATGCTCTCCTTAATGTCATATTCTATTGAGTAATAAAATTATACACAAGATGCCATGAGTTCATTTATAACTTGGTTTAAAATTTTAAATATGTTGTCCTTTGATAATATTTATAAATTGAATTTTGCAGCAGACATTTAAAGCTATATACTAAATAAAATATAATAGTATTAATGACTTGGTAGAATCTAAGCATCCCCTGGAAAAATATATATTTGGATTCAAATTGGAGTACACATGACATTTACCTCATTACCCTGTAAAGAATAATAAGATATGGAATGGTCTTGACCACATGAACATATTGAACATCCCATTGCCTAGAGCAACTACAGTAATAGCTGGCATGCACTGGTTGCTCATCTGCAATTCCAGATGGGCATGGAAGTCTTAATGGTGGTAGTATGATCTAGAAAATAGTGGTAACCCCACTGGCTGAGGTCATTGGAATGGTAGAAGGTTTTTAACCACTGAGTTTTAAGCCAAATATGGGTATGTTAAGATCAACAAAATAACTAGCTAAGGTAAATAAACTAAATTAATATCAAATTAATATAATCAGTTTCAACATCTAGGAGAGACTGTGTTCTCCAGTGATGGTCACAATATCTTCTAACACTCATACCTTTCTGTAAATTGACCTTGCTACCATCGTAAATAAATACAGACTTATTCTTTGCCCCTTGACCCTGAAGGTGGACTGGCCTTATCCGCTCTCCTCTAATCATTGGAATGCAACAGAGGTTGTGTGTGCGCCTCCAAAGCCCAGATCAGAAGACAACGTGCAGCTTCTTCCTTGGTGCCATGGTCCCTCGGAATAGTTATTGTCCAGATAATTCTCCACGGGATGCTTCCTCTTGGGAGCTGTTGTGCTGTCAGAAGTTCCGGCCACAGGCAGGCATTCCAGTTGACATGTTCAAATGGGCCCATCCTTCAAGTCATCCAAAACTAGGTCTCAGACCTGTGAGTGAAATTCTTTATGTGCAAAGAACAGAAAGAGATCTTCGGTAACTAAAATGATGTAGTGAGGCAGAGATAACAGTGCTCATAATTCTGTTTGTTCTCCCACATTTCTTAGACCTCTTTGAGTTAATTGAGGCCAAGTAATGAATCCTGAAAAGTAGGCTGTGAGCAGCATGATAAATGTCACTTCTTGAACATAGCAGAGAAGGTCAGATATGAATAAACAGTGACATTTCAGATGGAGTTTTAGATAGCCTGGATCTTTAAATCACTATTTGGAGTAGAAAGCCCTGCTAACTTGTTTTAGACATGTAGTGTAAATGAGAAATAACTATAGCGATGCAAGCTACCTAGCCTATTCCTGAGTAATATACTTTCCTAATTATTTCTTTTTTCTTAATTATTAACTCATTATACTTCCTGAGCTCCTACAATGTGGCAACTACATAGTGGGAATAAAAAGATGAATAAGATATGGTCTCAGTTCTTAAGCGGCTCATAGTCTTGTGACTTTTCCCTTTTTAAAAAAAAAAACTTTTTAAAGATTTTATGTATTTACTTGAGAGGCACAGTTACAGACAGACAGGGGGGGGGGGAAGGGCGGGGAGAGAAAGAAAGAGAGAGAGAGAGAGAGAGAGAGAGAGAGAGAGAAAGAGAAAGGTCTTCCATCCACTGGCTCACTCCCCAAATGCCCGCAATGACTGGAGCTGGGATGATCCAAAGCCAGGATAAAGGAGCTTCTTTCTGGTCTCCCACATGGATGCAGGGCCCAAACACTTGGGCCATCATCCACTGTGCTCCCAGGCCATTAGCAGAGAGCAGAATCAGAAGAGGAGCAGCCGGGACACAAACCTATACCCATATGGAATGCAAGCGCTGCAGGCAGAGGCTTAGCCCACTATGCCACAGCACTTTCTCCAAAGATCTTTTTTGAAAATCCAAGCAAGTCAACTTAGAATGCAAAGCTTTTCTAATGTGATCCCACTAATAATTCTTGCAGTCCTTAAACTCAGTCGAACAGCACCAGAAATCTTTTCTTTAAAAATGGCCTGTGTTTCTAGATTGTTGCGATTTTTATATTCCGAAAATGATCACCATTATTTCTGCTCATCAATTCACCCTTACTAACCCCATTTAGATATCACCCCCTCATGAAATATTCCACATTTGTCTCACTAAATATGATACAGTCCTCTTCTAACCTGAGAAGCAGTGTATGTCTGTTTGTATACCCTCCCCACTAGCCATGAGTTCCTTGTGAAGGCGTGTTATATATATATATATATATATATATATATATATATATATATATATATAATAAATCTTCCACACTTGTATTCATTTATTTTAAATTTTATTGACCACAAGGTACCTATTTATAGGATATGATTCAACATTTCAGTACATATATGCAATGTGTACTGATTAAATATAGGTAATCAGCATTTTACTGTCTTTGACATTACTTTAGGATTAGAATCTTGGGGCTCCTTTTTTTAATGTGCTCATAAAATAGGTAATACATGCCACATTATGCTGTGTAATACCTAGAACTTGTTACTTTTAATCCTGATTTTGTACTCATTATCCAATCTCTGTTCATCTTCCCATCCTTCCTCGACTCTAATAATTACTATTTTATGTTCAAATTGATCTTTTTAGGCTTCCAAATATGAGGGAGAACATGAAGTCTTTAATCTATCTGTCTTATTTCATATAAGATCACACAGTGTTCTCCATTTCTATCCAATTTGCTTTAAATGACAGAATTTCATTCTTTTATATGATTCAGTAATGTTCCATTATTTATATTTTTGTGTGTCCTCTATGATTTCTTTCAACAGTTTTTTAAATATTTATTTATTTACTTGAGAGAGGTCTTCTATCATCGGTTCACTCCCAAAATGGCCACAACAGCTAGAGCTTAACTGACCCAAAGCCAAAACTAGGAGCTTCTTTCTGGTCTCCCATGTGGGTGCAGAGGGCAAAGCTCTGGGGGCCATCTTCTACTGGTTTCCCAAGCCATCAGTAGGGAGCCAGGTCGGAAGTGGAGCAGCTGAGACTCAAACCAGTCCCTTATGGGTTGTCAGCACTGCAGGCAGATGCTGAGCCTGCTAAGCCACACAGCACCAGTCCCTAGATAGTGTTTTGTAATTTTCATTGTAGGTATCTTTCAGTCATTTGATTAAATTTGTTCTTAAATATTTTGTGGTAGTTACTGTGAATGGGATTGCTTTCTTGAATTCCTTTTCAGCAAAATTGTTATTGGTGTATGAAAATGCTAGTAGTCTCTGTATGTTGATTTTGTATCCTTGAATTTGTTTTTCAGTTCAAACAGCAAAATTTTGGTAGAGTGTTTAGGTTTTTTCATGTATAAAACCGTGTCATCTGTACAATGTATATTTTGACTTACCCTTTCCAAGTGCTCTGTATTTCTTCAGTTCCATAATTGCTCTTACTTATACTGCCGAAACACTATTGAATGATGTTGGTGGAAAGGGACATCCTTGTCTTCCTGATCTTACGGGAAATGCTTTCAGCTTTTCCCCATTCAATGTAACATTGGCTGTGGATTTGTTGTTCATAGCCTTTATTATTTTTAGTATGTTCTTTCTATACCTAATTTGTTGCAAATTGTTTCTATGAAGAAATATTTAATCTGTCTTAAAAGATTTATTTGAAACGTAGACTGAGAGAGGGATGGAGGAAGAGATGTTGGAAGGTAGGGAGGCAGAGAGGATGTGAGAGAGAGAGACAGAGAGAGAAAGATCTGTTGGTTCACTCTGCAAATGGCTGCAATGGCTGGGGCTGGTCCAAGCTGAAGCCAGGAGCCCACAGCTCCTTCTGGGTCTCCCCCATGGATGGCAGGGACCCATGTACTTAAGTCATCCTTCACTGCCTTCTCAGGCATATTAGCAGGGAGGTAGATCAGAAGCAGAGCAGCCAGGACTCAAACTAGCACTCTGATGTGAGATTCCAGGATCACCAGGGACAGCTTAGCTCATCACATCATAGTGTCCAACTCCAGATGCCTTTTTTTAACCTCTTTTGAGATGATCATATGGTTTTATTTGTTCATTCAGTTGGTTTGATTTATCATGTTTATTCATTTGAAAATGTTGAATCATGCTTCTATCCCTGAGATAAATCTCACTTGAACATGGTTGTTTGATCTTTTTGGTATGTTGTTTAATTGGGTTTGCTAATATTTTGTCAAGAGTTTTTGTATCTGTATTCATCAAGGATATGGGTCTTCAGTTTTCTTTTTTGTGTTTCTTTGTTAGGTTTTTGTATCACAGTAATGTTGGACTCAAAGAAAATAAATTGTCAGAGTTCCACCCTTTTCAGTTTTTTGAAATAGTTTGAGAAGTATTGAAGTTAGGTCTTCTTTAAATATTTTGTACAATTAAGTTGTTAAACTGTCAGGTCCTGGACTTTTCTTTGATGGGAGACTTTAATTACTGCTTAAATCTCATTGGTTCATATTAGTCTGTTTTGATTTTGTTTACCATCTTGATTTAATCTTTGTAAGTTGTGTGTGTCCAAGGAATTATTTATTTCTTTGAGGTTTTCCAGTTAGTTAGCATATACATTTTCTTAGTAGTTTCCTATGATCCTTTACAATTCTGTGGTATTTGTTGAACTCAACCTAATTGAACTTGGTATGTTGAACTTCACCTCCATCATTTGTTCATGAAAGCATCAAGGACTTCAAAAGTAGAGGAGGAAAATTTGATATAGCATGAATATTTAAAAATGGAGTTCCCATTAGTGTACCTTGACATTATTTAAAAGGAAGGCTACTGTATCAAAGCTGCCATCAAAATGAAGATGGAAAAAGCCTGAAATATGAGCATGCTTTAATAATGTAACAAGACTATAATATATAGCATTAATAAGTCTAAACTGGCTGCATAAATTTGATTATATATTTATTGATTTAATGTTAATGGTTTTAAATCAACAAATTCCATCTCTTGGTACGGATTTTTGTAGAGCGTAGAGAAAGTTGAACTTAGCTACAAAGATGATCTATTCTGGCTCCGAAGCCAATAAAACTTGGAAATTAAAATGTATTAACATTTTGTATAAACCAAATATAATAGAAAGTTCATAACTTTGAAATTAAGAAATCTCATTTTCTGTCCTGGACCATAATATTTATTTGCTTAAGCCAAACAGACTTTAAAGGAGCTTCTGTCTTACCTTATGTTCTTGTTTCCCTGGAAATACATAGCAATAAAGTCCCTTTAACAGATGTTCCTCTGGAGATATTAACTTCCAATGCTCATTGTTCATTTTATTCACCACAGCTATTTTTGTACCAGCAAGTAAGAACGGGAAAATGCAAAAGTCCATAGGACTTCTAGTCTTGTGCCCATGTGGTTAAATAGCTGGCTAGATGTTATTAATAATGCTGTAATATTATGAGTCCTTGCTATATACCAGATAGTTGTGGGTATGCTTTGCATATATTATTCCATTTAATTCTTGTAACAACATTGTGATATAGGTTATTGTTATCCTCAACTTACAGATGAAGAACATTTGGCATAGCAATGTAAAATAACTTGCCCAAGAGCAGAAAGCTAGTAAGCTAATGAACTCAAATTCAGTGTGTCTATCTGCACAGCCAGCATCCTTGGCAATACTCTAAGCAAAGCAGAAGTTTTAACTCCTAAGTACTTGTTCCTAAAGCACTTGAGGAAAAATTTTGTAATTCAGTCTTTTGGGAAAAAATTTAATAGCCTTTCAGTAACTATTAACCAATAAAAGAGTTAAAAACAAAGTGCACTTAATTTTAGTTTCCTAAGGATAATTCTTAATTTTAGATGAAATTTACTTGATATGTGACACCACACACATAGGAATGGATATTGTTATGTGTAAAACTTTAAGTTATAAAACTAAGGAAAGCAGTTTTTCTAAGTAATCATGGAAAAGGAACAAACATATATATTGTGTTAGGGAAAGAATCTAGTTTAACCCATTAAAGAAAATAGTCTTTGGCATATCTAGATTTAGCAAATTGTGATATTTCTTGTATTTAAAGTTAAGTAGAATTTTTTAGTTACCTAAATAATCTCAATTCTCATGTAACTTTACTTTGTGGATGAGAAATGAATGACAGGTTAATTGCATAGGATTTAGAGTGGGTGTCCTTTATCTATCTGTGTCATCTGTCCTTGTAACTGTATCAGTATCTGTATCTGTACACATACAGATCAGTAAACATGAAGTTAAGAATAAAACTCTGGAGTTCCTAACTTCTTCAAATATATATTAATGTGTACCATGTCAAATATATACTTTTTTATTTTTTAAGATTTTATTTTATTTATTTGAAAGAGTTACAGAGAGAGGTAGAGACAGAGAGAGAGGTAGGTCTTCCATCCGCTGGTTCACTTCCCAGATGACTGCAACAGCCGGACCCGTGCCGATCTGAAGCCAGGAGCCAGGAGATTCTTCCGGTATCCCACATAGGTGCAGGGGCTCAAGGACTTGGGCCATATTCTACTGCTTCTCAGGCCATAGCAGAGAGCGGGATCAGAAGAGGAGTAGCCCGAACTAGAATCCACGCCCATATGGGATGCCGGTGCTTCGGGCCGGGGAGTTAACCCGCTGTGCCACAGCACTGGCCGCAAATATATACTTTTCAAAGAAAGCTGAAGAGAAGGAAACATGGTGGGTGGATGGGTGGAGTCATGTAGAGGAAGGGCAAAGAATTAAAGATAGTGGAGAGAGAAAAAGAGAAAAGAGGATGTCAACTATGGCGAGTGCCAAACAGGGGTACTCACAGGAATCTCAATAGCAGGTTTGTGTAAATACTGCATTAATTTCTGGGTCTTTTTTTCTGTTGCAACACAGGGTCTAAGTTAAAGAAGGTAAGAGACAAAAGATAAATGAACTGTTATGTCCCACTGTACATTTTTTTTTTTTTACGGTACTTATTCCTCTGATTACTTGTTTATATATCTGGATGCTTTGCTAATCTGCACAGTGTTCTCTGCATGAACATGGAGATCAGTTCCAGGACCCCATTGAATACCAGAAACTGAGTAATACTGAACACTCTATGTATTGCAGTTGTTCCTATATGTAACACACCTATGTTAAACTTATAAATTAGTCATAGTAAGATTAACAAAAATCAGCAAAAACAGAACATTTGTAACTGTGCTGTATTAAATTCAAACGTCACTATTCTTGTATTTGAGAGTCATTGATACAGCAATAGCAATAAAGGTGGTTACTGAGTGACTAAGGGGTGGGTGGTGTATACAGTGTGGGTACACTGGACAAAAGATGATTCACATCCTAGGTGGGATGGAGTGGGGCAGAGGGGACAGTGTAAGATGTCATTATTCAGCCAGTGCCACGGCTCAATATGCTAATCTTCCGCCTGCGGCGCCAGCACCCTGGATTCTAGTCCTGGTCGGGATGCCGGATTCTGTCCCAGTTGCCCCTCTTCCAGTCCAGCTCTCTGCTATGACCCCGGGAGTGCAGTGGAGGATGGCCCAAGTGCTTGGGCCCTGCACCCGCATGGGAGACCAGGAGAAGCACCTGGCTCCTGGCTTCGGATCAGTGCGGTGCGCCGGCCACAGTGGCCGTTGGGGGGTGAACTAACGGCAAAAGGAAGACCTTTCTCTCTGTCTCTCTCCCTCACTGTCCACTCTGCCTGTCAAAAAAAAAAAAAAAAAAAAAAAAAAAAGATGTCATTATGCTGCTCAGAACAGCATACAACTTGAAACTTACGAGTTTTATTTTATTTCTGGAATTTCCTATTTAATGCTTTCAGACTGTGTTTGACGCAGGTAACTGCAGGTAAAAAAAAGAACCTGTAGATTAGGGAAGACTGCTGTATAAGCCTCTGTGGGAATTCATTGTCTTCTGCTCTGCTCTTCTGTTTATCTTCATTTTCTCAGTACCCAGCTTGGTATTTTATCTATAGTAGGTATTTAGTTAATACTTGTTGAATAAATGCATGAATGAATAAAAGGAAAAATTGATAAAGGGCCATTGATCTACATATCTAGTCTCCCGTGATAAATTGTGTGAATTAAAGAGTAAGGGAATCCAGATTTTCCAGGTTGGGCAACGAAAAAGCTATGGCCACCAGGTGGCAGCAGCACACATAAGCTTTTTCTGGGTAACACTTTAATAGGCTAAAATGCAAGTGAACTCCTTTATAGCATGAAGCTATCCAGAAACTACCTTGTGAGACCGCCATTCAGGAGTGGGTGAGGGCAAGGAAACTTCCAGAGAATAAGTGCAAAAGCAAGGGGCAGTCCCTTCACAGTACACACTCTCTGGAGCAGAGAAATCTGAAGGGCATCAGCACGTTGGGATATTATATCCTGAGGCAGCAGGTAGTGGGCCCAATTTCCTGGGGTCTGCAAAGCAGATGGGCTTTAATTAGCTAAAACTATGCTTATTTAGGCTGTGTTTTAAAGTTGGATGTGTAAAATATTGGGTTTGGTGCTGGTAAGCTTCTCAACTACTAGATCTCAGCCTGCTTTGAAGAAATGAACAACCTAGGAGCCAATATACAAGAGCCAACTTTGGCTCATTTAAGTAACAATAGATAAATAGAGTATGGAAGACAATAATTCAAGAAAGAGAGGAAATGAGCTTATTGACTTTTACCAAGCATTATTTTATACCTTTAATTTTTCAGGCACATCAAGCTAAAACATTATTTCATATTCAGATAGGTTTCACTACTGTACACTTACACAGATTAAGGATCCTTTCCATGATTTGAGTTTCATAAAAACACCATAGAGCAATAAATATTAATCTCTATAGATTAAGAAATGAACTGTGAATCTTTTATAAAGTTAATTATTAAGTAAACTCTCCTACATTTGTTAATATCAATTAAGGAATATTATGTGAACATGTTAAAATGAATTAATTCTCTGAAGAAAAATAAATCATAATTACTGTCTCCTTCATTGTCTTTCTACTCATTAGGAAAACTCAGCTCTGTCTTCTCTTTTAGAAAACAGATAGTTGTAATTGTGTTTTATATCATTTGAGTACCTATAATCATCCTTATGCATACAGTATATTTAATATTTAAATAACAAATATTAACATGAAGACCAGAGTTTATCTCATATCATGTCTCCTTCCTAAAGGAACTTGCATCCTAAAGGCCGTGAATGCACTAGACCCATATTGTCTATGTCATAACTATCATTAAGGGTGTCACATGTCATAGAAGCCAAGAGGCAGAATGGCTGTTCCTTTAGTATTGAATTTGTTGTTTTTTTATTTTTCTAAAGTTAATTTCATCATCCTTAAAGAAATTATCATTTCTACCATCTGTACCTACAGAGTTTTGGTGAAGATCCTCTTAGACAACTAATATGGACATGTGCTCTGTTTTTACAGGGACCATACAAGGAAGCAAGGTGTGTGTGGGAAAACCAGCAGAGGCATTTTCTTTTATGCCTAAATATTAAATAGATCCAATGTGTTCATTCATTTAACCTCCCAACAACCCTACTGAGGAGAAAATTTCCCAATTAAAACACTTAGCTAAGATTATGTAACAAATAGATTGTAGTACTGAAAAATCTCAACCCAAATTTACATCTGAAATCCAGAGAGGGAAAATAATTGAAATTCAGATGACTCATGGAGAACTGCAGAATTGTAGCCAAATTCCTAAGTTGAAATTTGTATAAGGATCCGTATTTTTAAAAGATTTACTACAAATTACATAAATATTAATGAAACATAGAAGCATGTAGTATATAAATGGGTTTTGCCTAAGAAAAATTTTTCTCAACTTTATTGAGATAGAATTTATAAGAAATTTTGTATATATTTAATATGTACAACTTGTATTTTTTTAAAAAAGATTTATTTATTTATTTGAGACGCAGAGTTGCAGATAGAGAGATAGAGAGACAGAAAGCTCTTCCATCTGCTGGTTCACTCCCCAGATGGATGCAAAAGCCGGAGCTGGGCTGATCCAAAGCCAGGAGCCAGGGTGCAGGGGCCCAAGCACTTGGGCCATCTTCTACTGAAATAGTAGAAGTCAACATTTCCCTTTGTTTAAACTTAGTTTATGAGTGGAACATCATTCTTCTATTTGTTCTTGAAATATTTAATAGGCTGTTGTGAACTATAGTCATCTTACTACACTGCATAATATGGGGAACTTATTCCTTATTTCTGATTTGGTACCCATTAGCCAAACTCCCTCTATCTTCCCCTGTTCTACCCAGCCACAAGTAATTATTATTCTTATTCAGATTGAGTTCTTTTAGCTCCATGCTTGGAGAACATGATATTTGTCTTTCTGTGTCTGTCTTAATTTACTTAACACGGTGTCCTCCAGTTTCAATCACTTTGCTGCACATGACAGCATTTCTGAAAAATATTCCTCTGTGTGTGTGTGTGTGTATGTGTGTGATATTTTCTTTATTCATTCATCTCATGGTGGAAAAACCTTAGTTGATTCCATTTCTTGGCTATTGTGACTAGTGCAGCTCTAAACAGTTTAACAAGTATTTCTCTGATGTAATATTTTCATGTCTTTTGTATGTATCTTCAGTACTGCGATTGTTGGAACATGTAGAAATTATATTTCTAAATTTTAAAGAAATTTCCATACAGTTTTCTATAAGGAACTCAGAAAACTCAACAAATACAAAAAGCAGTCGCATTTAAAGATGGGATAAGAAAATTTCCATTAACCACTAAGGTCTATGCTAAGTTAGATTTTGATAGTATAATGTAGATATTTGGTTTACAATTTTTGTGTAATAATGTTATATCTTTAAAAATATATATTTATTTATTTTAAAGGGAGAGTGGCACAGAGAGAGGGAAAGAGAGAGAAAAAACGATCTTCCATTTGCTAGTTCACTCCCCAGATGACTGCAATGGCTGGATTTAGGCCAGGCCAGAGCCAGGAACCAGGAAACCCATCTGGGCCTCCCATGTGGGTAGCAGAGCCTAGGTACTTGGTCCATCCTCTGCTGGTTTCCCAGGATCATTAGCTAGAAAGTGGATTAGAAGCAGAGTAGCCAGAACTTGAACTCACACTCCAGTATGCGATGCCAGCGTTGCAAGTGATGGCTTAACACACTGCACCACAATGTCATAAACTGCACTAATCTCTTCCCTACAAGAGGGGGTTAAGTCCTTGAGTGGTGCTTACTCTTCTCCTGATCTTTTAGGAATAATGCTAGTATACTGCTCATAACTATTTCCATATCCAGATATTATTTTATTACATAGTTTAACTGAAAGTAAATCTCTCATCTGTGAAATTCAAAATGCAGAAATCAGTTAAAGTAATTTCTGTAAAATTTATACATTTCCATTGAATAAAGATTTTTAAGCCTCCTGCTTCTTATAAAAATGATGTATCCTTATTATATTTTATGTATAAAATTTATGAACTTAATAAAGTATTTTTAAGAAAATTTAAATTGCATTTTAAGGGTATGCTACAACTTGAATCTGAAGCCTCGCAGGTAATATTTTTCTGATTTTTTGTTTTAATGACAGCTGTTGTTTCTGTGTATGTATGCTGCTATGGCAAGTACTTTTAAAAATTACAAGTTTGGTTTGATTTTTCCCCCAGTTTTCTATCTCTAAATATTTTTAAAAAATCTTTGGCCGAGGATACTTTAATTAAGAAGTAATATTACTGATCCATTATTCAAATAGAAATAGTTGCTCATAGTAGAATATAATTTAAGGTAAAATACAGGATTTTGAGTAAAATTTCAAGATAAATTCTACTATGTACCATATCAATAAACTTGAGCTAATTACCTAACCTCTCTGAGTATTAGTTTTCTCTTATATAAACTCTAAGGACATTATGTTCATTACAGACTCATTAAGGAAATCAAATAAGACATTGCATATGTAAGTGGCTAGTATGTAATAGTAAACAAATATTCATCTTCCTCATTTTTCCTATTAATTTAATTGATTTTTAGCTATCATAACAGAATATATCTTAAAATAATTTTCTTCTAACAGTAATTTTCAACACAATGAAAATATGTAGCTATCATTAGTTAGAACCAGCTACTTGGAGTACATCAGCCATTTCCTGTTGTGAATTCATGGATGGATTCTGGTCTGTGACTACATTTTCACCCTACATTGAGAAAAATAAGGATAATCAACAAAGTTTTTCATAAAGCTAAATTAATTGAAGATAATTATTTTGTTCTTTTTAATTGTGCTGTGATTCAAATGTCTTCCATAAAATTATAGTAAACATTGTGATTTTTAAAAATATCCCTTTGAAGTTTTCTGTTATTTAATCCAAGTTTATTCTTAAATTTATTTAAAATGCCAACTCTGCCATTTATTATCTATGTGATTTAGGATAAGTTATTTAACTTCATTATGGTATTATTTTCTCATCTGTCCAACAGGAATACCAACTGTAACTACCTCATGAATTGTTATTAAGATAAAATTAAAAATACATCTAAGACTCATAGAGCAGTTCTGGAAAACAATAAGCACTTCATAAACAGCTAAAATTACAATAATCATCTCTCATCTGTGAAATTCAAAATGCAGAAATCATCCACTTAGATAATCATCTTATGCCAAAATCACTTTAAAGTGAGCAAAGCATATCCTCATGCCACAGATGATATAATACCTAAAAGAGAAAGTGTTTGTAGACATATGAGGTTGTTATTGAAGGCAAAAGTATTATACAAAATATATATATTTGCTGCAATAGACTCAATTTATCATTGGACATCATCTATATTTTATTTTGTGATTTTTAAAGGCCTGTTATATTTTTAAATTCAGCCTTGTTTTTGATATTTTTATTAAGCCCCAAAAATACAATTGATTCTTATATTATGTTTAGCACTTAAATTTAATTATCAAAATTTCCCTCACTTATGTTTTCAGTATGTCTTAAAGCAACTGTGTCAAAGGCACAATGATAAAGGTCTATATGGTGTTACTGCAAATAAAAATAAATAATTGCTAAATATGAGGTATAGTTTTTCACATTTTTTCCACACTGACTTACCATCCCTAGTGTATTTTGAGAAGTGTAGTAGAATTACTGTTTATAATTTAATTTATACTATTATAACTATATAAATATATATTATTATAACTATATAAATATATATTATATGATTAATTTAATAAGACAATGTTAATTTATAACAGTTCTAGGAGGTGAGGACTAATAGGAGATGTTTAGGCCAGGAGGACTCCACTTTCATGAGTGGATTAGTGCCAGTTTTGAATGATTTGAGACTGGGAGTCCTGTTGTCTTGCCCTTCTGCTTTCTGCCATGACGTAGTAAGAAGGCCTTTGTCAGATTGGACTGCCCAGTTTGCAGAACTATAAACATTAATTCTCTGTTCTGTATAACTATCCATCTTTGATACTCTGTCACAACAGCACAAAATAGACTAAGACAGTTAAGTACTCTGTCTTACTTATCTTTTCATCCTTAGTATCTAGTGTGATGCTTGGCACAGTAGTAGGTACTCATGCCAAATATGTGATTAATTGGAATTAATCACTTTCAGATTTCACATTCATAGGCTTGATATCCAAATTACAGAATTCATAGAAACCCTGGCTATTGCATTTAGTTCACACACTAGCCAAGCATCTTAATGGACAATGAATATAAAGTTTTGTTAAACCATTGTGTTAGGGTATGATTTTTTTTTAACTTTTATTTAATGAATATAAATTTCCAGTGTACAGCTTATGGATTACAATGGCTTCCCCCTCCCATAACTTCCCTCCCACCCGCAACCCTCCCCTCTCCCGCTCCCTCTCCCCTTCCATTTGCATCAAGATTCATTTTCAATTCTCTTTATATACAGAAGATCAATTTAGTATAAAGATTTCAACAGTTTGCACCCACATAGAAACACAAAGTGAAACATACTGTTTGAGTACTAGTTATAGCATTAAATCAAAATGTACAGCACATTAAGGACAGAGATCCCACATGAGGAGCAAGTGCACAGTGGCTCCTGTTGTTGACCCAACAAATTGACACTCTAGTTTATGGCGCCAGTAACCACCCTAGGCTGTTGCCAAGGCTATGGAAGCCTTCCAAGTTTGCCGACTCTGATCATATTTAGACAAGGTCATAAAAGACAGAGTGAGGATAGTAACCAATGATCCTAAGAGTGGCATTTACCAGGTTTGAACAATTATACAGCATGAAGTGGGGAAGAGGACCATCAGTACACACAGGTTGGGAGTAGAGCCATTGGTGGTAGAGTAGAGGTTATGATTACAAAGGAATGAGGCCGAAGTGCACTAGACAAGGTCTAGAACAAAGGACAGAGTCATTATTTTTTTTTTATTTTTTTTTAACTTTTATTTAATGAATATAAATTTCCAGTGTACAGCTTATGGATTACAATGGCTTCCCCTTCCCATAATTTCCCTCCCACTCGCAACCCTCCCCTCTCCCGCTCCCTCTCCCCTTCCATTCACATTAAGATTCATTTTCAATTCTCTTTATATACAGAAGATCAATTTAGTATACATTAAGTAAAGATTTCAACAGTTTGCACCCACATAGAAACACAAAGTGAAACATACTGTTTGAGTACTAGTTATAGCATTAAATCAAAATGTACAGTACATTAAGGACAGAGATCCCACATCAGGAGCAAGCGCACAGTGGCTCCTGTTGTTGACCCAACAAATTGACACTCTAGTTTATGGCACCAGTAACCACCCTAGGCTGTCGTCATGAGTTGCCAAGGCTATGGAAGCCTTCCAAGTTCCCCGACTCTGATCATATTTAGACAAGGTCATAAAAGACAGGGTGAGGATAGTAACCAATGATCCTAAGAGTGGCATTTACCAGGTCTGAACAATTATACAGCATTAAGTGGGGAAGAGGACCATCAGTACACACAGGTTGGGAGTAGAGCCATTGGTGGTAGAGTAGAGGTTATGATTACAAAGGAATGAGGCCCAAGTGCACTAGACAGGGTCTAGAACAAAGGACATAGTCATTATTAGAGGAGCTAAGAAAGGTGCTGTCTAAGCTACAATTAAGTTTTCTGACTGAGAGGCAAATAGAACCTGATAGAAGGGGCTTGATAATAATCTGGTGGGCTTTAGGCCTTGTAAGTTAAGAGGCCCAGACCTATCTATCTCTTCACATGGGGTATATCCTAAGGGAGGTGTGAACCTCCTAGGGGAAGGCACTCTGTTGACTTTCATTACTTGGCTGGGCTGGGAGGAGAGCTGGCCAGGTAAAGGCAGGTGGCATCTCTAACAAGAAATTTACAGTTCTGCCTGCAATGTTGCTGACCCTACTTGACCATACCCTCAGCTGCAGTGGTCACTTTGGAAGTTGGGCTGAGTGAAGGGCTTTTCAGCTTGGAGCCAATAAGATCTGTGGCTCTGACCTGGGCATCCTTCAACTCCAGGGCAGGTCCATTTCCAGTGACCCAACTCTTGGCAGAGCTGCCAGGGCTCTTCACAAGCTGACTTCTGCTGAAGCCCAGACTTACCACATTGAAAGCCACTGCAGTGGACTGGTCTGTTGGGTCTCCTTGAGGGCAGATCACTGTACAGATCAGCCATTAATAGGCCTGCCACCCATTGCTTCTGATGCCGAGCTTTCTTTTCCTCCTGGTTTGTGTTAAAGCGGACCAGAGGATGCAAGTCAAGGGAGTGCCCATGTCCCATCTCTAATCTTCGGTGGCCTGAACTACAAGTCTATCGTCACAGGCATGTTCTGTAGTAGTTTTTCTAAGGTAGACAATGCCCATGAGGAAAATTATATTCTCACTTTAAAACTTTCTTTCCCTTTGGTCTGAAAGGGAGGTGTTTTTTTTTTCTACTTACTGTATACTTCGCTGATGGCGATGTGAATCTAGCTATGAGATTATTATTTAAGCTCTTATTTTGGCTATGCTATTACAGAAAAATGTTAGCCATCTCTTATAAGGTCTAAAGATTAAATTGTGCGTCCTACAGATTCCTTCATAATAGAATTAGTTCCCTACCTTGAAGATAATAGAGAAATGAAAGAACAAGTTGGCCTTAGAATAGAGAAATGAGGGAGCAAGTCCTAGATCACTTGCTGACAATAGCAATATTACATGAATACTTAGCAAACCGTTTCAACCCTTAGATAAGAACTTAATAAAACATTTACCAGAAGGTCCAATGCCTTCTATAAATTTTAAGAATCATGTATTTGAAAACACCTCTTAAATATCTAAGATGGTGTAGTTTGTTTAACCAGTAAACTTAAGCACAACCATCTAAAATGTTTTTAGTTTCTTTCTACCAACAAGTTTAAAACATATGATACACAGATTCAGGTCGCACAAATTAAAATGTATCTTTGATTGATTTTAGCAGCTTAAATTTATGGACAATCTTATCTAAAGGCCATTTAAAATAAAACTCTTAATAAAATTTCCCCATGTGGACATACAATATGTACACACATATAACATAGCATAATAGGCCAATATCAAAATCCAAAATATCTGGTTGAAATAAGATTCCTTAAAATCATGACATAACATAGACCAAATTTGATCATTGTTACAAAGTGATTATTCAAGTCTTTGAAAATAAGCACATAGTTAAATAACCCATAGCTCTTAATAAAAATTCAGCTGTTTTTGAACAATTAGAATTTAACAGACATCAAGAGAACATAATAGATTACTTTAACACATTGCTCTAACAGTGCATCAGAGTTTAATTCTATGTCAAAGAGAAATTGAGCTTCCTGTGATCTTTTGCTGTGAGGTTTCCTTCCTTTACCTTCTTTCATATTGGTGACCATGTTTCTGTGTTTCTGTGTGTAACACATCTTTAAGCATCTTTTGCAGGGCAGGATGAGTGGCAACAAATTCTTTCAGTTTCTGTTTGCTATGAAAAGTCTTAATTTCACCTTCATTCACAAATGAGAGCTTTGCAGGATATAATATTCTGGGCTGGCAGTTTTTCTCTCTTAGCACCTGGGCTATGTCTCGCCATTCCCTTCTAGCTTGTAGGGTTTCTGATGAGAAGTCTGCTGTGAGTCTAATTGGAGATCCTCTGAGAGTAATCTGACGATTCTCTCTTGCACCTTTTAGAATCTTTTCTTTATGTTTCACTGTGGTGAGTTTGATTATGACGTGTCGTGGTGAGGATCTCTTTTGGTCATGTTTATTAGGGGTTCTATGAGCTTCCTGTACTAAGATGCCTCTGTCCTTCTCCAAACCTGGGAAATTTTCTGCTAGTATCTCACTGAAAAGGCCTTCTAATCCTTTCTCCCTCTCCATGCCTTCAGGAACTCCTAGAACCCGAATGTTGGGTTTTTTAATAGTATCCTGTAGATTCCCGACAATATTTTTTAGATTTCTAATTTCTTCTTCTTTTCTTTGGTTTGCCTGTTTCCTTTCCTGTTCTCTGTCTTCTAAGTCTGATATTCTCTCTTCTGCTTCGCCCATTCTGTTTTTAAGGCTCTCTAATGTGTTTGTCATTTGATCTATTGAATTCTTCATTTCATTATGATTTCTTGTCACTATCACCGTTTCTTGTTCTACTAGTTGTTTCATTTCATTTTGATTCCTCCTTAATATTTCATTTTCACGAGAGAGATTTTCTATCTTGTCCATTAAGGATTTCTGTAGTTCAAGAATTTGTTTTTGAGAACTTCTTAATGTTCTTATCAATTTTTGAGATCCGCTTCTTGCATTTCTTCAATCTCATCATCTTCATAATCTTGAATTGGGGTGTCTTTATAATTTGGGGGCGTCATAGTGTCTTCCTTGTTCTTGTTACCTCGGTTTTTGCGTTTGTTGTTTGGCATGTTGGAGATATTTGGTTTCTTCACTGTGGTGTTTTTTCTTGTTACACTATGGCTCTATATTAAGTGGACTGTCTGCTTTCAGTGGAGCCTTAGAGGCTTGAGATGAGTGTGGACTGAGAGCTGTGTTTGGTTCCTCAGGGTTGAGGGTGTGTCAAAGAGGACACTCCCAGGTTAGGTGTGGTAAATCTCTTTCTTTCTTTCTTTCTTTTTTTGATTCAAAAGGGAAGTAATTCCGCACAGCTGAACGTAATTGGAGGTAGTTAGCAGGCAAATGATATACCCACAGGAGCCAGAGATCAGAAGCTCTTTCCCACGGACCACACAGGGAATCTGTGCTGCCCTCAGGCTGGGTTCCAATTCTCCTGCAGTCTCCCACTGGGTTGCCAAGTTAGATGCTAATCTCCTGTTATTTCACCCCTCCCCCCAGAGTCAGGTTTTTCTGCTAGGCTCAGGGCCGGTGCAGACCTGAGGTCGCCCTGCTTATGACGTATGACCAAAATGGCGCCTGCTCTTTGTCTTGCTCACCTTTGAGGGGTGAGTGGAGGGAGAGAAACTCGTGTCCGTAACGGTCACTTTTTTTTTTTCCTCTCTCTCTTCTAGTTAGCCTGGTGAGCTTTTCCCCACGGAGTTTCAAGCCTCGTTCCCTCTAGTCTCCTCTTTCCGTTTGCCCGCTGGTGTCTCGGGCTATTGAGGTTCGGCTCACCTCGCGTTCCAGCGCTGGTGCATTGAGTCCGCCGCTGGTGTCCCGAACTTGGGCTCCCACGCTCTCCAGGCAGGTCCACTGTGAATCACTAGTTCCAGAAGAGTTTCCTCTGCTGTTTCTTCCCCTACTCTTCCTTGACCCTGCGGTATCTCCACTTTTATTAACCTTTCTCGACCCCCGGACTAATAGTGTGCTCCCTTCCTATTCCGCCATCTTGCCGCTCTCCCCCCTAAAAAATCAGGGTATGATTGATATTCAAAAATCTGTGGATATTTAATGTATATACTTGATGAGTTTGAAGATAAGAATATACTCATTAAGCCATTATCACAATCTATGCCATAAACCTATATATCACTTCTTTAAGTTTTCTGTAAGTTTTCTCCCACCTTGTTTATTTAGTTATATTTATAGTTAATTTTAAAATAATCACAGATCTTTAAAGACTATAGTAGTATATCATTCTTTTTTTTTTCTTCCAGGCAGAATTAGACAGTGAGAAAGAGAGACAGAGAGAAAGGTCTTCCTTCCATTTGTTCACCCCCCAAAATGGCTGCTCCGGCCAGCGCACTGCACTGATCCAAAGCCAGGAGCCAGGTGCTTCCTCCTGGTCTCCCATGCGGGTGCATGGCCCAAGAACTCGGGCCATCCTCCACTGCCCTCCTGGGCTACAGCAGAGAGCTGGACTGGAAGAGGAGCAACCGGGACAGAATCCTGCACCTTGACCAGGACTAGAACCCCGTGTGCTGGCGCCACAGGCGGAGGATTAGCCTAGTGAGCCGCAGCGCCAGCCTAGTATATCATTCTTAACAATTTGTTTCACAAATTAAAAAAATGTTTGACTAAACTCTATATTTACTTGAAAACTGAAACAAACAGGCATTTATTTCTTCTTTTTTGGAAAATTTTATTTCCCATATATAAGGGAGAACATGCAGTATTCATGTTTTTGTGTCTAGCTTATTTCACTCAACATGATGTATTCCAGTTGCAACCATTTTAATTTTTATTTATTTATTTTTTTTTACTTTTTGACAGGCAGAGTGGACAGTGAGAGAGAGAGACAGAGAGGAAGGTCTTCCTTTTGCCATTGGTTCACCCTCCAATGGCTGCTGCGCATTGCGGCCGGCGCACCGCGCTGTTCAGAAGGCAGGAGCCAGGTGCTTCTCCTGGTCTCCCATGGGGTGCAGGACCTAAGCACTTGGGCCATCCTCACTGCACTCCCTGGCCACAGCAGAGAGCTGGCCTGGAAGAGGGGCAACCGGGATAGAATCCAGCGCCCCGACCGGGACTAGAACCCGGTGTGCCGGTGCCGCTAGGCAGAGGATTAGCCTGTTGAGCCACAGCGCTGGCCTAATTTTTAAATTTTTAAATAATATAAAGAGAACAGATTCTAAGAAGGTTCTAAGTTCTAAAGTTAAAAGTTCTAAGAAGGTAGTCATTCTTCCCTTCTTCCCTTAATTCTCCCTCCCTTCCTTTTTTTCCTTAGCTTTTGCAATAACATAATTTAAATTTGCTTTAAAATCACAGGCTTAATGCAGCACTAGCTGTAATATTCAACAAATAAAAAGTAGACTGTTCGACAGGAGTATAGACAAGGGCTAAAAACAATAATCAAATGATAAGATGTCATTTCATTATTATACATAGTTGCAACCATTTTGATGCATGACACAAATGATATAATTTATTTTTCATAGCTGAATAATATCCTGTTGTATATATATGTAATATCCTGTTGTATATATATATGTACAATATTTTCTTTATCCATTCATTTGAAGATGAATATCTTAGTTCATTCCTTATTTTGGCTGTTGTGAACAATACTGCTATAAACATGGTATTGCAAGTATCTCTTTGGTACATGGTGTTCGTGTCTTTTGGGTATATAGCCAGTAGTAGAATTCCTGGATCATGTAGCAGGGCTGTTTGTAGTTTTTTTAAGAAATCTCCATACTGTTTTTCACAGTGACTGCACTAATTTATATCCCCACCAAAGTTCCCTATTCTCCACATCCTCTCCAGCATTTGTTACTCATTGGCTTTTGGCATTCTGACAAGAATGAGGTATTTCATTGTGGTTTTGATTTGCATTTCCCTGATGGCTAGTGATAATGACCAATATTCCATTAGTCATTTGTAGTTCTTTTGAGAGCTGTCTACTGAGGTCTCTTACCCTTCTTAACAGAATTTCTTTTTTATTGTTGAGTTTTCTGGGTTGCTGATATATTCTGGATATCAATCCTATGCCGGATAAGTAGCTTGCAAATATTTTCCCATTCTTTCTGCTGTCCACCCTATATATTCATGTCCATGATAATAACACTTAATACAAACTCTACCCTCTTAGCGAATGTCAGTATACAATGTTGTTGTTAACTATAGGCATTGTGTTGTCCAGTAGATCAATGGGACTTATTTATATTGCATAATGAAACTTTGTCCCCTTTGAGTAATATTTTCTGGTTTCCTTCCTCTCCTAACCCTTAGCAATCACTATTCAATTCTGTTTCTATGAATTTGACCATTTTGGTTCCTCATATTATTGTTATCATTCTGTACTTGTCCTTTTGTGTCTGACCCATTTTACTTAGCATAATGTCCTCTAAGTATATTCATGTTTTTACAAATAGGTTTCTTTCTTTTGTTAAGACTGAGTAACAAAACATTGTATGTAGATACAATATTTTCTTTATCCACCCATTCAAAGATGGACATATAGGTTACTTCCCTGGATTTGATTATTGTTAAATTAATTCAGGAATGTGGATATCTCTTCTGATTTTAATTCTTTGGAGATAGATAGATAGATAGATAGATCAGATGACAGTTCTCTGTGTAATTTTTTTTTTTGTTTTATAGAGCCTGTCCCAGTTTACTTTCCCAAGCAGGTAAAAGACTTCCTTTTTCTCTACATCCTTGCCAACACTTATTGTTATTTCTAATGGCCATTCTAACAGCTGTTAGATGATATCTCATTGTGATATTGATTTACTACCAACTGATGGTTAGTGATGTTGAGGACCTTTTTATATGCCCCTATTGCTCATCTGTGCCTCTTCTTTTAAGAAATAGCTATTTAAGTTCCTTTGCTCATTTGTTAACTGGCTTATTTATTTTTTTTTTATGTTTGCTGTTGAGTTGTAAAGCATTTCATGTATTTTTGATTTTAACTCTTTTTTTTTCTTGTTTTTTTTTAAGATTTATTTTATTTTGTTTTGTTTTTATTAAACTTTTATTTAATGAATATAAATTTCCAAAGTACAGCTTATGGGTTACAATGGCTTCCCCCCTCCCATAACTTCCCTCCCGCCCACAACCCTCCCCTTTCCCGCTCCCTTTCCCCTTCCATTCATGTAAAGATTCATTTTCAATTCTCTTTGTATACAGAAGATCAGTTTAGTATATATTAGGTAAAGATTTCAACATTTTGCCCATATAGCAACATAAAGTGAAAAAACTACCATTGGATTACTAATTATAGCATTAAATAGCAATGTACAGCACATTAAAGACAGAGATCCTACATAATTTTTTTTTCAAATTAATTAATTTTCTATGCCATTTCCATTTTAACACCAGGTTGTTTTTTTTTTTTTCATTTCCAATTCTCTTTATATACAGAAGATCACTTCAGTATATAATTAGTAAAGACCTCATCAGTTTGTGCCCACACAGAAACGCAAAGTATAAAAATACTGTTTCAGTACTAGTTATAGCATCACTTCGCTTTAGACGACACATTAGGGACAGATCCCACATGGGGTGTAAGTACACAGTGACTCCTGTTGCTGATTTAACAATTTGACACTCCTGTTCATGGCGTCAGTAATCTCCCTAGGCTCTAGTCATGAGTTGCCACACACACACACACAGAGAGAGAGAGAGAGAGAGAGAGAGAGAGAGAGAGAGAGGTAGAGGCCTTCCATCCACTGGTTCACTCCCCAGCTGGCTGCAATGGCCGGAGCTGCGCCAATCCGAAGCCAGGAGCCAGGAGCTTCCTTTAGGTCTCCCATGTGGGTGCAGGGGCCCAAAGACTTGGGCCATCTTCTACTGCTTTCCCAGGCCATAGCAGAGAGCTGGATCAGAAGTGGAGCAGCCAGGTCTCGAAGCTGCACCCATAGGGGATGCCAGCGCTTCAGGCCAGGGCATTAACCCGCTGCGCCACAGCACCGGTAGTAGTTTGCAAATATTCTCTCCAATTCTGTGGGCTACTTTTACATTTTATTGTTTCTTTGTTTTGTAGAATCATTTTAGTTCTCTCCAATCCTACTTGTCTATTTTTACTTTTTTCAGACGTGTAGTTTGCAAATATTCTCTCCAATTCTGTGGGCTACTTTTACATTTTATTGTTTCTTTGTTTTGTAGAATCATTTTAGTTCTCTCCAATCCTACTTGTCTATTTTTACTTTTGTTGCCTCTGTTTTCAGGGTTGTATATAAGACATCATTGCCAATGCCAAGTATAACTCTTTGATCTTCAGCAGTGATGCATTTTTTTTTGCTTTTTTGTTCTAAGTATCTTCCCTAGAGAGTATAATACGACAGTGGAATATAAATTCCTAATCCCTGAACAATTAAAGTACCGTTTCCCTCAACTATAGTAGAGCAGAGTTTTGGCTATTAACAAATAGCTTAACTCTTGCTTATGTGTGAAGCCGATAGATGCCTTATGGGAATTTATAGATTTAAGGATTGCATTGCAACAAGAACTGTTCTTGCATTACTACAGTTGTGAAACAGGAGTTCAGAATGATTGTCAGCAAAGAAAACAGTGCAGGAACTTGCAGAATAAACTGGCATATGATCCTGGCACTGAACAGAGTTTCAGTATAGAACCATGAACCCTAAGCACATGTTGTTCTAGGTATTTTACAAGCAAAGGGCACTCCGATGGTCAAAAAAGTTTAGCTTGACAACATTTGTGATCTTGTTAAAGCATTCTTAAAATAACTTCATATGAATTTAATGGAATATATTTTTAAAACTATTTTATTCATCTATTTAGAATATATTTTATAATTCACTGAGACCCACTATAAATAATAGGTGGAAAATAGTCATAAAATCAAATAGTGGTTGCAGAAAAGATTGCTGTTTTATAGCAGAGTGCTTTGAGCTTATTGCTAAGTGTATGCTTAGTGCTTAGGACATTATCATTAGGCCACAGATATAATCTGTGAGTAAAGCAGAGTCCCTGTTTTTCACAGCCTCTTTTAAATACAATGTCCCTCTTCATATATAGTTCTTATTGCTTCCAAGTTGCCATGTTCTTAAAAAGGCACTTAGCAAAACCATTGAAATTTGATAGATTTTTATACTGAGGAGCAATTTCTGTGCAAAATTCTTCTCTAAATTAACTGAATATTTGTATGTATTAGAGTAAAAATGGAAAATTTT
Organism: Lepus europaeus; assembly: GCF_033115175.1. Lineage (NCBI taxonomy): Eukaryota > Metazoa > Chordata > Mammalia > Lagomorpha > Leporidae > Lepus > Lepus europaeus. The sequence goes on along the minus strand of NC_084843.1, from coordinate 14,444,286 downwards.
ATTCAAATAAGAGCATTTTCCAATTTTTTTAATGATGTATAATAATACTTTGAGACTATTTAAATCACTGAGGGATAACTACTTTTAAAAATGTTTTTACAAAAAAATGTTTTTACACATATTTCTTTTTAAATATCCTGTTATGAGTAGAAGTAAAATTGGGCTTAAATTCAGGTAGTTACCAGTACTTTAATAGCTCTAAATGTGTCAGTATTTCATGGAAGTAAACACTGGCTGAGAACTAAGAAAGCTATTGGACTGGATAAAACCGTTTATCCAATGGCTGTTTTACATTTTTTTTTTTTTTGGCTGACCATTGATTTTTTCACACTTTTTTGTTAATTTAACTAACCCTTGTCCAAACTAAATTGTTCATAAGCTTAAATGTAAAACAAATACAAGAAAAAAAATGCTATAGTTGAAGGGATGGAGTGGGTAGAAGAGGCCAGAGCCATGCCAGCTTTTATCTTCCTATCTTTCCATCTCCATGTTTCTACCAGAAAGCCTCAGTTTTTAAAAAATGGTCTTTAAATGGAAAATATAATACGAAAATTAAATGAGTATCCACACAGCACAAAGTATGTGGTCATAGTACCAAATGACTATCCATATGTTAACCTCAATATCATATTCAAACCAGTCATAGTTCTGATATCTGACGCATGCCTTCATCTGTCATATTCCTTTTCTGGATATAAAGTTCATATCTCTCACTTCCTCCTCTGCTGCCACCTCCACTCCCATAGCCAATGAGACACATACACATCCTGCTTATGATCACTGCCAACTTCTTTGGCCCATGAAGGCAAAGATCAGATGAAAGTAAATAATAAATGTTAAAGTAGGGTAAGAAGCTGTTCAATCCATTACTGCCCTTTCCTCTGATGGTGGTCTCTCCCTGAGTGAATGCAACCATTGCTGCTTTTCTGGATAACACTACACTCAACTTTCGCAACTCTTTGCTTTCTGTCGAAGTCAATCCACCCTAGTCCAGGCTGGCCTCTTTTTCTCAAAAGATCTGATTTTTAAAATGCATCCTTTGAAAAGATAGATATGATAGTAGTGTATAGTGAATTAATTTAAGTTCCACTCCTTCATAATATTTACATTCTTAAATGATACTTTGTTGCATAATTCCAAGAATTAAGTTCTGTTTAACTCCAATAGGACTGATTAAAAATACTTTTATACTTAATATATACTTATACTTAATATATAAATATGTTCTGAATTGATACAGTTAATTATTTAATAATTTAGTTTTTAGCATTGTGGAACTAATGTAAATAACTTTTTAGGAGGCAAATACTAGATAAGTCTTGTTTAAAGTAAGCTTAAGGTCACGCTATTAATAAAGGATACTTTTCTCAATGTAAGCAGCCATGCAGAATCAAGAACTTTGGGTTTATATATTATATATATATTTATAAAATTTATATAATATATATAAAAAGCATTTCCATAGAAATAGAAACTCTTACATCCATTTTTACACATGGAATACCATTTCTTTCTTTTAAATTCTTGATAATAAATACATGATATTTTGGGGGAATACTAAAGCTTATTTAAATATGACTTGATTTTCAACACAACTAACAGTGTTGTAAAGGGAACACAAAGTACTATATAAAAGAGCCTGCGTTAGGAAAATAATTTCCCCAGATGGGACCAAGCCATTTGTTATGACTAGTCTAAATAATGGATTTGTTTTCCTGGCTTTATTTTAGGATGGTGGAAGCTGGGATAAATGCAGTTTCAAGTGACTGAATGCATTCTGTTTTTTCAGTTCATTATAAATGTTATACAATGCCACACACATACAAAGTCATAAATCTTCATCCATTTATATGACTTCTTAGAGATAAAAGAACTTGTGAAACATAGTTTGGATTTAATTTATATTTCCTAGGTATCAAAGGGATAGTGGTTTTGATGAAATTAAAAGAGATGCTTTCAAAACTATACAATAAGAAAGATCAACTAGAGCTGGCATGGTGGCGCAGTTGGTTAAGCATTCACCTGTGGCTCCGGCATCTGATATGGCCACCCGTTTGTGTCCCGGCTGCTCCACTTCAATCCAGTTCCCTACTGATGGCCAGGCAAAGCAGCAGAGGATGGCCCAAGTGCTTGGGCTTCGAATCTACCCTGCTCTGGCTTTTGCAGCCATCTGGGGAGTGAACCAGCAGATGAAAGACCTTTCTCTCTGTCTCTCCCTCTCTCTATCTTTAATGCTGCTTTTCAAATAAATACATCTTAAAAAAAAAAAAAAAAAAGAAAAATCAACTGACTGACAATAAAAAAAGAAAAAATTTCCTCTGCTTTCTTAGGTTAGAAAGGACAGTTGTCAGCAGCTTGACATATGTGAGATTTGACTTTAGCAATAGGACTCAGAAAGATAATTTTCTATGTCCCTTACTCAGGTGTGAACCCAAGGGACCATTATCAAAGTCAAGAATGTAAACTCTACCCAGAAAACAATACTGTTGTAAAATAGATTATTTCTATAACAGTCCTATTTTGTAAAGTATGAAATATTTATAAATAAATATTTCAGCATTTCTTTTTAAAAGGATGATAGTTGAAGTTGGTAACATTTAATTATTTGAATCTTTCAGTATTTCACCCAAGCTTTCAATATTTTAAATATAACAATGTTGTTCTAAAACATATGAAGAATAAATGTGATTATATTTTAATCTACATTTAAAGTGGAGTATTCTTTTTTTTTTTTTTGCCAGGCAGAGTGGACAGTGAGAGAGACAGAGAGAAAGGTCTTCCTTTTCCCTTGGTTCACCCCTCAATGGCCACTGAGGGCAGCACGCTGTGCTGATCTGAAGCCAGGAGCTAGGTGCTTCTCCTTGTCTCCCATGCGAGTGCAGGGCTAAGGACTTGGGCCAGCCTCCTAAAGTGGAGTATTCTTAATGTTGATAACCCCATATATATTAGAACTGTAGCATCATTTTCTATAATATAAATTATTATATTGATATATAATTGAATTAAAATTAATAAAAATTGTATCTTAATGCTTAAGAATGAAAAAGATTATAAAACAAGAAATTGGATAATTATTCCTAGCCATCTAATAGTAACACCATAGTATTGAAGAATGAATGTCACAACATATTTTTAAAATCTTCATGTTTTATAAGTTTGTATTTAAACTTTTAAGTCCAGTTCAGTTTGTAATGTTTACTTCCTAAATAAAGAAATTACTCTCTACCCTCTGAATAATCATAATGCCAAATAAATGTATAAGAGTAAGTAATTAGATCTGCTTTACAAAATTAATTATATTATCAATGGTTTAGCACAAGATGAAGTCCAAGGTGGGTCAATCATACAAATAAACACATAGCAATGTAGGGAGGCAAGACTCTTCCACCCAGTACTGAAGACCCCCATGGACTTCTGAGGCTTCTACTTGGTCTTATCTTCCTACTGGCTAAGCACCAAAGAGAAGAGTTCAGTTAGAAACCTGTAAGTGGTTTAAATCTTTTGCACCCACATTTTGTTTTGCAAATGCCAAGGGGGCTGGCGCACACCAGCTGTCTGTGTCACCCTAAAGAAATATCTTGAAATTTAGGATTAGCATTTCTATATTGATTGTTATGAACAGAGGTAAGATGGGTTACCTGGAAGGTATTCATGGAGAATGGGAGTACTGACTACACTAAGAGGAGAGTCAGACACACACAAAGAAAATAAAAGTCCTTGGAAAAAGAATGATATTAAGAGGATGGCCACAATATTACATATTTAAGCTTGTTGTAGGGATGGATAATTAGTCTTTAGGTTTAGAGAAACAGAAATTGGATGAATATTTTAATATACAGTAATTTCTCTTAGCTATGGTTTGCTTTCTGGTTTTTTTTAATTTTTATTTATTTATTTATTTATTTATTTTTATTTTTTGACAGAGTGGACAGTGAGAGAGAGAGAGAGACAGAGAGAAAGGTCTTCTTTTACCTTTGGTTCACCCTCCAATGGCCGCCGTGGCTGGCGCGCTGCGGCCGGCACACCACGCTGATCTGAAGCCAGGAGCCAGGTGCTTCTCCTGGTCTCCCATGGGGTGCAGGGCCCAAGCACTTGGGCCATCCTCCACTGCACTCCCTGGCCACAGCAGAGAGCTGGCCTGGAAGAGGGGCAACCAGGACAGAATCCGGCGCCCCGACCGGGACTAGGACCCAGTGTGCCAGCGCCGCAAGGTGGAGGATTAGCCTAGTGAGCCGCGGCACCGCTTGCTTTCTGTTTTTTCAATCACTGGAAGTCAACTGTGGTTACAAGTGGAAAATTCCAGAAATAAACTATGTCTAAATTTTAAATTGTTTGCCACTATGACTGTCATAATGACATTGCACCCTCCTGCTCTGTGCAGCCCTGGATGTGAAATATCCTTCATCCAGCGTATCCATACTGTATCATCCAGTGTATCCATACTGTACTGTCCAGTGTGTTCATACTGTACTGTCCAGTGTGTCCATACTGTATTTGCTACCTCCCTGTAATCCATTTGGTAGCTGCTTCAGTTCTCAAATCCACTGTCATGGTATCACTGTATTTGTGTTAAGGTGATTCTTATTTTACTTAATAATATTCCCAAAGTGCCAGAGTAATGAGTCAAAGGAGGCACCAGAGCATAGTGTGGCGACACTGCAGGACATATAAAAAAAGTTGTTGTGTATGTAGGCTTCAGTTTTTGGTTACCATCTGCAGTTTCAGGCTCCCCTGAGTGCCTTAGAATGTATCCTTATGGACAAAGGGAGACTGCGATAGTAGTTTTCTTTCTGAGAAAAACTACTGTAGAGAAGAGAACTCAACTATGACAAAATGTAACTAATTCTATATCAGTTGTGTATAGATTTGAGTCAATTGGTGAAAATTCTGAAACAAAAATTTGGAAAAGAAATGCTTCAAAAATAAAATAATCAGAAGGATTTAAAAGGAATATATAAAAATTTTATATAATATCCAACATTAACATGTAAAGCAATATTTACTAAATATTTTCAATCAGTGGGCTCTCAAAAAATAACCAATTTTTGTTGCTAAACATCTTAATGCAGTGGTATAGTAAGGAACTCTAGATTGGGATATTACCCTGTTATATTTATCATATTACTCCTAATTATATGGTTTCCTGCCTAGCTTATCAGTTTCCTAAAAGACAGGGCTGTGTTTTATAATTGTACCATTTATCACAGTATCAGGGATGTAACAGGATGTTCAACTGTTTGTTAAATAAATAAACTGTTTTTAAATGTACACAGGTTTATCTTCTTTATTACTTTAAAAAAAAAGATTTATTTATTTTGAAAGAGTTAGAGAGAGAGAAAAAAATCATCCATCCACTGGGTCACTCCCCAGTTGACTGCAATGGCCAGTGCCAGGCCAGGCCAAAACCAGGAGCCAGGAGCCAAGAGTTTTATCCAGGTCTACCATGTGGGTGGCAGGGGCCCAAACATTTGGAACATGCTCCTCTGCTTTTCCAGGCCATTAACCCGGTGCTGGATCAGAGGTGGGGCAGCCGAAATGTGAACTGGTGCCCCTATGGGTGCCTGTGTCACAGGTTGTGGCCTAACCTGCTGTGCTACAATGCCAGCCCCAAGGCTTATCTTCTTACAGTCTGTCTAGGATTGGACCTATCTTCACCTTGATTATTCTTCTTTTCTACTAACTGAAGTATAAGAGTATGTCTTACTATACAAAACATTCTATTACTTTGCCTCTGGAACTGTCAGTTAATGTTTCTGCCTTTATGATTCAATTTCAAAGCCAAGACCTGCATGACAAATCAGCACAAAATATCTTGGTTATCATTTACATTTGCCTTACTTCCTGTGAACTAAATTAGAAAGGTTTTAGTCTTCTTAGTTTGTGTTATGAGTTGGCTGATATACCGCCTCCATCCAACAATGTTGATAAATTATTATTTCTGGTACATTAGAAATATATATCTATGAAGAAATAGCTTGGTGAATAATGTAAAGAACTGGGACAAAAGTAGAAAATAGAACTGGATAGGTCCTGTCATGTTAACTGAGTACAGTATCATAGTTGGAATTCATAATGCAAGCAAATTGTGTATGAACAATGTTGGAGTGTTAGAATTAGACTCCTAGTATAATCAACTTTCAGGAAAGTAAATATTCTAAGATATGTTGTATTATATTCTATATTGAATGTTTCTTTGTATTAGAGCTCTTTATCTTAGTTTTATCATAAAGCTTTTTTTATAAGAATACTGAGCTTCTTTTTGACCGTGTCATTGCTACTATCCTGTACTTGGCTGTCCTTTGAGTTGTAAATTAAAATAGATGAAGGCTGTCTAGCTAAGTCAATGATTGAGTCTAACTTAATGTAATAAAATTGATGAACTCTAAATTGTGCCACTTTTCCCTTTTGAAGCACACCGAGTAAAACTTAAAATACCAGAAGGAGTATTTTGACTTATGCTTTGTCTCACATGGATATTGAAAAGTCCATTGTGGTGACAGAGAAGCAAATTAACTCTATGGATACTTTCATAATTTCAATGTATTTGGCTGTAAAATAATCAGAGAAATAGACCTGAATTAAATGTACTATCAGAATAGGAACCTAAAAAAGAATAAGAAATATTATGTTTGAGAGAGGACTAGTCTGCCAATTTAATGCTAATGAATTAGTTATAATTAGATATTAAAATAATTCTAAAAGGGAAACAATCAAGTTAAAACAATCCACACGTTATAGTAGGCTTATATCACTGACTTTTCTGTGTTTTGGTGAAGATCAATGCCATAGAATCAGAATATGTGCTTGCTGTTGATAGTCTGGGAAGTGCACCTGTGATAAGTAGTCACCTACAAACTACTGAAATTTTAGCTTCATATCTGTGAAAAATTATTGGGAAAAAAGTCCACACCTCCTTATAAATTCCTGTGTTTTCAGGAAGTCAGAGGCAGTTGGAGGCCACAAAAGTTAAAGTAAATTATTGAGTAAATGTATCTTTAAGATATGAACACCTGTTGCTAACTAAAGTTGAAAAATGCTGGTGCATGGGCCGGCGCCGTGGCTAATCCTCCGCCTTGCGGCGCTGGCACACCGGGTTCTAGTCCCGGTCGGGGCACCGATCCTGTCCCGGTTGCCTCTCTTCCAGGCCAGCTCTCTGCTGTGGCCAGGGAGTGCAGTGGAGGATGGCCCAAGTGCTTGGGCCCTGCACCCCATGGGAGACCAGGAGAAGCACCTGGCTCCTGCCATCGGATCAGCACGTTGCGCTGGCCGTAGCGCGCCTACCGCGGCGGCCCTTGGAGGGTGAACCAATGGCAAAAAGGAAGACCTTTCTCTCTGTCTCCCTCTACTGTCCACTCTGTCTGTCAAATAAATAAATAAATTTTTTGAAAAAATGCTGGTGCATGATCTCATTAAAGCAGGTGCAATTTTTTTTTTAAAAGAAAGGTGTTGCCATTCACAGATAAGGGTATATCAAGGCAGAACTAGCACTATGATTGAGTCAAACAGGCTGTCAAAGGTCAAAGACGAAAATCAGGAAAGTATGTATGCCACATTCGAAAACTCAGAATTTGAAGCTCTTGCTTTCTTTTTTGCTGCTCTAACTTCATGGTGTTTGGGCTCTTTATTGTTTATTATTTATTTGAAAGAGAGAGTGAGTGGGGGAGAGGGAGAGGATAGAGAGAAAGAGAGAAACACAAAAGAGAGAGAGAGAGAGAGAGAGAGAGAGAATGGGTTCATTCACCCTAAATGCCTGCAATGGCCATGGCTGGGTCATGCTGAAGCCAGGAGCTGACAGTTCAGCCCAGCTCTCCAATGTGGGTAGCAAGGGACCTAACTGCTTGACCTGCCACTTGGAAACTGGATTTTGAAGCAGAGCTGGGACTTGAACCCCGGTATTAAAAGATAGGGGATGTTGGCATCTGAAGCAGTGTCTTAATCACTCTGCCAATACCTGCCACTGTTTAGGTTCTTTAACTACATTTATAATTATTCCGTTTTATTATTTATATACTGCCCCACTTCTTAATCTTGGTATTTATTATATTTATAGAAAATCATATGATCATCTCAGTATATTGAGAAAATTCAACTTCATTTGAGATTTCAAAAACAAAATTAGACAATAGAAAATGTAATTTCTCATAACCATAAAAGATAAAACTTATGTTTAAGATTTTTATGTAGAAAATGATAGGTACAAAAGATAAAGTTTTATAAAGCTTTTTTGATTTGCATTAAGAATGATGCAATTAAATGGAGAAATGTAACATCATCATGGATAGGAAGATGAGGTGTAATAAAGTTATCAGTTCTACTCAAATTGATCCATAGATTTAATGGAGTTCTATTACAACAGGTTTTTTTTAGAACATGAAAGAAAATTGTAAAATTTATCTGGAACAGCAAAATACCAAGACACTCTGGACAAAGAAGTATAAGATTAGGTGACTTGCCTTTCAAGACCACAAGGTTTATTATAAAACTAGAGTAATGAAGAAATTGACATATTGTTCGATAAACAATTAGACTAAGAAGATAGAATAAACTGGCCAACAGCAAACACAGACAGAACTGCAAACTTAATTACCTCACTACAAGTCATTGGAAATAAAATGAAGACACTACAGCACCACACAACAACATGAATGGATGTTAGAAAATTATGAGTAATGGAATATTGAAAGTAAATTATTATTTATAATAATATAAATATATTTATAATATAAATATATAAATGGTTATTGTATAGATAATATAATAATTATTTTATTATTATTCACAGCCAGTGAACATTTTTATAAATATCAAAAGGAACCAATACTATTTATAATAGTACTTCACTCTATAGTGAAGAAGAGGGGAGTAAAATAATGAAGAAACACATGAATTGAGAGAAGATTTAGTACCTTTCTAGTTTTGGGTTGGGTTGTGGGTATTCATTGTTTTATTCTTTTAAAATAATGGGTATATAGGCCGGCACCGTGGCTTAACAGGCTAATCCTCCGCCTTGCGGCGCCGGCACACCGGGTTCTAGTCCCGGTTGGAGCACTGGATTCTATCCCGGTTGCCCCTCTTCCAGGCCAGCTCTCTGCAATGGCCCGGGAAGGAAGTGGAGGATGGTCCAAGTGCTTGGGCCTTGCACCTGCATGGGAGACCAGGAGAAGCGCCTGGCTCCTGGCTTCGGATCAGCGTGATGCGCCGGCCGCAGCGGCCATTGGAGGGTGAACCAACGGCAAAAAGGAAGACCTTTCTCTCTGTCTCTCTCTCACTATCCACTCTCCCTGTCAAAAAAAAATTATAAAAAAAAAAATGGGTATATTTGACATGTATCAACTTATATATAATATATGTGTGTGTTTATAAACACATGCACACACATACATGGTATTTTGTATATGTCTAAACAGTTTTAGAGTTTTATTTATTTATTCAAAAGGGTAAGAGAGAGATATTTCTTCCATTTGCTTGTTGACTTCCTCAAATGCCTGCAACAGCCAAAGGTGGGCCAGGCTGAAGCCAAGATTCAGACTCCATCCAGGTCTCCCGCATATAGGTGGCAGGAACCCAAGTACTTGGGCCATCACATGCTCCCTCCCAGGCACATCAGCAGGAAGCTAGGTTGGAAGTGGCACTACAGTGTGGGATATAGGCATCCCAAGAAGCAGGTTAACCCACTGCACTTCCACACCTATCCCCAAAACTTCTTTTAAAATAAATATTCCGACTGCTGAACCGGCATCCCATATGAGTGCCGGATTCTGTCCCGGTTGCTCCTCTTCCAGTCCAGCTCTCTGCTGTGGCCCAGGAAGGCAGTGGAGGATGGCCCAGGTGCTTGGGCTCCTGCACCCACATGGGAGACCAGGAGAAGCACCTGGCTCCTGGCTTTGGATCGGTGTAGCTCCGGCCATAGGGGCCATTTTGGGGGTAAACCAAAGGAAGGAAGACCTTTCTCTCTGTCTCTCTCTCTCTCTCACTGTCTAACTCTGCCTGGCAAAAAAAAAAAAAAAAAAAAAAATTCACTTAAAGTAAAAATCAAAATTTTTATATCTGAAAAATTTAGAATAATGTCTGAGGGCATTTTGCCAGAGAATAATTCCTATTCAAAATCAAATAATGTAAAATGATGGAAAGATTTAAATACATTAAAACTAAAAACTGCTAATCAAAAAAAAAAGAAATATGAAAAGATTAGCCATATTTTGGGAGAATATATTTGGAAGATGTATTATCAACAAAGGATCTAAAATGTGTAAATATTATTTATCAAGTAGAGGACAATTCAATAGAAAATGTAGACAAAGCATACAAGCATAAGTAACAGAAGTATAAACACAAGTACTCAAAATATTAGACCAAAAAGCAATAAAAAGATGATCATCATTAGAAAGTAGGTCAAAACCACATTGAGAAATCATTTTATACACACCATATTCAAAAAAAGCGTTAAACAGAACAGTAACAAATATTAGTGTCCACATAGAGCAGCAGGAAAGCAGCTTGGTGTTACCTGGGCTCTATCCACCAAATTTATATGTTACATCCTCCTGAGTTCACCCTGAGGAATATGTACAAAAATGTTCAGTAGTGTGAAATACTGTTTGTGCTAGCAGAAACCTCAAAGTAACATGTCTATTTCTAAATGAATTGTGCTGTACTCATAGATGGGACAATCTCAGAGTTAAAAATGAATTAACTACATAATGGGGATCAACATGAATAAATCTCAAAAAGATAATCATGCGACCAGTGCTTTGACTTAGTGGGTAAAAGCCACTGCCTGCAGTGCTGGCATCTCATATGGGTACTGGTTCAAGTCTCAGCTGCTCCACGTCCAATCCAGCTCTCTGCTGTGGAATGGGAAAGCAATAGAATATGGCCCAAGTCCATGGGCCCCTGCACCCATGTGGCTTTGGATCAGTGCAGCTCTAGCCTTTGTGGCCAAGTGGGGAGTGAACCAGTGGATTGAAAACCTCTCTCTCTCTCTTTCTCTCTCTCTCTCTCTCTCTGCCTCTCTGCCTCTCTGCCTCTCCTTCTCTCTCTGTGTAACTCTGACTTTCAAATAAAAAAATAAATGTTAAAAAAAATTGTGTTCAGGAAAAGCAAATGCCAGTATCTATATAAAATGCAAAGAATAAAACCAACCATAGCTAAGCCATGCTTAGCAATGCATATGTATACAATAAAACTATGAAAGGATAACAATTAACCCAATACCCAGGAAATATGTTTCATCTGCAAGGAGAGATACAGTCTGGAAAGGGAACATAATGAGTTTCAAAAATACTGGTCATACTGCTTCTTACCCAATTCCTGAGTACATGGATAATCTCTATAAAATTGCATAAGATTAACAGGGCTACCACAACAGAGTTCTACAAACCAGGTGTTTTTTTTTTTTTTCCTTTGTTTTGTTTTGTTTTGTTTTGCTTTAAAAAGAAATAAAGGAAGGAAGGGAGGGAGGGAGGGAAGGAGAGAGAGAGAGGGAGGGAGTGAGGGAGAGAGAGATAAAGAGAGAAAGAAAAAACAGAGAGAGAAAGAAAGAGAGAAAAAAAGAGAAAGGAAGAAAGAAAAAGAAAACAAAGAAAATTATTCTCTTATAGTACTAGTAGAAGCTCTAGGTTTGGGGGGAAGATATCAGCAAAATTGTTTGCTCCTGGGGGCTGCATATGCCTCTCCCCAAGCTCCAGTGTGTTGCTTGCAACCTTTGGCATTTCTTGACTTAAGAATGTGCAACTTCTGCCTTATTTTAGGTTGGTAAATATGCAGCAGGACCTCATCTTAACCAGATACATTTGCAAGGAGGTCACATTCCGAGATTCCTAGGGTTAGTACTTCAACATATGTTTTGGGGGTGACACAACGCAACCTATAACAATAATTTTTCTTCAAATTGTATAAATGCATTGTGTATTCTATTTACAAGATACATTTCATAATTTTATTTTTAGGGAAAGTATTTGCCAGGATAAAATTTTAGCCAAATACAGCTTATGAACAATAAATATTTTGTGTCTTACATTAAAGATTTTTAACTTTAAATGTAAAAGGTAACCTATCTGGGTTCTCCTTTTCCTATAGAATGCTTCTCGTGTTAAGGGGTGTGGGGTTTTGCCTACCTGTCTGGCTTCATCTCCACTACATCCCCGTATCTTCCAAGGAAAGCAAAGTACTGACTGTTCATGCTGGCTTAGAATTCTGTGTCTTTCCATTTCCTATCTAGTCTTTCTACCTGTAATATCCTTATCTTTCTTTGTGTGTCTTCCTCCTCTTTCCTTCTTCCCTAACCTTCTTCTCTTTCATTTTCTTCTTCTCCCATTTAGTTTCCTCTTTTCCTTTAAGTTTCACAGATGCCTTCCCAGTCGCCTTCCTTTGACCTTGGTTCGTTGGCTCTCTGTTGTTGCTCGGGCTGCCCGTGGACATCTTCTCACTGTGCATTTAATTCCTGTGATTTGAAGGCAGTCTCTGTGCCTAGCACAGTTCCAGAATCTGGTCTGTACTCAATAAATTTTCATTGAACTAAACCAGTTATCTTAAATATCTGTAATTTATGCTTCTCTTGTATCTAAAATCTTGACCTTCAGATTCCCTATTTCCTCTGGATCCTGGGAATTTTTTTAAACTGTATGCTTTTGTTTTTATTGTATTTTACTGTACTTTTAAAATTTATTTATTTGAAAGGTAGAATTGGGTTCAGGACAGAGAAAGAGAGATCTTCCATCTGTTGGTTCCCTCCGCAAATGACTGCAATGGTCAGGGATAGACCAGATCAAAGCCAGGAGCCTGGAGCTTCTTATGGGTCTCCAGCATGGATGTAGAGGCCCAGGGACTTGGGCCATCCTCCACTGCTTTGCCAGGTGCACCAGCAGGGAGCTGGATCTGAAGTGGAGCAGACACCAAGACTTGAACCCACACCCTTTTAGGATGCCGGCACTGTGGGCCACAACTTTAACCCCCTGCACCACAGCACTGGCCCTGCTTCTGTCTTTTAAGCATAAGTATCCATTATAGTGATTCAAATATTAATAGACATTTTTTAGCATTAAATGTAGGAAATTTCTTCTTCACGTTCCAGACAACATGATTGGTTACAATCGTGTAGGTATTGGTACAAGGAATGAAGAGAAGGAATAATCTGCTACTCTTTCTCCGATCAGAGGGCATTTCTTCACTTTGTCACACTTACTGAGTTCTGCCTCAAGCCTCATCTTACTCTACATCTGTCCAACCCCGTGGGCTAACTCTTTGGTCTGGTTAATACTTAACATCTTAAAATATATCACATTACAATGATCAGTGAAATATGCTTTTGCTATACGATGATTGTTATAGTTTAAGGAAAAGCACCAAAATGTTTACAAAATAATTTTACTATTTCATTCCATTAAATGATCAGAACACAGGGTTATGCAGAAGTTTGTTTGTATTCTGTTTGGTTCCCTCCGAACAATTGTGATGACTTTTTTTCAGGCTTCAAAAACAAATTCATTTGATGACTAATGCATGGTTCATCCACAGATAAAGTTATATGCAGGACTAGTCAGTGTACAGAGTTAGTTTTTTATACCTCTTCTTAAGTTTTCTTATATCATTCCACCCTTGGGCCTCTTAGGCTTAGCTGTTGTATTCTCCTGTAACACAATTACTATAAACTCACTGCCTTAAAACAGTTTATCCCCCTACAGTTTTAGAGGTCAGATGTCTGAAATTAGTTTTGCTTCACCAGAGTCTGTAGGAAATAATCCACTTATTTGCCTTCTCTAGCTCCTAAAGCTGCATTCCTTGTTTCCTAGTCCTTTTCCACATCTTCAAAGCGAGTGGTGTGTTGCATCTCGAATCAGTGGCCACATTGCCTTTGTCGGCCTTCTGTAGTCAACCCTCCCCACCTCCATCTTCGAAAGACGCTGTGACTGTAATTAGGGCCCATTCAGATCTTCCAGGAAAATCTCCCCATCTCACAATCCTGGATTTAATCACAGCTACAAACTGCTTTGCTGTATGAGGAGTCTTCCTCGGTGCCAAGATTTAGGATACCTTTGGGGTGTTATTCAGCTCACTACAGCAGCTACTATTTGACCAAACCCCTCAATATGCTTTCTGTTGTGATGGCTTTCATTTTACACATGAATTTGTCTGGTCCCTATATTTCCTTCACATTTTTAGACCTAGATCAAAACTCTGATTTAGAGAATGTTTAAGTGAAGATACCCAATTTGTGTCACACCAATCACCACATGGCGAACTTTGTCATTGTATTCTTAGTCCTAATCTAAATTAATTTGAACAGTTCAAGTAGTTAATTATGCCCATTTAAAGTCAGTTATAGTTCCGTGCAGTTTTGAATCAACTGAACTCTTATTATAGTAGATCATATCTGTTAAGAACAACCACACACAGATTTTAAGAATTATCTCCTGAGCTTACTTAATAGCCTCTGAAACTGATAACTCTAACATCTAGCTCTAACATTAACAATTAAGTATGTTTCTGTTTCACAGATTTTTCTTACAATTCTATATTCTCTATTTTCCCAGTTACTTCTAATGTTTCTTAAATTTCATTGTGTAGAGTCAATTATTTACTTCAGTTATAATTATATACAGAATTTCTCCTAGAAGTTGTTTCACTAACACTTTTATCTCAGGCAAGTCCTAATCTTTGCCATTTCATCCTGTAGCATCATGTATTATATGATATAAGTAAAAGACACAAATAGTCCATCTTTCTAAGATAACAAAAGTTACTAACTTATTATTCTATTGGTTTATTTTCCAAAATCATTCATTTTATAAGATTTATTTACTTACTTGAAGGGCACAGAGAGAGAGAGATCTTCCATCTACTGGTTCATTCCCCAAAAGGCCACAATGGCTGGGGCTTGGACAGGCCAAACCCATCCAAGACCCCTCTGCTGCTTTCCCAGGTGCAGTAACAGTGAGCTGGATCACAAGCAGAGCACCTGGGCCTTCATACGGAATACTGATTTGCAAGCAGCAGTTTAACCTGCTGTACCACAAAGTTGACACCTAAATCATCCATTCTTATGGTAAAAGTGTGGACTATTCAGAAGCATCAAAATAATGGGTAATATTCTTCTTTACCTCTTATAGAAAAGTTGGGAAAGATAAAACTATAGACTGAAAATAAAACTTTTTTCTATTTTCTAGATATAAAAATATATAGGTATAAATGTAGATATAAATATATAATTGAAATTCTTTGTATCGATTTTTCCTTTATATTAGCACATCCTCTGTAGCACCCACCTCAAAGTATGCACCTCTACAAACCACATTTCTATCACATGAATACATCCTATCATGTAAATATTTATATAATACATATCACCCTATGAAAACTAAAATATATGGAATAACTATATTATCACGTATGTATGAAGTGGACCAAATTATCTCCAGTTGTCATTATTATAAACTCTTTTATAGGATTTATAAATCTTGCTTGTGTCTTTCATTATTTCATTAATACAAAGGCCTGGCAGTGAAGTTACGAGGGTCAAAGGATGTGTGAGAATTTCATGTTTTTGATTTCTGTTGCCAAATAGCTTTCTAAAAGGGCAATGCCAGTAGCAGTCTCTTAATCCTCTTTAAGTTGTGTATATTATTATATACATAATACAATTAATGTGAAGTATCATCATCCAACCCACTGCACTAATACTGAGGAAATCTAAATATTCAAAAGATAAATGTGCTTCTGGAGGTGGCAGGGATTACAGGAGGGCCCTGAGAATTTACATTACTGATTAGCCTAGGGCTCTCTCCCTTCTTATTCTGAGTAGAACAGAGTTGTCCGTGCTGTGATCAAAAGGCAAAGTGAGTAAATGGCACTACTAACTGGACTGTTTTGTGCCCTTTCACTTTTGGCAACTTCTGTATTTGTCTATGACTCACTTTTCCCTAGGAAAATTGGAGCCTGAGCTCACAGGGCTCTTGTGACAAGAATTCTCTTTCAAAAGAAAAATCTTTCTAAAGGGAATTATTTTTAACAAAAAGTATACAAGTTGTATATTACATGAATTCATAAGCTCTTGCTCCCCTTATAATGGTGTTCATTTAGAAGGGCTACGAGATAATTTTATAGGAAAGGTACATTATTTCCAGTGACACCACACTTGGTCTTTCTAATCAAGGTATGTTTGCATCATTTCCAATTAAATGTTTTAAATCAGCAGGATACAGTAAATTATCGTGAATGTTGTAGTTAAGTTCAAACTGAAATGCTAGCAGGAGAATTGAATTGTTAAAGGGTAGCATTTAAATTCTTACTGGTCTATGTTCTTGCTGATGTCTGTGGTAGATATCACTTAGACTGATGAGTTTACAGTGGTTTCTAACGTGAATTAAAATATGGTTTTGGTCAATTGTTTTGAGGCCAAACAACATTTAAATTATAATAAAATTTTCTTGGCTAGGCACCTCTTTTTGAAGTAAGTAGGTAATGAATTGGAAAAATGATTTATAATTGATTACTTAGAGTTCTGAAAAGGAAATACATACATGTGTGCTTTCTTGCCAACTATGAAATTCAGTGTTTGAATAGTAATCTATACTACATTCAGTTATGTTGTTATAATGGAGAACAGAACTAGTTGAAAGGTAGCATAAGCCAGTTAAAATTTTAGATCTGCTTTAATAGCATTTATGAAAATTCATTCACATTTCAATAATTTATTTGATTATTTGAATTTTGAACAACCTGGCTAAGTGAGTATTTGTCTAAAGTGGGTTTGTAATTAGAAAGCCTAAATCATCCCTTTCAGTGGTACCGTTCAATTGGTGCCTGTTTGCATGTCACACATTCAGATACTTTCCATGTCCACCTACTGTAGATTACAGTGTTTGATGAGCAAAGCATAAGTCAAATCGATGATTGGTGCAGATGAGTTATATTTACAAACTCTTAGATCATACACATATTCCAGTGTGCGTAAATGATGAATATTTATTGTCAGGTTACTGTAACTAAAAGCGAAAAGAACAGGATGGAAAAAGATTTGTGAGAATTCAGAGAAGTGAAATTTTGAGAGAACTGAAGAGAAAGAAGACAGCAAAGAAAAAGCAAAGAGTTTGACAAATGAGAAGGAACAATGTTCAGATATTTGTAGCCTGAAGAAGGATAAATAGCTCCATTCATTCTCATAAAACTTAAAAGATAGTGCAATAAAATAGTTATTCTGAACCAAATTACCATTTAATTGTCGTAATGTGGCTGTTCAAGTCCCACATATATTTCAAGTGTCAGCTTTGTCTCACAAACTTTGGAACGCCTTTAGTACCAGTTCAATCCATGGGGATATCTTTTTTCTGTCATTAGAATCTTCTATTGTAAGTTAAAAATTCATGCTTTAAATCTCAGTTTTCTAGGTAGCATATATAAATCTGGAAGAGAAACACTCTGTCCTATTTCTTATTAGTCTCTACAGCCTTAGCAAAACATCTTGTTAGAGGGATCTCATTTGTTTAATGGCTGCATAGAAAATATAGCATTTTTCACTAAAATCACTCACACTACATTTAAAGAAAAAAGATAAGGTAACATCAAAAGCATACAGAGACATAGGTGAAATATAGAAGCTTTGAAACAAGTATTTCATCAGTAAGATTTTGGTCACATGATAGTCCTAACATGGATCATTCATGTTGAGAGCCATGGTAGTATGGATAGTAGGAAATACTGAATGGAAAATTGTCCCTGTACCATTTTATTTATGTCCTAGAGGTGGCAGTTCTGATGAGTACTGCACTTAAGTTAATTCTAAGAGATCTCCCTTGAGCTGAAAGTATGTATAGTCACAATTACATGACTTGTGATAAACTTTGTACCACAGATAGGTTCAAATTTGGCATTCAGCCAAGATAGATTAATCTTAGGAACACAGAAACTGTCTGGACACTCTATTGAAAGCTGATGGTGTGATCCATTGTGTTCTTGATTTGCTTTGCTGACAGTACCAAGTTTTCTAAGGACAGAGTAAAACAGAGAGATGGCCAACCAGGTTGGGAATGTGGAAGCTATGGGACTGGGAAAAATGATCATATAATTTGAGATTATGCAATAGTAGTAGTATATAGTACTACTATACATAGTAGTAGTAGATAGCAGATAGTAGTAGATTGGAGGTGGGAAGTAACATACCTCAGATTTTAGCAAGACTGATTTCAGAATTTTTACAGAAAAACTATTTCTGATTCCATGGCAAGAGGTGGTAAAGTAAGGTTAAATATCCTAATTAGTCACTTACTAATTTATTCAGTAAAAGCAATGGTGTTGGAAAGTCTAAAGCTACGTGAGTTAAAGCTCAAAGTGAACTCTTTTTGTGAGAATAACATGACAAACGCTGCAGGGATATGCTACAGATCTGATGCATCTAGCACTCAGCAAGGCATCTAGACCTCAGCAAGGCATTTAGAATATGTTCTCTGGAAGTAGATGTATAATTAACAGTAATTGTTGGTGGTTTCCTTGGGGGTGGGGGCAAAGTTAGCATTCTCTACTCTCAGTGCTATACAAATCTTAACTAAACAATTAAATACCAGTCAAGGTCCCACATAAGTACTTGACTTTGGGTCCGTGAACCAAACGAACTTGCAAATTCTGAACTCTAGAATTAGACATACCTAGTCACCTGCCATGAATAATGCTGGAGCGTGGTGTCCCTGTTGATGACCTTCCCAGAATGAGAAGTTATGAAGTGATGAATCAGAGTAGAATTCACATTATTGATAGCTTCTAAGAGGAAGAGAGGCGGATCTGGGTTGAACACACCACAATTCATAAATGAAACATTACTCCACCTCCTAGAAGCACAAGGCTTAAAGCACAGGAAAGAAGCTAGGAGAGTGTTTATGGAAAATACATTCTCATGAAAATTAGAAGTAATAAAGGGCTTTTCCCTTTAACTTTGCCCTACTGTATGTTATCTTTGCCCACTGATTTTCACCACAAAGCCTGTGGTCAACCATGAGAGTGGTTGCAAACTCCAGGGGAGTGTTTCAAAACCACTCTGTTCCTCCCTTTTAAGAGGCAGAGGGCCAATTCTGGTTCTTGATTATTTGAGTTCTTCTGAGACCCATGGTGGTTAGGTTGGATTTTACACCCAGAAGGCTCTGAAATAGGTTGGAACAGGACATATATAAAATGAACTTCAATAATAGTCTGTACCTGAAGTTGGAAATGTACACTAAATCTATTTCCTGTCTTCAATTATATCTAACTATTTAAATGACTCTAGCACAGAAAACCATAAAGATACATTAGTGTGTCAATAGTAGATACATCCAACAAAAAAGAAATGTCCCAAATTAAATAGTCCCCGCATTTTATCAAATTCCTAGGGAATACTTATTAACTACTAAAGAATTATAACAGTTTGCAAGTTAAAGTGATAAGTCCCAAGTAAAATCATTTTGCCTATGTGAGTTTTAAATTCTTTAAATAAATTCCAAAAACCATTCCTTAATATTTCTTATTCCATACAGCCTCACCCACAAATTTTCTCCATTTGTAGAAGTGTTGGGGTAATCTATTTTTCACCAAAATGGATGAAATTCCTTCAAGGTCAGCACTTATATGAGAGCCTTTCAAAAAGTTTATGGAAAATGGAATTAAAAGATAAGTTTACTTCACGGCAAAAAAAAAAATTGAAATGCATGCCTACTGGGGCCTTAAAAAGTCCATGAAAAATCCATATTATTAAAACTATACATGTGTTTCAAAATTATTTTGTGCCACCAAAACAAATTTATCACTTAATTAAAATTTTCACAAGCTTTTTGAAGTACTTTAATATTAGTTCAGTTCTAAGCCTTCCCTGGACCTTCTTTTTAAGAACTACAAATCAATAATAAAACAACCAAACTTAGAAACCAGACTAGTGCCTAGCCTCTAAAGGAGTTATCTGAAGCAAAATTATGTTGCTTAAACATAGCTCTTAGTACAGCCTAACACCATCCCAGAGACTTATAGTATCAGAGGGAGAAGGCTAGATTGAGATACCTTGATTTTCAGTTTGCTGGGTCAGGGCATGGCAGCAATCTCTACAGGTTATCCCAAATTTGTTACATGTGTGTTTAAATCCATGTGGGAGAAATCCTAAGCAAATGGTTAATTCTAGTCTTCCATATACTTATCTTTTAGAGAGAAAGGGCTGCCATGATGCAAAATTTAGTCATTTGTAGTGGAATCAGTCCAAAGACACTTATCCAGATGCACTTCCCCCCAAGACACTGCATTAGAACCCTAAATTGAGAGTGACCGTATCTGGCAAATAGCACCAATGCTGACTTGTGACTAACTTGCAGCCACATCAGTTTTAAGTTACAATGGCTGTTCTACTATGTGTCTTTATGACTTTACTTCCTTGGAAAAATTCGCTCTCACGTGATATTAGTCAGCTTAAAGACAACCGAAGACCGCATGGTGGGGAGTGACTTTGAGCCTGTATTCAAATTATATGATTCTAAGGTTCAGATGTAGATTACTCCTTGGTCCTAAATCAGTTATTTGACTTAACACATAATCATCAAGCATCTGCCATGTACCAGATACTTTCTAGAAGCTGAGAAGAGGTGACGTAGATAAAAATTCATGTACCATCAAGAAAGAGACAGAATTTAAACAAATAACAAGCAAAATATATAGCACATCAGATGTTAGAGAACACTAAGGAGAAAGAAACCAGGAGAGGAGATAGTGACAGTGTTTGCATATGTGTGTGTGTCTGTGGCAGTCACTGACATTTTTAATGGGGTGGTCAGGAAGGAAGTACAAAATGCAATTGTAGGAAAAGGAACTAGTCTTGGTTACAAGGCCTAACACTGAGCATTTAAAAGCTTATTTAGGTTCTGTAATATATGTGTGAAATTTGGCATTGTAGCAGTTTATTAGCAGAAAATATTGTTCCGCTCAACAATTTCTAAATACTTTTCTTTCCATATAATTAAATTGTTGCTTCAGCTATACTTGCTTAGGAATGATTACACCTGCATAATACATTTCACCTGTAGGCTTTGGCCTTTGCTAAAGCCCAGTGATCTTGCTATTTTTTTGATTTTGCCTATCACTTGTTCTGCCCTTAAGGAAGTAGAGTGACTTACCTGATTTATAAATCTAGGTGTGATCAAGAGCATTGGTAATAAAGATGATGTTATGTCCTTTAACTTCACATTTTAGTTATCAACTTGTTCAGCATCTCAAGCAATAATCCTGGACAGCTCAATAGTCTCATTGTTGATTGGTAGATAAGTGTCCATTGCTAGAGAAAGAGCTCTAATGACATAATAAAGGGCTCATTTCTTTTCCCTAGTCTATTTAAAATTTTCACTAACCAAGAAATAAATGGCTAGATTATAAAATTTAGGGGATTTATGGACAAATAGCAAGAGGGAACGATATTATATTAGAATAAAGAGAATTTGTAAGTTAATTGCATAGTATATAGAATATATTTGGTCAGAAGTTAAAATACATTTGGTAAAGGGAATATAACAATATGGTTACATGAGTTCTGTTAGTAAGGCTATGACTAAATAAATTCAGGAAATAAAAACCTATGTACTAGGGTCCACATTGTGGTGTAGCAGGGAAAGCAGCTGCCTGGAGTGCTGATTCACTTCCCATCTAGCTCCTTGCTAATGGCCTGAGAAAAGCAGCAGAGCATGCCCCAAGTGTTTGGGCCCCTGCCACCCCCCGGGGAGACCAGGAAGAAACTCCTGGATCCTGGCTTCATCTGGCACTGTGCCAACTGTTGTGACCATTTGGGATGTGAATCAGCAGATGAAATCCCAGTCTCTCTCTCTCTGTCTCTCTGTCTCTGTCTCTCGTCTCTCTCTGTCTCTCTCTCTCTCTCTATCTCTCTCTCTCTCTGTGTGTGTGTAAATCTTTAACAACAGCAACAAGAAAACCCCATGGGAATAGGAATCAATTGTGAGGTTGAAGCAGACAGCATACAGAGGAAGAGACTGCGGAGTCTATCGGTTACTTACGTGGATCATGAGATTTCTTGTCATCTGTTTAGTTATCAGTTGCTGAGGGACTGGCTGAGATAAGCATACAGGCACATTTCCTAATTCCCTCATGTTTGGAACCTGTTCCTTACGTGTACGATAAGAAAAAAATTAGAGCTCAGCAATAAATGACCCAAACAGTTGTCTAAGAAGGACAAGTCTTTGTAGTGGACAGAAGATGATTTAAAAACTTTGAAAATAAAGACAAGACAGATGTGCCTAGTGTGCTAGTTAGGGAACTTCTTAGGTACCATAAGCCTCTTATTTCCCAGTGTGGACATAGTCTGTGGAATAAGCTGAATGTTCCAAAACCACAGACGAAAACGTATCTATTCTATCTTCTTATACTACTTTATGGAGGGACCCTTAGAATACGAACAAAGGCAAATCTCATTCTGTTGGTAGCTTTTACGATTTGCCTTGGAATACTAGGAAGTATACCAACTCACAGTCTTGATTGTTCTCTTTGCCAACAAAGGATGTTGACCTGGTCAAGGGAGTGAAATAGGGGTCAGCATGAACGAAAATACTGGGAAAGATAACTGATGCTTTGGAAGGTCAGAGGTACAAAGAGCATTCTATGCTAAAGAAGAAATAAATAATCATAACAATAAAATATGAAAATTAATAAATACCAATGTAAAGTTCTAAATGTGGCTTCAAAAATTCACTGATAGAAATGCTAAGTAGGAGAGACTTGCCTTCATCAAAATCTGTGTCAGAAAGAACTGAAATTGTTGATTAAGTCCAACAACATACAGTGGTTCTAAAAATAAAACAAAAAGAGAAATGCAAGTTCATTTAGAATACATTAATAAAATAGTTATCCTATATTCTACATAACTTAGATCATATTTGGAGTACTGTGTTCATTTTATATTTCAAGAGAGACATTAAAAAATTAAATGTTGAAAACTATGTTACAGTAAGAACAGTTCTGATATATTCATGAGAGTAGATGTAAGCTCCTTGAGAGAAGCTGTGTCTAAAATCTCTTAATGCCAGTACCTGGCCCTCTCCCCAGAACACTGGAAATTTCTGTAAATGTTTGTTTCATAATAAACGAAAATTTTAAGATATAAGAATTGTTTAATTTGAAGAGATGAGAAAAATGTTAAGTATTTAATATGTATTTGAAGGCATTTAGAAGCATGCTACATAGTCATCCAAAAAGAACTTAAGAATTTAAGTTCTTGTTCAGTGAGATGAACTTTGTAAAAGTATTGTACTACTTGCTAAAAAACGTTTTTTTGCGAGATATAATTGAGGGTGTTTTATGGGTATCTGTCAGAAAAGTTATGGTGTGCTTGACCCTGCTTTAATGGGGACATTGGACTAGATGACCCCTAGTATTCCTTCAACAGTGGAGAGTGAGTCAATCCAATGAGTGTATTATGATCATTGACTTTCTTAGTCTGAATTTTGTGACTTAAGATACTGTTCCAAGTACATAAGAAAGCCACTCTATAGTAGTCAAGAGTCTATGCTGCAGTTGAAATTAAGTCTTTATAAATATTTATATTATGCTTCCTTTTGTGGAACATTGAAAACAAGTAAGACTATTCATCCATCACACAGATTAGCCAATGATTATAATATATATTTGTATGTTTGTGTATCTTCCGATATAATCTTTTAAAACTGTAATTAGTAAATGTCTTACTTAACAAAGGTACATTTTACAAAAGAAAATGTTTAGAGTTTCTCAATATTGAACTGAAAATGACTTCATTAGCTAATAACCAATAATTGTATTTTCCTCAGAGGAAAGAATATTTGTAGAGTATTGAGTAAGAGTAAAATGCCAGGGTTTGGATCATTTATGTATTCATAAAAATTTAAGTACCTCTTGAAGAATTTCAAAATCATAGTTACAAGTGACTTAAATGTTCAATACAAACTCCTGATACACTAAATGAAAAAGCTAACTGTATTGTGTTGCATTTAGAATTTCTTAACATAGAAGCCATCATGTTGTAGGTTCAGAGTTGAATTTTGAGCTTCGTATTGATTCCAAAAATCAGGGGGAACAATATTTCTTTAGTAAATTAATTCTTAAAGGGGCCTGAAGGATTGATCTGAGCTTTATTGTAACAAGAGCCTGTAGTTATAAATTATTGTCACATGAGCAGGATTCAGTGTGTCAGTTCTATTGTAATCAGCAGCTTTTATTTTTCCATTCATCAAGGTTGCCTTTATCTTATTGTGCACCTGCTGGACATCAAAGATGTGGACCTGATTTGTTCTTTTTCTTGAGAGCAGGACAAATATTTTACTTACAATTTAGACTTCTAAGTTGGGGGAAATACCGCAAGTGTATGGTGTGCTGTGACGTGCGGCTATGCTATGTATAATTTTTTTTCAAGTTCATGTTTCAAGATTTGAAATTATTCAGGTTCCCATTTTTGCTCTTTGAGGAGTGATGTGTATTGAACATCCTTTCTGGGCATCTAGCTTTTAAATGACCTTTTCAGTACTCATCCTTTTGTTCATTTTGATTTGCTCATATAAATTACAACCACCTGGCCTTTTGTATTAAAGAAGGTTACATACAAAATTGACCTTTTGATACTTATTGGGAGAGCTAGGTTCATTGTATTTGAAATTTACTGCTGCTGCTCTTTCCTGTGTTATGTATTAAATAACTGTATTTTAGAACAGTAAAGCACAGTTCTTGTCCTTTTTTGTTCCAAACTACTTCTGTCCAGCACCATAGGCGTGGACTCCATGAGCAATCAAACTGTTGAAATCTTTACTTAATATATACTAAATTGGTCTTCTGTATATAAAGAGAATTGAAAATGAATCTTGATGCTATAGGTAACCTTAAGATGATTTAAAGTATATATGGCGGTAAGCAGGCACTCAGCAGAAAGATTAAGACACGTGCTTCCCGCACCAAAGTGACTGGGTTCCATTCCTGGCTCAGGCTCCTGACTCCAGCTTCCTGCTAATGCAGATCCTGGGAGGCGGTGGTGATGGTTCGAGTAATTGGGTACCTGAACCGGTCTGTGGGGGAGAGCACTCTCACTCTCACTCTCGCTCTCTCTCTCGCTCTCTCTCTCGCTCTCTCTCTCGCTCTCTCGCTCTCTCTCTCGCTCTCTCTCTGTCCTTCTCTCTGGATCTCTGGATCTCATTTAAAATTAAAAAGAAATCATATATATGAGAGGATGTGCATATTTAATATGTAAATATTATGCATCTTATATAAAGGACTGTAGCATCTGTAGATTTGGGTGTTTGTATATATTATTTTTATGTGTAGACACATAACATGTAAACATGTGTACATAAGTTTGTATGTATATAAAAATATATTTGGATAATTTTTTCTGAACCTTTTGAAACTAAATTGTAAGACATCATGACATGGCCCCATAAGTACTCCAGCATGTATTTATGGAAAAGATATTCCCTGTTCCTTGATACCATTATCATACTCAATTAGCAATAATTCCCTAAGGTCATCTAATATATAGCCTTGTTTTGGAATTACTTTGAAGACAGAAAGGTAGTGCAAAGTTACTGGCACATAGAAATGTAGGTAATTTTTGGCCGGCACCGTGGCTCACTAGGCTAATCCTCTAGGCTAATCCTCCGCCTGCGGTGCCAGCACCCCGGGTTCTAATCCCGGTGAGGGCACGGATTCTGCCTGATTGCTCCTCTTCCAGGCCAGCTCTCTGCTATGGCCCGGGAAGGCAGTGGAGGATGGCCCAAGTGCTTGGGCCCTGCACCCGCATGGGAGACCAGGAGGAGGCACCTGGCTCCTGGCTTCAGATCAGTGCAGTGTGCTGGCCGTAGTGGCCATTTGGGGGGTGAACCAACGGAAGGAAGACCTTTCTCTCTCTCTCTCTCTCTAACTCTGCCTGTCCAAAAAAAAAAAAAGGTAGGTAATTTTAAAAATAGCTTGTATCTTGAAACTTTTCCAAATTCATTCATTAGTCCTAGAAGGATTTTTGTAAATTCCATAGAGTTTTCATGTAATCATTTAGCCTGTGAATAATGACAGTTTCACAGAAATCTCTAATTTGTATTGTCTATTTCTTGAGTCATTGTCTGTTGTCTGCCTCTTCTCAGTCTTGTAAGGAAAGTGTTTAATGTTGGTTACAGAATTATGCTAACTCCAGGATTTTCTTAGATGGCCTTTATCAAAATGAGGGGTGGGGCAGGTGACATGACCCCATGAGTTAAACTATTGCTTAGGACACCTGCATCCCATTTTGGCAGAGTGCCAAGTTCATGTTTTAGCTTCTGTGTGCTTCCGATCCCGCTTCCTTCTAATGTACCTGGGAGGTAGTGAGTGATGACCCAACTAAATGTGTTCCTGCCACCCATAAGGGAAACATGGAAGGAGTTTTAGGCCCCTGGTTTCAGCCTTGAATAGCCCTGGCTGTTGCTGGCATTTGGAGAATGGGTGGAAAATAACTGTCTTCCCCTCTCTTTTCACTGTGCCTTCCAAATACAAACATACACATATGCATTCTTTTGTTTTAAATGAGGAAGTTCCTTTCTAACCCTAGCTTTCTGAGAGTATTTTTAATAATAGGTGCAAAATTTTGTTGAATAATTTGTCTTCATTTACTGACATGATATTTTTTCTTTTATTTTACTATTGTAGATTGCATTGATTTTTTAAAAAATATTAAACCATTCCATTTAAATTTTCAAATTTATGGATATGAAGTTGTTAATACCCTAGATTTGCAGAAGATTTTGTGTGTGCAAGATATAAACCTTTCTGTGTTGAACTACTGAGCTCCTGGGGATGCATGCCTATTGTGACGAACTACTCAAGATTTCTGAACAATGCCATTTCTTATTAAAGCTCTATAACTGGACTGTCTAAAGCACTTCCCCTCTCCACTATCTCTTTCCATTACCATTTTATATTTTGCATAAAACTCAACTATTTTCTGTAACACTTTATTTATTTATAAACGTTAATGTTGAAGAAACAAGACTTCTATATGCTGTTAAGTATGATTTTATATGCCCAGAGTAATCTTTAAAAATGGAAATAAGCACTTCATTTTTGCACATTTTGTTTTAACGTCAGTGAGTGCAAAAAGCAAGAGAGAGTACTGTCTTGCAAAGGTCTGTTGACTTCCCTGCTGCTCACCAGAAAGGATAGACTCAGATCAAGCGAGAGAAGAGCTGAATGTATTTTGCATGATTTCTTTTACCCTGAAGTGAGATCATCTTTGGCAAAGTCTGTATCAATGATGCCATCTGTGTCAACAAAGAAAGGATTAAGAACCCACATTTTAATTTTAAAATGGTCTAGAAGTAACCTTCAAAAAATTCTGTATTATTGTTATATACATTCAGATTTTTTGCCCTTAAAAATAGTAGGTAAGTCCGTGTTGCTCTCATTTCCAGGCTTCATAAATATCTCCCCTGTTATCTCCATTATTGTCTATTCTGTTTACCTCTGGTCTCATAGTAGTTGTCCCAGAAGAGTTCCTGATATTTCCCTGATAGCATAGAAGTGTTTGCTGAATAAAATCAAGAGTCACTTCATATATCAGTTCCTAGAAAGTATCTGGCACATAGTAGGAGCTCACTAAAAATTTATTCAATTTTATCTGAATTTATTCACCATGTAAATCCAGATATGAATAAGCTATCAAGTTATTCTAATAATATACTTTTATTTTTAAAAATAAAAATGCAAACAAGAAAATTTTACTGAGAATTTTAGTTGAAACTCTTTAAGATCATCCACTGGAATGCCAAGTAGAAAACTTTGCAATCTGCTTCCAGATGTTAATAAAATTTCTTGACAAAGAATTTGTCAAGATTTTCTGAGGATTAATTTCTCATTGCTAATGCATAAAGAGTTTCTTTTCTCATTAGTGAACAAAATAGGTGTTGTTGCCACATGTAAGTGCATAGTCAAGTTTTGAGTGGAATATTAACTCTTAGCTATCATAAAGATACAAATGATTTATTTTTGAAAAAACATTCAGATTCTTTGCTAGTGATGTCAACAAGCACATAGTTGAAAAAAACCAGGCATTGACCATGCTGGGACATGTTAGTATTTCATTTATACTAAAGAGAAATGATAAGTTTTCTGTTCTTTCCTAATTAGCTTTAAAATGTGAAAAGAAATGTTGGCAGATACTAGCAATGCCTGAAGAAAATGAGATAATTTGATAGGGATAACATTTTACTTTACTTTACTTGCTCTACACCACATACCAGCTTGATCTTTCCAAACAAAAGGATCTCATGAAAGACCATCCAATGATATGAATTTCAACTGATCTGATAAGTAGCCTTGTGAGATGCTTTAAGATACAGCTTTTGGGAACTAGCATTGTGGCATAGTAGGTTATTTTCTAGTCCTGGTTGCTAAGCTTCCAGCTCAGGTTCCTCCTAACACACCTGGGAAAGCAGCAGAAGATGGCCCAAGTACTTGGATCTTGCTATCCGTGTGGAAGATCAGGATGGAGTTCCTGCCTCCTGGTTCTGGTCTGGCCTAGACTCAGCTTTAGCGAATAGAAGATTGTTCTCTCTGTGTCTCTCTGTCTACCTGTCTCTGCCTCTCTGTAACTCTTTCACATAAATAAACCTTTTTAAAAAAAGCATCATATATTATTGGCAGATTCATAGACTTTCTAATGCTCATCTGTCTACCTTTTAGAGTTCTGTGATCTGCAATTGAGGAATCACTGGCCTAGGTGATCTGTGAAGTCCCTTCTAGGTCTAAAAATCTATGAAGGCTATGAATTGGTCACATGCGTGCGTGATCAGTATTGTCCAAGTGACAACACAGATTCATATGTAACATTACTTAGTTCTTATTTTGACCTTTTATGTATGAGTTTTATTTTGAATTTGAATTTGGGTTGTAGTGTATTTACTTTGAATTATAATATATACATACATATATATGATTCTGCTTGCATATGCATTTTATACTTTCATACATACATTGGCAAGTCTGTGTAATATTTACATTATATAAGCTGATACAAGCTATTTTCATTTTTGAATATATAATAGATTTATATTTTAATGGGAGATCTGTAAACATTTTCCATTCTTCCTTTCTCCTTTTTCTGTCTGGTGACAAATCTGATTTTAGTAAAAGGTTTTGTTTTTAACAACCTATCTGGAAAATCTACTATGGCCATTTGGAAACTGAGGACATTTTGTTCTCAAATAATGTAAAAAGATTTTGTAACCTTAGCATTTAGTAAAATCTTCTGAAAGATTAAAGCCCTTCCGAGTGGTCCTTGCAGTTTATTTTGCAAGTTAGTACAAATACTGCAAAAATACCAATTGGCATAGAAATTTAGGGGCTGGGACTGTGGCACAGTAGGTTAATCCTCTGCCTGTGGCACTGGCATTCCATACGGGTGCTGGTTCTATTCCCAGCTGTTCTACTTCCTATCTAGCTCTCTGCTATGGCCTGGGAAAGCAATAGAAGATAGCCCAAGCGCTTGGGCCCCTGTACCTGCATGAGAGACCTGGAGGAAGCTCCTGGCTCCTGGCTTCAGATCTTCTCAGCTCCAGCTATTGTGGCCATTTGGAGAGTGAACCAATGGATGGAAGACCTCTCTCCCTCTCTCCCTCTCCCTCACTGGCCGTAACTCTACCTCTCAAATAAATAAATAAAATATTTAAAAAAATTTTTCAGAAATCATCAGGGCAGGCATTTGGCCTAGTGGTTAAGCCACTGGGTAAGACCTGGGTTCAGTTCCCAACTCCAGCTTTGATGCCAGCTTCCTGCCAATGCAGACTCTGGGAGACAGTGGTGATGGCTCTAGCGATCAGCTTTCTGCCAACCATGTGTGGAAGCCTTGGATTGACTTCCAAACTGATGGCCACTGCAGGCATTTGGGTAGTGAACCAATGGATGAGAGCTTTCTTTGTGTGTCTGGTTCTCTCTCTCTGCAGTCTAAATAAGTAAATAATTTTTAAAAAACTCGTTGGAGGTCAACATTTTCAATAACTCAGTAAATACCTGTCAGGAAAGTTTTCCTTTCTTATTAAGTAAAAACCACTATTTCCAGCAAAACATATCACCAGAAGGTCAAACTGTACAGGCCTGGAGAAAACTAACTGAGGTTAACCTGAATAAAGATGTTCAGTCAGTCACTCCCTTGACATACAAGCAAAGTTCAAACTGGAAGAGTGGGAGCAAAAGATTCCTGATATTCTGAATAGGAATTTGAACATTGTGCCTTGCACATTTAATTATTCGAAGTGACAGAATGTCATTCTTTCCTAAAATATTGCCAATTCTCTATTTCTTCACACAGTCATAAATCCAAAATAACAAAATTGCTTTTTTATATTATTATTTTTTATTGAACTTTTATTTAATGAATATAAATTTCCAAAGTACAGCTTATGGGTTACAATGGCTTCCCCCTCCCATAACTTCCCTCCCACCTGCATCCCTTCCCTTTTCCACTCCCTCTTCCCTTCCATTCACATCAAGATTCATTTTCAATTCTCTTTATATACAGAAGATTAGTTTAGCATATATTAGGTAAAGATTTCAACAGTTTGCCCCCATATAGCAACACAAAGTGAAAAAAATACTGTTGGAGTACTAGTTATAGCATTAAATAACAGTGTACAGCACATTAAAGACAGAGATCCTACATAATTTTTTTTAAAAATTAATTAATTTTCTATGCCATTTCCAATTTAACACCAGGTTTTTATTTTTTTATTTCCAATTATCTTTATATACAGAAGATCGATTCAGTATATAATTAGTAAAGATCTCATCAGTTTGTACCCACGCAGAACCACAAAGTGTAAAAATACTGTTTCAGTACTAGTTATAGCATCACTGCACATTAGACAACACATTAAGGACAGATCCCACATGGGATGTAAGTACACAGTGACTCCTGTTGCTGACTTAACAATTTGACACTCCTGTTCATGGCGTCAGTAATCTCCCTAGGCTCTAGTCATGAGTTGCCAGGGCTATGGAAGCCTTTAGAGTTCGCTGACTTTGATCTTATTCCGATAGGGTCATAGTCAAAGTGGAAGTTCTCTCCTCCCTTCTTTGATGGCCCCATCCTTTCCACTGGTATCTCACCCACAGAGATCTTTCATTTAGGTCTTCTTCTTTTTTTTCTTTTCCATGGTATCTTGGCTTTCCATGCCTACAATACTCTCATGGGCTCTTCAGCCAGATCCAAAAGCCTTAAGGGCTGATTCTGAGGCCAGAGTGTTGTTTAGGACATCTGCCATTCTATGAGTCTGCTGTGTATCCTGCTTCCCATGTTGGATCCTTCTCTCCCTTTTTGATTCTATCAGTTAGTATTAGCAGACACTTGTCTTGTTTGTGTGATCCCTTTGACTCTTAGACCTATCAGAGCCATCGGTTGTGAACTGAAATTGATCACTTGGACTAGTGAGATGGCATTGGTACATGCCACCTTGATGGGATTGTATTGGAATCCCCTGGCACATTTCTAACTCCACCATTTGGGGCAAGTCCAATTGAGCATGTCCCAAATTGTACATCTCCTCCCTCTCTTTTTCCACTTTTATATTTAACATGGATCACTTTTCAGTTAAAATTTAAACACCTAAGAATAATTGTGTGTTAATTACAGAGTTCAACTACTAGTACTAGAACAACAACAACAACAAATACTAAAAAGGATAAAGTGTTACATTGTACATCTAGAGTCAGGACAAGAGCTGATCAGGTCATTGTTTCTTAGAGTGTCCATTTCACTTCAACAGGTTTCCCCTTTGGTGCTCAGTTGTCACCGATCAGGGAAAACAAATGATATTTGTCTCTTTGGGACTGGCTTAATTCACTCAGCATGATGTTTTCCAGATTCCTCCATCTTGTTGCAAATGACCGGGTTTCATTGTTTCTTACTGCTGTAATGTGTTTGTCTTAATAACAAAAATACCGTATTTAATGAATTGTTGCTTAATCCCTAATTCACATGCTTTCTCACTTTACTATGTAAAATCAGGAGTCATAAAAATTGTGTTTGCTCCTTACCTTTCCAAAATCTTAGAAATATAGTATCTATTAAAATATTTCTTTTTTTTTTTTTTTTGACAGGCAGAGTGGATAGTAGAGGGAGACAGAGAGAAAGGTCTTCCTTTTTTGCCGTTGGTTCACCCTCCAATGGCCACCACGGTTGGCGCGCTGCGGCCGGCGCACCGCGCTGTTCCGATGGCAGGAGCCAGGTGCTTCTCCTGGTCTCCCATGGGGTGCAGGGCCCAAGCACTTGGGCCATCCTCCACTGCACTCCCTGGCCACAGCAGAGAGCTGGCCTAGAAGAGGGGCAACCGGGACAGGATCGGTGCCCCGACCGGGACTAGAACCCGGTGTGCCGGCACCGCAAGGCGGAGGATTAGCCTAGTGAGCTGCGGCGCCGGCCAAAATATTTCTACATTATGATGACTTCATAGCATATTTTTCCATAGTCTTTGCAGTGTTGCAATAGATTGGGTGAGGAGCAAAATGAAATCTGATATTGATTTGAAATATAGGCCCACAAAACTGCCTAATTCTAAAAAAAAAAAAAATTCTACCTGCTTTGGAGGATAAGATATACATTCTGTAATTTCAAAGCATATATAATAGTTTTAAAAGTTTATTCATAATTACAATCAATTTTATCAAAACTTTCCTTTACCTACATTCATGTGAAATGTTTTATGCAAAGTTTTATTCATGTATTCATTCATCAAATAATATTGACTACTAACTAAGTGCTACAGGGAATTTTTTAAAAATTACTAAATTTTTTTATGGCATAAAGAAGATTTGGAAAAACATTGGAATATAAAGATTGCCAGGATAATTTAATAAATAGTTCATAGGAGAGGTGGTCATTTCAAACTTGTTGTGTAGTAGGACATTTGGAGGTTATTGGAGAATGATAAATGGGAAACCTAAACATAATGAACATGGGGTAGATGATGTGAGGACAACTGAGGACACACTTACCATTCTGTTCTGTGAGTATGTGTGTAGTGGAAGTTATCATCCTGTGCCTTGCAGTTTTTGGGAAGGTGGCTAGTATGATTATTGGGTCTTTTATTGTATAATATTGAGGTAAAACATCTGTATTCATATATATAATTAATATAATCAATGATACACCTAGTTGCCAAATTGAAAAATGAATTTTCCTATTATTTTTAATGTTATAATTTGTTTTATAAGATATTTTGAATAGTAAATCAGTTATTGTGAGTCACAAATATTATACCAACATCATTTCTTTAATTTTAAATTTTTCTTCACAATGTTTATAACAGCATGATTATGATCTTTTCTATTATGACCCGTTTGTTCTCTTGGTTTTATTGTCCTGCTGAATAATTGGCAATATCAAATTACTATTTAAAACAGATACATTTGTTGTAGGGCTCCATATATATGTACAGAATGTTAGATTTCATTTTATATAGAAAACACCATCATAGAAAATAAGTTTTCAAAATTTGTTGAGAAAGAACTATATATTTTCTCCTAATTTTCAGGTTGAGTTTTCATCATTCTTAGTCATAAATTGCAGAAAGCAGTTCCAAATCTAAATTAGTTTCACCACAATAATGACATTTTCCAACTGTCTCATAAATGTGCAACATTTGTTAAGAGGGAGACTGGTAGAGCAAAATGTGTCACTAGTGCTGAGGAAAATGGGCCTGTGGCCTGTGCTAATTACTGTGCCATCTTCAAAGATAAAATTAGTGCTTGATATTTCACATAACAATTGTACCAAAAAGTAGTTATTGAGTGCTCAGGACGTGCCTGCCTTGTGCGTTTTGAGCAGTCCTAGTACATTATCCCTGCAGTCCAAACTTTCTGATGTTCTTCTTATCCCTATTTTTAGAGAGAAACAGTAAATGCTTGAAAGGTCCACATCATTTGATTGTGGTCAGAGCTAGTGAGTAGAGAGGCTGGAATTCAGAACAGCTCCTGGAGACTGTGGGCACTATCACTATCCCCACTTTTCAGATCCGAAGAATTAAGGCTTAAAGACGCTAACACATTGGTGTTCACATTGGTGAAGCTCAAACAGCAAAGAAGTGGAGAAACTGGTGTTCAAACACACGTCCTTCTGACTCTAGAGTCTAACTATATTACATGTCATTATTTATATTAAATTTTAAGAAAATTCTAAGTCGTAAGCATTTTGTTTACATTTCCTTTGTTCTTATATGGAAAGGGCACGATTCAGGAAGAAATGCATCCTGGTGTTAATTGGCAAGAAGGAAGACAATTGTTAAGGATAAGGTTGAGAGCCAGACATTAATAACAAAGATAATTGCACTTTATTCCACTTTATTGTTGTAGGACCATCACACCAAAGAAAGCAAGTTTCAGGAGAAAGTGGTTACTCTTCCCAAGTCTCACAATAAGGACATTAGATTAGTTCCCCAAAGTTGGAAATTCAGCTGTGTTGGCAAGAGTCTGTTAACTAGTCCCTCACGAATGCACCTGGAATAAATGTATTTGTCTAATTCCTTGTTTGTATCCTTTACTGATACACTATGTTGTGCCCTGTTTACTTATATTTTATTATAACTTATTTTATAAATTATAGGTTAAAGACTTGGGCATGAGCAGTATCTTTTTCCCTTTTGATGGAAAGGACTGTAATAGACATTCATAGCTAAGAAGGCAATCTGGAATCTTTAAAAAATACTTTCACATTCTAGAAATAAATTTTAAGAATTGAACAAAAGAACACATCACTGATTTTTCTTTACTACGAGTGGGCGGCAGGGGCAGGTTGAGTGTCACAATAATACAATATATCTCAGGGATCTCTAAAATTCATCAAAGATATTGAATTTGTAGTATTTATTGATTTACATTACAACCTGTGGTATTGAGTGTTCATTGTATTTTGTAGACCTTTTGATTTTATGTGTAAGAATGAGGAAACAATTTTTTTTAAATAACCTTGTCATATGATTTGCCATTTGTAAGCTGAAGAGAACTAATGCAAATGGAGAAAATTATTAATATGAAGGCTAAGTGTATACTGCTATAGGAATGATAGGTTGTATATTGTGTGTGTGGGTATGCATGTGGGTGTGTGTATATGTTTCCACCAAACCCAGAGAGCATGATGTTTTCTATCCTTGGTTTCCCTTCCATTTGAGATAACATTGTCTTCATTTTGCATAGATACATAATTCAGAGCAATTAGCCACTCTTAGAGAGGCACAACCCAGATTCTCTTTGCCAACAGCTGTATTTTTAATAATAGTATTTTGAATTTTTTTTAAAGTGAATAATTTGTAATTTAGATCACATTAACTTTTTACTTGAATATATATTTAGTATGAGTTCGTTACTTCTAAAAATATATCATTTAAGGACTTCAACTACTAGACATTAACAGTTGTATTATTGCTATCCCACATTGTCATGTATGTGCTCCCTTTTTAATAATAAAAAAGACAAATCCTAAAGTTGTATTTTTGACATTCATTTCATAAATAGTGCCATTGCTGTGTAAACACGTGTCAAACAAAATATTAAATAATAACCATCAAGTGCTGGCTTATAGTCCTTCATCATCCAGATGCATCATAGTGCTACTTCTGTACCCATTTACATTAAAAGACCAATAGTTCACATTTTAAATTAATGCCAACGAATCTTCAAAAATTTCTAAAAATAATGAAACCATTTATTATGTTTAAGGATTTTGCCTTTATTCAATGATATGATTTTCTTTTCCTTTGAAGGAGAATTTAATTGCGTTTATCATCCTTTTAAATATTTAATAATAATTTTATTAGCTATATAGAATGAAATGGATAAGATTTTCAATATCTAGTACAGGTCATCAATTTTTTCTTATAATAACTTAATGACTACTGTAATTACAGGGAAAGGCAGAAATATAAATTAGGTTGGTAGTTGGCTAGGGCTTGCTGGTTTATTGGTTTTAACTGGGTGAAGCCCAGAATAGGCCTAGGAAGAAAGTAATATCTGGGATGCTTTAGACGTCTTGGCACAAAATTTCTGTAACTTACTAATCATTCCTCATTTAAATAATGAACACCAAGGCTTTGAATGAAGTTATAAACATTGCCAATGACAATCCCTGTTGGTTCTGTAACAACTGACAGGGAATCCTGATGAGTTACAAAACAGTCTTGGCAGGTGTAAGTTCTTTTAATCTCGATTAGTGCATTTTGACAGCTTTTCATTATCTTTTCTTAAACATTTTTACTGTTACTTTCTTTCCATTAAGACAAAAGCCTGAGTTATTTTCAGTGGAAAACTTGGCATAGCCATCATTATAATAGCACTTTTTACTTAAGTAGCACCTCTCACATGAGGTTTTCAAAGTACTTTTGAGTACATTTTATTAGGCCTGTGGGATGGAGGTCAGGGGGAAAATTATTTATAACCACTATACATTTAAAGCCTCTATGGAAATATGACCCAGACCATGGGGGGAAAGTGATTTTTGTCTTCAGTACTCTAGATATGGATATTGGTATGAAATGATTCCGAAATTTAAGTGCCATTTGTTTAAAAATGGAACCAGATATTGTCGAATTTAATCTGCTTTTCTACCTATTTTAAAACAAACTGTTTTTAACCCCCTCCAGCAACTGCTTCGAGAACGACAGCAGATGGCCAGCCGCCCGTTTGCTTCTGTTGATGTAGCACTGGAAGTGGGCGCGGAACAAGCAGACTTCCTGCGAGGGCCATTAGAGGTAGGAACAGTGGTGCTGAAAGCGGACCACCGTGATTTGCATATTTATATTGTTTCTCTAATCTGCATCTGCTTGTGAAGCCACATAGAGTCTGATTATCCTGAGTTGACAAGATTCAGCTACATATGTTATGCCATTTTCAAGGCACATAGTTTTAATTGTATGACATGAGCTGTAACAAAGGCCACTGGAGAATCTATTAGTCTAGGCAAGAGTGACAGACTGCTCACCTGGCAGCCTTTCCCTGACAGATAGGAGCTGAAAGAATTTAAGATATAGTTTTGATGGAAGAAACAAAGTGACTATATTTGGTGCTTGGAGTACCCAGTGGCCCCTATTAAGAATTCACATCTATCACAAAGTTTGCCATAAAAGGTGGGTAGAGATGAGTTGAAATTTAATTACATAGTTGTTTTTAAATGTTAGAAAGTGTAAAACACAGTGAATATTTTTATTTGTGGATACTGACTGTATTATTACATTCCTTTATTGCAATTGCTAAAATACAATATGGAGAAACCAAGGCTATTATGTGCAAATGCATATGGTATCAGGATCTTGAAATAATACATGAATTAATTTCTGAAAATAACCACCAAAGAGGAAAAATGCACAACTTGTGATTAACAACTAATCCAAGTGTTTTGAGAGAGATAAATATAATTGTATACTTAACTCTATACTTATATTTATGTTTTATGTATGGTACAATATTTAGGAAAATTAAGAAATTGAAGGATTGAAGTATTTACTTTTTAAAAAAATCTCTGTATTTGACTAATATCATGTTGTCATTTTTCAGATTTTGCTTTTCTTCAATGAAAACAAGAAATATAAAAATAGTTACCTCTAAAACTTAGGTATAAATATAATAGATTGTGCCAGTAAAATTTTTGATCATTTTGAAAAAAAAAAAAAAAACTAAATCACACCCACAGATGCCATACAAAGGGCCAGTGTTTTTGTTTTTGTTGTTGTTTAGCTTTTGCATATTTGATGTTTTTCTGCTATTCTAGGTTACAGGTTGCCATGGCGGCAGAGAACACTAGGGAATGTATGTGTCTGTCTTACATTGCTTGCATGAAAGTTACAGAAAGCTGTAATTTCATTTTGGCCCTTTGTTTCAGATAACTTTAGTACAAGCTGTTTAACAAACACAAATCCTGGATTATTTGAATCCAAATTATTTTTCTCCCCATGTATTTGAAATATTCTCAAATACCTCTAAGAAAAAAATGAACATAATTAATTCATACGCAGGTCAAGGAAGATAAGGAATAATCAGAGAACTGGAAAACCCACAAATTTAAGAAACAATGAAAGTGACATGCATACAAGTTTACCTCAAAAAGTTCAAGGAAAAATAGAATTTAAAGATGAGTCGATTTTGTTGCAAAGCTTTTGAAATCCATATTTTTTCATAATAACATTTTCCATGACCTTTTTGACGAGCCCCTCATGTGTCTCACCATAGTATGTCTCTGAGATCCATCTGCCTCCCATCTCTTATTTGTCCTATTTAAAGTCAGAGGGGAGCAGACACAAGCAACCCATCCTGGTCTGATATTTTGATGGCTGCAGGACCATGTTCACATACACTTTGTATATCGTAATGGCAGGATTCTTGTTATCTTTCTCACTTTTAATACTACTCAGTTTTTTGGATAATGAGCATGCCTCTATTTTTTTTGTACCAATTATTTTCAGCAACTTAAATTTAGTATGTTAAAGAGAAAATATAATCAATCACATCTCTGATTTAGAAAGTCCTTTTTGTCTGGAAATAAGTTCCAGTTATTAATATATAATGTTATTATTTTTTCGTGGAAATAATTTACTGAAATATAATTCTTATACCATATATTTTACCATGTAAGCATTCACGACAGTGTGTTTTAGGATGTACACAGAGTTGTGTAAACATCACCAAAATCTGTGAAAGAGGGTATCATCATTCCTCAAAGAAAGTCTAGACCCTTTTTTAAGTATCTATTTATTTTATTTGGAAGGTAGAGTTACAGAGAGGCAGAGAGAGAGAGGAGAGAGGTGCTTTCCCTCTGCTGGTCAGTCCCCAGATGGCCGCAATGGCCGGGGCTGGGCCAATCCGAAGCCAGGAGCCTGGAGCTTCCTCCCAGCCTTCCACATGGATACAGGGGCCCAAGCACTTGGACCATCTTCTACTGCTTTCCCAGGCCATATCAGAGAGCTGGATCAGAATTGGAGCAGCTGGGACTCGAACCGGCACCCATATGGTACCACAGGCCAAGGTTTTAACCTGCTGCACCACAGCACCAGCCCCTATATGCTTATATTTCCTTTGGGTATAACCTAAGAGTACAATTACTGGAACACATGATAACTTCACACCACTTGTTGAAAACCATTGTTTTCTTTAAAAAAATTTTATTAATATAAACAGATTACAAGTACCTCATAGATACAGTTCTTATAGTGTTACTCCCCTCCCTCCTCTTTCCTTTCTTTTTTAACTTTTGAAATAGCATATTTTAATTTACTTTATAATAATAGGCTTACATTTCATTAAATAAAGATATCAACAAGTTAAAAGTAGAAATGCTATTGTTTGGAGCTGGTGCTGTGGCATAGTGGATTAAGCTGCCACCTGCAATGCCAGCCAACCATATGGGCACCTTTTTTTTTTTTTTTTTTTTTTTTGGTCCCAGCTTCTCTACTCCCAATCCAGCTCCCTCTTAATGGCCTGGGAAAGCAGCAGAGGATGGCAAAAGTGTTTGGGCCTTGCCACCCATGTGGGAGACCTCAACAAAGCTTCTGGCTCCTGGCTTTGGCCCACTGGGGACATCTGAGGAGTGAACCAGCAGATGAAAGATTCATTCTCTCTCTCTCTCTCTCTCTCTCTCTCTCTCTCTCTCTCTCTTTCTCTCTGTGTGTGTGTTTGTGTGCATGTGTGTCCCTCTGCCTCTGTAACTCTGACTTTCAAATAAA
Organism: Lepus europaeus; assembly: GCF_033115175.1. Classification (NCBI taxonomy): domain Eukaryota; kingdom Metazoa; phylum Chordata; class Mammalia; order Lagomorpha; family Leporidae; genus Lepus; species Lepus europaeus. The sequence continues at coordinate 14,404,597 of NC_084843.1, read as the reverse complement.
TAAATAAGTCTTAAAAAAAAAGACCACTGTTCGACAGGCATATGGACAATGGCTATAAATAAGAATCAAGTCACAAGATGTCAGTTCCCCACTTATATGCTAAGTTTTTGTTTGATTGTTTTTGTACTTTATGTATCAGTTACCACAAATCAAAGAAAACATGTGATATTTGTCTTTTGAGGTATGTTTATTTCACTAGCATTTGGCAAAAGGGCAAAAGACAAGATTTAATTCTTTTTTATGGTTGAGTAGTATTTGAATATTATTGTAGAGCAGCAGACATCCTTGCCTGATTCCAGATATCAGTGGCAATGCTTCTAGCTTTTCTCCATTCAATATGATGCTGTTATGAGTTTGTCATGTATTGGATTGATTGTCTTGAGTTATATTTCTTCTATACTCAATATTTTGAAGTTTTATCATGAAAAATGTTGGTTTTTATCAAATGTTTTCTCTGCATCTATTTATTTGTTTTTTAAAGATTTATTTATTTATTTGAAAGAGTTACAGAGAGGCAGAGAGAAAGAGAGAGAGAAAGTTACAGAGAGGCAGAGAGAGAGAGAGTGAGTGAGAGAGAAAGGTCTGCCATTCACTAGTTCACTTCCCAAATGGCCACAATGACTGGAGCTGGGCCGATCTGAAGCCAGGAGCCAGGAGTCTCTTCCAGGTCTCCTGTGTGGGTGCAGAGTCCAAGGACATTGACTATCTTCCACTGCTTTCCCAGTCCATAGCAGAGAGCTGGATTGGAAGTGGAGCAGCTGGGACTCCAACCGGCACCCATATGGGAGGCCAGCACTGTTGGTGGTGGCTTTACCGGCTATGCCACCATACTGGTCACTCTGTGTTTCTATAGATAATCCGGTTTTTCTCTCTTGCACATTTTCAGATATTTTCTTTGTTGTATTTTTAAACTTTTGACTATAATGTGTTGTGGTAAAAATCTTTTCTGATCATTTAGGATTTTGTGTGCTTCCTAGACTTAGATATCCATATCTGTCTCTAATTTGGGAAATTTTTCTGCTGTTATTCACTGAATAATTTTCAAAAGCTATTCTTCTTTTCCATTCTTTCAGGAGCTCCTAAGACACATATATGTGGTCACTTGATGGTATCCCAGAGATCCCAAACACTGTTTCAGTTTTTCTAAATTTTTTAATTTTTCTTTCTTCTCTTTTTGTTGTCTTACTGAAATATCTTAGAAGTCAGTCTTCTAGCTCAAATACTCTTTCTTCTGCCTTACCAAGTCTGTTGTTAAGGCTTTATACCATACTGCTTTTAAGATTTATTTTACTTATTTGAAAGGCAGAGTTACAGAGAGGCAGAGAAAGAGAGAGAGGCAGAGGTGGGGGGAGAGAGAGAGAGAGAGACAGAGAGAATCTTCCATCTGCTGGCCTACTCCCCAAATGGCCAAAAAGGCCAGAGCTGGGCCAACCTGAAGCCAGGAGCTTCTTCTGGGTCTCCCACGTGGGTGCAGGGGCCCAAGGACTTAGACCATCTTCCGCTGCTTTCATAGGAGCGTTAGTGGGGAGTGGGATCAGAAGTGGAGCAATTGGTATTCAAACAGGCATCCATATGGGATCCCAATGTTTCAGACTGTGGCTTTACCAGCTATGCCACAGCTCTGCCTCCTCCACCATATTTTTTATTTGACATGTTGAACTCTTCATTTCTAATATGTCAGTTTGATTTTTCCTAATACCTCTGCCTACCTGAAGAATTTCTCAGCCATGTCACATATGGATTTCTTTATTTCATGTAATTCCTTCTGTGTGCTTTTGAGTAATCGTACAATCATTCTTTTGAATTCCTTTTCAGGCATTTTATCAATCTCATCTTCACAATCTAATATTGAAGAATTATTGTATTCCTTTTGGAGAGTCATATTGTCTTCCTCACTCATGTTTCTTGTCTTTCTACATTTATTTTTATGTATCTATATAATCTATTGATCTCTCCTCTGAAGGCTTTGTTCTTGGAAATGTGCCTCTGTTGCTTGGGTTTTAGAGTAGATTTCCAGAGGTGTGTGCTGGGGCGGGGGGGGGGGGGGGAGCAGGGAGCCCTGGCCAGCATTTTTGGGTGGGACTAGAGTCCAGAGTGACACCCATGTTGGGAGTGGTAGACCTCCACTGATTATCCACAGCAGCTGCCGGGGTGATCAGGCTGGCCTCAGCCCTTCTCTGTGCCAAAGAGAATCAGCTGAGTCACTGCTCAGAGTAAGCTCACCGTGCCTGCACCCCACCCACTCAGGCGCATGAACTGCACGTAGCCCCTTTGTGTGTAGTGTGAGTGCTGAGCTCTCTAGATTACTCCCCAGCACTTAGGGAGTTTTGAGTCTCCAGAGTCAGACCCTGCAAGTGCCCTAAAATCCAGCCACAGCCCACGCCCTTCTCAGCGTTTGGCCCATGCAGAACTCACACCGTCACAGGGTTCCCATGGTCACAGGGTGCAGTGCTCTCATGGTCACAGGTGCAGGGGAGCCATTCTCTGCCCTTTGAGCTGCCCCGGCTCCAAGAGTCAGTCACCCAGCAGATTAGTTGGAGCTCTGTTCAGCAAGCCGAGGCTGGCGCTTTGGTGGGCAGAGGGGACAAAAGCAAGATCCCCTCCTTCATGGAACTAGGTGGACCCCTTGCCCACCACCTGCTCTCTAGGACAGTTTCAAACTCAGTGGGCACCACGGAGTCCTCCCTGAGACAAAATCACCAGAGGTGCAGAGACCCTGCAGCCTTCTCCCGCCTCTCCCTGGGAAGCGGTGTCCCCACGGCAGCTGGGCTCTTTGGTGGAGGAAGGGGACGAAAGCAATATGACTTCCTTTCACAGAGCCAAGTGGGTACCTGGCCCCAGCCAGATCTCTAGGACTGACTGAAGTCAGTGGGGACCATGCAGTTCTCCTGCCGACGTGGTCAGCCATGCCGTGTGGGCTGCTGCAGCCACCTCTATGAAGTTCACTCTGTGAAGCGGTGTCTCCCCTCCAGCCGCTGGATGCAGCAGTTGCTGATGGCGTCTGCCAGCTGCTACATGTTGTCCATGGAGATTCTGCTCTCTTCTTTAGGTTTGCCACTACAAGTTTCTCTCCAACTGTCCCCTGGGAACATGCAGCTTCCTTTGCTTTCTGGTAACTTCCTAGTTAAAATCAGTGTGTCTTCTCCCTAGTCAGTCGTCTTTGATTGAATCACAGTTGCCTTCTTTATCGCATAATCTAGGGACCCTGTTTAAGCTCAATTGACCATACCTGTGAGGATTTGTATCTGGCTGTTTAATTGATCTGTGTGTATGTTTTTATGACAGTACCACACTCTAGTACTTCTTATAGCTCTGTAGTAAGTTTTGGAATTGGAATATGTGAGTCATCTAATTCTGTTTTTTTAAATTTATTTTTTTATTATTTGATAGGTAGAGTTATAGACAGTGAGAGAGACAGAGAGAAAGGTCTATTGGTTCACCCCCCAAATAGCTGCCATGGCCGGCACACTGCGCCAATCCGAAGCCAGGAGCCCAGTGCTTCCCCCTGGTCTCCCACATGGGTGCAGGTGCCCAAGCACTTGGGCCATCTTCCGCTGCCCTATGGGGCAACAGCAGAGAGCTGGACTGGAAGAGAAGCAACTAGTACTAGAACCCGGCGCCTATATGGGATGCCGGGGCTGCAGGCAGAGCATTAACCAAGTGAGCCACGGCGCCGGCCCCTAATTCTGTTCTTTTTAGAAATTATTTTGGCCTTTCTGGGTTACTTGAATTTCTTTGCAATTTAGGATTGGGTTGTCAGTTTCAGCAAAGAAACCTGCTAATAGTTTGATTGGATTGTGTTCAACCTGAATATCAATTTAGGGACAAAATAGTGTTAAGATTCACTTTATTAAGATGGTTAATTGATTTTTGCTAATTACATTTATTCTCTGTGCTTAAAAATCTAAATTCAATATCATATTTTCTTCACCTTCATAAATAATTCTGATTTCTGGTAATTAATATTTATTTATTTGAGAGATAGAGAACTCCTCTCCACCAGTTAACTCCCAAAATGCCTACAATGGCTGGAGGTGGACTAGGCCAGAGCCAGGGGCCTGGCTCCTATAATAATTTCTACTAATTGGAAGCTACCTAGTTAATATATGTGAGCTTATCTTCAAAAAGTTCGTGGAAAATGAAATTAGATAAAATATTTAACTGAATGGTAACAGCCATTTAATCCATCCCTAAAGAATTGAGGGTCATCAGAATTAAACATGCCTATGTGCTTTTTATATCACTAATTGAAGAATAATTAGTGGTTTAAAGTTTTGTTTTTTTTTTAAGATTAGTGTTATTAGCTACCCAAGAGGAACCTCTTTGGAAGGAAAAGACTTATTTCAGCTTACAGTTTGGAGGTTCACAATTAGGGATCAGATATGCCCATTAGTCTGCAATCTGGTGGAGGCTAGCAATGACAGAGCTGAACTTAGCTTAATTAACCGGCCCTCTTGGGTTCAGCATTGTGGGGTAGCTGGTTGGGCCGCCACCTGCAACACTGGCATCCCATATAGGCACTGATTTGAGTCTCAGCTCCTCTACTTCTGATCCAGCTCCCTGCTGGGGCACCTATGAAAGCAGTGAAGGATGGTCCAAGTGCTGGGGCCTTATATCTGCATGGGAGAGCTGGATGAAGCTCTTGGCTTTGGCCTGGCCCATTCCCCAGCCATTTGGGGAATGAATATGCAGATGGAAGATCTCTCACTCCGTCTCTCCTTCTATCTCTGTAATTCTGCCTTTCAAATAATAAATAAATAAATATTTTAAAAAGTTACCCAGCCCTCCATGAAAATCGCCTTCTGAAGATGGGTAACCAATGACCAAAGACCTCCCAACAGGCCCACCCCTCAGATGGCATAATTAGATTAAGTCTCCCCTCTTAATCCATTAACTCTTAACATATGACTTAGAGTTTAAACATTTTGCATGAGTTTGAGAAGCCTCATCCTGCTCAAACTCAATAACTAGAGAACAAAAAGAAGTCAGAAAGGGCCAAATCAGGACTGTAAGGTGGATTTCCCACGTAAACTCTTACACAGGTTCCCTTGTGGGATGGATGGTTGGAATGAGCAGGAGTGTTGTTCTAATGCGGAAAGACTCACTGGTGAAGCTTTCCCTGATTTTTCTGCTAAAGCTTTGGCTAACTTTCTCTTGGGCTTACTCTACTAATAGCAAATATTATCATTCTTTGGCCATCCAAACAAATAAGCAACAAAAAACTTTGAAATTCCCAGGAAACTGTTGACCTTTGTTCTTGACTGCTTTTGTTTTTGTCTGGACAACTTCTACCTTCTTAGTAGCCGTTGCTTGGATTATGCTTCAGGATCCTACTGGTAAATCCACATTTTATCACCTATTTCAACTCCATAAAGTTATTTTTCAAGATCTTGACCCTGCTTGTTTCAAATTTCCATTCAAAACCCTGCTCTTGTTTGCAGCTGACATAGTTTTGGCATTCATTAAGAGGCAAGTTTGTTCAACTTTTGTTTTTCAGTCAGAATTGAGTGATATGCACTAATTGAGATATTTATGGTGTTAGCTATATCTTGTTGTTCATTGTCAATCCTCTTCAATTAGGACATCAACAAGATTAATTTTTTCCTTGTAAATTGATATGAGTGGTCTACCCTCTGTTTTAAAATGAGTTACCCATTTATAAATTGCTGACTTATTGGGGCATTGTCCCCTTGAAGTTACTGTAACACTTCTCACCCAAGCTGTATCATAAATTTACTGCTTGTTATTGTGTCGATTTTAACAGAATACATGTGTCTCTAATAGGGGCTTGTTTCAAACTGTTATCTTTATTAGTGTCAAACTAGATTCTGTCCAAACAGGGTGGCAATTAGGATGGCTTCTTTGAGAAGGGAGAGATTTGAGTAAATCTTGGAATGAAAAACTAAAAGTTAATAGGTAAGCAGATTTACAGGGAGAGGCTGGAGCATGGGAGTGTGGTCTGATGTAGGGCAGTGTAAAGCATTGGAAAGATTTTAGCTTTCAATTCTGAGTGAAGAAGGGAGCCAGTTTCAGGATTTTGAAAGAGGATTGAGGGAATCTGACTTTGATTTTTAAAGGATCACCCTGCCTTTTGGGTTGAGGGAGAATACCCTGAGAATCATTCACCAAGACAAGAATGTTTTGTTCGTTGGGACTGATGAAATACTCCTAGAGGAAGTAGAGCAAGAAACAGGAAATAGAAGACTGCCAACACCACTAAGGACAGTGAGAGCTTAATTCCATTGAGGGAACTCTGAGCACTAGAGGAAAATACATACCAGACGATCTGACAGCAGGGATGGAGAATTGGGTATTTTTACCCGCACACAGTCACTAGTTGAGGAGTACTCCCTAGGAAGCCACAGAAAGTCTCAGTAAATAAATTCCAGAATTGGCATTTGGAAGTGATCAGGTAAACTGACCTACTAACTCTGAGAGGGTGTGCAAATCAGCCTAAAGTTCCTGATACTAGAGACAAAATCTTCTATTTGTGTTGCACATAATCTGGGAACTCTGTTGCCTTTTAATCCACTATGATTAATTTATCACATCCCAATTATTGAAAATACAGATGACCTTTGGGTGTATTCTGGAAGATTAATATTTGGGCATTCATCAAGGCACTAGAAATGAGGGTGCATATGCCAAGGGTGAGGAGCTTGAATTTCATCATTCTAGGTCATGAAAATAATTGAAATGTTTAAATTGAGTTTAAGACACTGTTTTTCAAAATTTGTTTACATACCCTATCTCAATATCATTTGAACTTTAGGTCAATATTGTAAAATAAGCAAAGCAAATTTTGTTTTTTCTATTTACTAGTGAGGAAACTGAGGCTCTGAGTGCTTAAGACCTTTACTCAAGGTTACACATTCAGGCACCCATAGAGCAAGAACCGGGGTTCGAATCTCAGATTAGCTGAAGGGTTTCTTTCCCACATTGTTCTTTATACAAGTTGATTTTAGTGCAAACTGAGAACACATCTTTCACCCTTCTGAATCTTTAGAATATTTTTTCTTCTAAAGCTATTGACAAACATGGCTATTTAAAGTGCTTATAGTATTTTTTAATTCCAGGTGCTCAAATAATCATGGATAATTATGAATCTTAAGTAAGAACTTTCCGTTGGAAAGTTACAGGCTGTCTTTATTATTTTTATTTTGTTTTTTGACAGTCAGAGTTAGACAGTGAGAGAGAGAGAGAGAGAGCGCGCCAGAGAGAAAGGTCTTCCTTTTTCCATTGGTTCACCCCCCAAATGGCTGCCACAGCTGATACACTGCAGCCGGCACGCTTCGACGATCCGAAGCCAGGAGCCAGGTGCTTCCTCCTGGTCTCCCATGCTGGTGCAGGGCCCAAGAACTTGGGCCATCCTCCACTGTACTCCAGGGCCACAGCAGAGAGCTGGACTGGAAGAGGGGCAACCGGGACAGAATTGCGTGCCCCAAGCGGGACTAGAACCCAGGTGCCGGCACCTCAGGTGGAGGATTAACCTAGTGAGCCGCAGCGCCGGCCAAGGCTGTCTTGGTATATCAAAGAATTGCAGTAGCTGTTAATTGTTATCTAAACTGCTATAAAAAATCAGGTGCTTTACTAAAGGCAGCAATGAACTCAGCACACCAGGCTCTCTTATTTTTATAGAAAAATTTTTCATAAAAATAACCTTTATTGTTTATATGTTAATGAGATGCTAGAGCTCTGTAGCTTGCTTTAGAAACAAAGTATTTTAAGAGGAGTTTCTTGGTCATTATAGTAGAGTAGGCTAATTAATATTTTGAAGGCGATATATATGAGTATGGCATGATTAGTTTTGACCAAACTAGTAATTTTATTAGGTTTTATGTATGTACATAACCATTTATACTGGAGTTTTCATTTTACATATTTGCAATGTCTTGATTTCACCACATAAAAGAAAACTATAGCTTTGAAGTGTTTTCTGAAGACATTGGATATATGAGAAGTATAGCTCAATTCAGTACCCATTAGACTAGAAAAAATAACCTAATCCAAGTCCCCTTTCTGGTTGGTGGTCCTAACAGTGCTACTTTCCACATTTGCATTGAAATCAGTTCTGTGCTTATTGGTGCAGTTCAGCCTAGTGCATTATGTAAGAAACCTCTTTCCTAATGTAACAAATACATTGCTCAACTCTAAGCCAGACGTCATGAAGCAGCTCTCATGGTAAAAGCATTGCTGGCCTCCTTCCAGAACAGCACCAGCCAGTGCTCTGGTCTCAGGCATAGCCACTGGCTCTGCATTCACACCAGCACCTTCACACACAGTAGTTCCGGTGACCAGCTTAGGCAGCTTGTTCACTTTGCCCCAGGTTTGCTGTTTTTCGGAGGGATAGCTGTCTTGTCATATGCAATTTTACAGAGATTATTTCATTGCCATGTATTCATTTTCCGATTATATAATACATCTTTATTATAAAAAAACTAATACAGAAATAATGAAAATTAAAACTTTTGATAATCATACCATCCAAAAATATCACTACCAGAAATTTTATTTTTTCTAATAATATTTTCCTTTTGCATATTTATATTTTTTACAGAATTGAGAGCATGTTGTTATTTTTTGTTTTGTTTATTTGACAGAGTTAGACAGTGAGAGAGAGAGAGAGAGAGAGAGAGAGAGAGAGAAAGGTCTTCCTTCCGTTGGTTCACCCCCCAAATGGCCACCAAGGCTGTGCTGCCCCAATCTGAAGCCAGGAGCCAGGTGCTTTCTCCTGGTCTCCCATGCGGGTGCAGGTGCCCAAGCACCTGGACCATCCTCCACTGCCTTCCTGGGCCACAGCAGAGAGCTGGACTGGAAGAGAAGCAGCCGGAACTAGAACCCAGCGCCCATATGGGATGCTGGCATAGCAGGCAGAGGATTAACTATGTGAGCCACGGCGCCGACCCCCCCTCTTTTTTTTTTGGAGAATGTTGTATATGTGGTTTTGCATTCTAGTTTTCTCAGTATTACAAATACTTTGCAGCTTTGTGTTTGATTACAAATGTCATTTTAATTTTTTTGTAGTATACATCATTCATTTGCCTATTTTTTCAATTAGCTTCGTACTAATTCCACATGATTATCAATATAGCTATAATTAATTTTGCACATAATACTGATTTAACTTGTGAAAGAAAAATTGCTACCTCCAAAAAGATGACCTTTTATGGATCTTGACATATGTTGTTTATTTGTTTTTTAGAAGTTACTCTTTTCATACTGTCTTTAGCCAAGTATGAGAATTCTTCTTTTCTTGTATGATTGTTCAGTTTTACAATTTTGTTAATTTGATACTTGAAATAATATTTCCATTTCACCATGTTTCTTAGTGTTAGTGAAATAGATTATTTTTGTATTGCCTTTAACCATGTGTTAAATCAACTAAGCAAGAAATACTACATTAAATATAGAAAATGTGCAAGTTATGCAGTAGTTTATTCAATATCTTTCTTCATGTTTCTATTGGAACATTCTTTGTGTTCCAGTTTATAACTCAAGTATATTAAAATATATGTTACCTGCTATAAGCCTCTTCCTCTCTGGATGTTACTTTTTAAATGTTAGTATCTTCTCTATTTTTAATTAAATAAGTTATTTACCTATTTTGCTAATATTTTTCAGATCTGCCCCAACTTTCTATTTCTCCTGAATTTTCTATTGTTTTCTCTTTTATATACATCAATCTTCTCTTTTGTCCTCAAATAATTTACATATTATACACTATTTCTTTTCTTTTTTGTGATTAATCTCAATGTTTAACATTCATAATTTAAGTCTGAAACTAATGAGTATTTCTTCCTCTTCTCAAACAATAAATAGCAATTTTAATTTCTCATCTACACATTTTCATTAACTTTTAAAAATTCTGTGAATTTTGTCTTCCCTTGAATTAAACATTATCATTGTTTCTCTTGTTTTATGCCATAAATGTGTCTTTGTATTTTTTATTATTTATTTATTTCCCTTGCTCACAATTCTATCTTGCATTTAAACCTTGCTTGTGAAATAAGTTTCCATGTTCCTTTAAGAAATTCCTTTAGCACTGATCTCTTGATAATAAACTCTCTTAGTTTTACTGTTCCCTTCACCAATTTCAGCTCAATTCCTTTGAACATCTCCTTATTGCTTACAACCCAAATAATGCATCATTGATACTGAGAAATCTTTAATCAGTATAATTTTCATTCCTTTGTAGCTAATCTAGTTTTTCTCTCCAATGGCTTTCTTTTTATTTTTTATTTATTTATTTTTATTTTTGACCGGTAGAGTGGACAGTGAGAGAGAGACAGAGAGAAAGGTCTTCCTTTGCTGTTGGTTCACCCTCCAATGGCCGTCGCAGCCGGCGCACTGTGGCCGGTGCACCGCGCTGATCCGAAGGCAGGAGCCAGGTGCTTCTCCTAGTCTCCCATGGGATGTAGGCACTTGGGCCATCCTCCACTGCACTCCCGGGCCATAGCAGAGAGCTGGCCTGGAAGAGGGGCAACCGGGACAGAATCCGGTGCCCTGACCGGGACTAGAACTCGGTGTGCCGGCGCCGCAAGGTGGAGGATTAGCCTGTTGAGCCACGGCACACCGGCCTCTCCAATGGCTTTCAAAAATCTCTTTGTCTTTGGTGTTCTGCAATCTTATCGTGACCACCCTAAGCAGAACTTTTTTTTTGTATTTAATCAGCTTTGCATATATATTTTTCTTCCTATCTTTGGGAATTCATGTCTTCTAAAACTTCAGTCATTTTTCCCTTTGAATTTTCTGCAGTTTTCTTCTAAGACTGTATAAATATTGCATCTTCTAATCTCAACATATCTTCAAACTCTCTGTTGTGTTTTTTATTTTCTTCACTTTGTGTGTTTCTTCTGGCTTTTTTTATTCGCAGCCTTGTTCCAGTTCACTAATTCTTTGTTCAGTAGTATCTTCAACACTTTTTTTTTTTTTCATTTTGAAGGTTTTATATATTGCTTTTTAAAAAATCTACTAGCCGTTTATAAAAAAATCTCTTCTGTTTTGCTGGTTTGTTACTTCATATTTCAATCAAGCAGTTATTTTATCTCTGATCATAATAATATCTGAAATCCTTGGAAATCTAAATCTAGTTGTTTTTCCTCTTGGCTGTCAGTCATTATGCCCCATTTCCTTTTGTGTTAGGTGGTCTTTGTGAACTCCTATTTAATCTGAATCTGTGGTTTTCTAGTGACCTAGATAAAGAATGCTGTGCTCCAAAGGGAACTGCTTCCTCGAAAGGGAACTGCTTCTGACAGCATCCAAGGGCCTGCCGTTTTCTTTAAGTACTTCTTCAAGGTCCCTGTAATAGTGCAGGAGTCTCCAGCTCCACCTTTTTACCTGTGTGTTGCCTCAGTTAGCTTTTGTCCTCAATACAGCTGCTCCTGTGGCTCCTGTGTTTGCTTGCTGCTCCCTTCTCCAGTTTTGCCTGCTTGCCTTGGAGCATCCCCTCACCGTTTGTAAATCTTAGCAATGCATCAGTTCAGTTTATTTTGATGTAAAATAGTCCTACTTAAAACATCTAAAGTTTGTCTTCTCTAGCAACACTATTTTACTAGGCACAGGCTCTCAGTGTTGGATAATGCTGCTTTCCCTGGCATTGACCTGTTATGTTTATTGTCACCTTTTTGTTTTTTTATAAGATGTATTTTATTTATTTGAAAGACATTGTTACAGAGAGAGGGAGAGACTAGGGGTAAGGGGGGGCCTTCATCCTCTGGTTCACTCTTCAAATGACTACAATGGCCAGAGCTGAGCTGATCCGAAGCCAGGAGCCAGGAGCTGCTTCCAAGTCCTCAATATGAGTGCAGGGGGCCAACTACTTGGGCCATCTTCCACTACTTTCCCAGGTGCATCAGCAGGGAGCTGGATTGGAAGTAGAGCAGCGGGGACTCTAACCAGTGTCCATATGGAATGCCAGTGCTGCAAGTAGTGGTTTTACCTGCTGTGCCACAGGGCTGGCCCTCATTGTCACCTTTTTAAGACTCAGGTTTTGGCCATCTCTTGAAGGTAGTAAGCAACTGGATTAGGGAGGGAGGTCTTCATTGCTTTTCATGGGTTATTGACATGGACCTCTTGTTCACCGAGGCTAAGAGACGGAGAGGAATCATGGCTGTAATTCCACTTTTCTTAGCCTTTGGGGAACAGGACATTCCGGATTAATTGACTTTCCTCTTGGTAATTACAGACGTCCCCAGGCCTAGCTTTTGTGACATCCTTCTCCCGGGCCGTGGTTTTTGTTTCTGTAACTTGTTCAGTCTAAAGGGGGCAGTGCTATGGACAAATTCCCTGAGCCGGAACTTCTACCCAGCCCAAGCCCTGTTTGCATATGGTCACCCGTCAGATCCCAGGAGCCCTCTGCCGCAGAGAGGTGAGATCATCTTCAGAGAGAAGGAAGCTGTGTTAGCAATATTGTCCACATTTTTTATAATAAATGCATTAGAAGATAAGGTTTTCTTATTTTAAGGAAATTATTTAGGATAAACAGAAGATTTTATAGATAAATCTTTTGTTCTTGAAATAAAGAAGGATCTGGATTCCGAGTTACATTTTGGAATTTCATTGCCTTTCCTATCAAACTAAAAAAAGGCATTTCTTCACAAAGACCATTTCACAGACAATACTTCCAAAGTATCTTTTTGGAGATATAGCACTTGCAATGTTAACAGATTTATAAATTCCATGCATTAGTAGAGTAAGATTAGATCACTTCTTCAGTATTAACACATTGTGAATATAACCTGTTGACAACATATTATGCAGCACATTACTCGAATTATTGGAAACTGCATTTCTAAATTTATATAATCAAAACTTGAACAATTTATGTATCATTTAAAACTTTTTAAGAAAATAAGTTTCACAGTTAGAAAAGTCAATCACAATTTTTAAGAAACAACTTCATTAATTCCTTGGTTTAACTGTACTTATAGTGAAATACTACACATATCTTTCATTCATAATTTACTGAATTCAAAGCTAAGAATATATAATTATATTTCTTGCATACTTTCAAAATTATACTTTTAAAATGGAATTTTCACTGAGGTATTTAAACTCTGGTTGTCTTAAATCATTAAAATGAATATAAATTATGGCAAGGAAAAGAATAAAGATGACAGTGAACAATATCAAGAAAGAGATTAAAAACCACCTTCTCCTCAGAGTACCTGGCATTATAAACGTAAGCACTTGCAGATACTTAGAGAAGGCTTACAGCCCTCACTGCTCTGATTCATATTGGCTGCCATTCAGCAGAATAATGCACTACTTAATGTCATGGTCATATAATAACGGAGCAATCTAGCATGAAGTATCACTATACAGCAGCCTTGCAACTAAGAGGTGAATATATAAAGTCAGGATCTAATATCATTTATTGGAAAGTGGTAAATATCTTTTAGCAGTTCTTAAGGGCAGCAGTCCAGCTATGGGCAAACAAGATTGGATTGCCAATACTGTCCTCCATCCTCCACCTCATCATAGATAAAATAATAAAAAACAACAAGGTATTGGACCCCCCAGTGAATTGTGCTCAGCATAATGGGTAGGTTGTATCTGTTGCAACCAAGAACATTTCACAATCTCTGAAATGTAGTAGGGTAATTTGGGATACTGTCAAATCTTTTTAATACTCATTCTTAGGTATGTGAAGAACTGCTTGTATTTTATATATGAACATAAAACTAGTACTAATTTCTTAATTTGGATGTCCCAGTCACAACAATAAGCAAGCTAATCATAATATTTTTGGTTCTTTTGTGTAAGTTTTAAGATTGTCTTCAAGCTTTTGTTGTGCTTCAGTACTTACTTCCTGATTTTTGTTTAAATATTTCATTATGCTAGTATTCCCTATGACAGGTGCTTTTACACTAAATTTATGTTTTTGTTTAATATATTTGCTTATGTTTCCTATAAAATCAGTTACTAATTTAACTTCTATTTCCTTCTTTCTGTTATATGCATTAGTAGGTCATTTCAGTGGGTTTATATTCTCAGTGGAACAACTGACTGTAGAATGCTATAAAATGCTGCTAAATCAAATATAAAACTTATGAAGTGAAATGGCAGATATTAGAAATGTAGTGCTAAATTTTTATATTTATCATCTAAAAACCAATAATGTTATACTTTAGCTAAGTAAACATTTTCATGTATCCTCATACATTGCATTCTTAGAAAATAAAATAACAATGAGATCAAAATTTAGGGCATGAAAATTTGCCAAAAATCTCAACAGATATTTTGTTTTTAAATCAAAGGTCAAAGTTCTTATACTTTTCATACCAAAGGTCATTGTTCCTATTTATGTCTTTTAATTTTTTCATGTTTAGTATAAAACTCTTTTAATTTGATTCATGAAGAAAGGCTGTGGATTAATCATTAATGGCATGTGAAACGGGCACAGACTAAATAGTACTTTTGTAAACTGAAGTGTAATTTTTCGTGAAGGAATAATGATTTCTTAATTTCTCTCTCATCCCCAACACATCTTAGAAAACAAAGGTCAAAATAACCCAGTTGCATTTCTCCATATTTCATACTGGAAATTCCTAGAAAGAAACTACATACTATAAGGAATTGGTTCAAGAAACATTTGTTGAGCTTTCTCTGTGCAGAGCAGTACAAGAGGTGGCAATGGAAAACGTTTTGTCTCTAAGATCCAGAAGCTTATGGTGAATAAGAAATCATGCAAAATTGAGGGAACAGCATAAACAAAGGTTGGAACCAAAAACTGTCATGCACGTGTGAAGAAGTGAAAAGGTATGAAGACACAGGTGTGAGTGTTAAGGGAGAAAACATAGGAATGTGTCATGGAAGGCAATTTTAACAAGACGTCAAAGACCACACAGTATGCTTTGAGCAGAAGAGTTTTAGTATTCATTTTTAAAATAATATACTGGCATTATTTTATAGTAGCATCAGTAGATTGGAGAATATTTGAAGTGGAGAAACATGTTGGGAAATTATGATATGAACGAATGGTTATTAAAATGTAAAGGAACAAATATTAATGAAAACTGTGGAGATGTAGAATTTACGAACTTAAATACTGATGGAATATAGGGAGAATCTGGGGAAAAGAGGGAGATGGGTTAGAATCATGGGAGCTCTTCATTGATACTTGAAGCCATATCTACTTGAATGGGAAAAAGAAAATCATAGAGAATGTAGGAAATTTTCTACAATAAGATATTAGAGGCATACCTAAAGAATGAAAGATTTTGAAAATGACAGGCTGAGAAGGCACAGAGAAAAAGCATAGATTGAAGAGGGTTTGGTTTTTTTCTTTTTTTAGATTTATTTATTTATTTGAAAGAGTTACAGAGAGAGAAGGAGAGGCAGAGAGAGAGAGAAAGATCTTCCATCTGCTGGTTCACTCCCCAACTGGCCACAATGGCCAGAGCTGCGCTGAACCGAAGCCAGGAGCCAGGAACTTCTTCTAGGTCTTCCACATGGGTGTAGGGGCCCAAGGACTTGGGCCATCTTCTACAGCTTTCCCAGGCCATAAGAGAGAGCTGGATTGGAAGAGGAGCAGCCAAGACTTGAACCCGTGCCCATATGGGATGCCATTGCTGCAGGCTGGGGCTTTAACTGATGCACCACAGTGCCAAACTTGATTGAGGAGTTTTAAGACCACTAGAATTAAGAGAGATTGTGTCAAGAAGGATGAAGTGATAAAGATGTCCATTTCATAGAGCGCTAGAAAAAGAAATGAAATGTGGTTAATTGTGCAATCATTGGTGATTTTTGAAGAAGGTGTTATTTTTTCTGTTGTTGAGTGACAGAAGCCAGACAACAAAGGCTGGGTTGGAGATTAGAATGTGGAGACAAGGATAGACTACCATTTTGAAATGTGTAATGTCGAGAGGAAGGAAGGAAATGAAGTGATAGTGGTGCAGTGGGTTAAAGCCCTGGCCTGAAGCACTGGCATCCCATATGGGCGCCAGTATTGGTCCCAGCTGCTCCTCTTCCGATCCAGCTCTCTATATGGCCTGGGAAAGCAGTGGAAGATGGCCCAAGTCTGTGGGCCCCCGCACCCACATGGGAGACTCAGAAGAAGCTCCTTGCTCCTGGCTTTGGATCAGCGCAGCTCCAGCTGTTGCAGCTATCTGGGGAGTGAACCAGCAGATGGAAGACCTCTCTCTCTGTCTCTACATCTCTCTGTAATTCTGTCCTTCAAATAAATAAAATAAATCTTAAAAAAAAAGAAATTTGCAGGTTCAAGAGAAAGTTCTTTTGGGGGAAGACATACTAAAGGGGAAAAATGTATGTTAGGATAGAGAGGAGATGAAACCAATGGGGGATCAAGGAAACAAGTACATTGATTCATCTTGGAAAGACAAGAATCGACGAATGAATGACGGGTCAAGATTAAAGAAAATTTTGAGTAATTCTTTGTGTCCAGAGTTTGCCTTTGATTATCTTATAATTTTTTATAAATATTAGTAGTATTAGAAGTATTAGCAGTATTAGAAGAAGTTCACCTTCAAAGAGTGGGTTGAGTGTGTAATATTTAGGCTTAAAAATAACAGAAAATGTGTAAGATACTTGTTGTAAAGACAAAAACTGGGACTTATCCAAGATTGCTCCTTCTGCTCTATTCTCCATTTCCTGTCAGATATTGAGCTCTGACTGTTCTATAATCTAACTATATCTCAACTCCATCATGTCACCTCTACTACTATTCCTGTATTTCAAGCTCCCATGGTCTTTTCCCTGTACTGTTATATTGCTCCCTCTGCCTTCACCTCCCTTGTTGCTTACAATCTCCCTTCCAAATTGCTTTCTAGCATGGAATTATATTCCTATCCCCCTACTCAAAATTTCCTGGTGGATCCCTCTCTCTTATTGTAAAACATCTAAATCCTCTGCATAATGTGCCATACCTTACAGGGATCAGATACCTCCTTTTCTATTCATTTATTGCCATTTCAGCCTCCACACACATACTTCCTACCAGTATCTCTGCACTTGTTTCTTTGTTTCTATGATTTTTGTCCTAGAAGAACTTTATCTATGTGGCTAATTATTCAAGACTGAAAGAAAAAAATTAAAGCATGAATTAGGAGAGGAAAAAATGAATGAGAAACATTATCTTAAGGTAAAAAACAAAAAGCTGAGAAGCAACAAAAACCCAAAGAAGTTCAGAGAACAGGAACTTTAATAGGGACAATTACTTTGTCATGTAACTTTCAATTGACAGTGTGAATAGGTCAGGGGATAGATAGTTGAGATTAATCACTTACTTCATTATTTGCTGTCTAATTCAACATTTACTGTATACATCCTATTTGTCAGTCATTGAAAATATAGGAATAAATATAGGAGCATAATCCCTATCCTTCTGAATAACAATTCAATTAGTAATGAATGGAAAATTCAGTGTTTATATCTTTTTTTTTTAACTTTTATTTAATGAATATAAATTTCCAGTGTACAGCTTATGGATTACAATGGCTTCCCCCTCCCATAACTTCCCTCCCACCCACAACCCTCCCCTCTCCCGCTCCCTCTCTCCTTCCATTCACATCAAGATTCATTTTCAATTCTCTTTATATACAGAAGATCAATTTAGTATAAAGATTTCAACAGTTTGCACCCACATAGAAACACAAAGTGAAACATACTGTTGGAGTACTAGTTATAGCATTAAATCAAAATGTACAGCACATTAAGGACAGAGATGCTGCATGAGGAGCAAGTGCACAGTGACTCCTGTTGTTAACCCAACAAATTGACACTCTAGTTTATGGCGCCAGTAACCACCCTAGGCTGTCGTCATGAGTTGCCAAGGCTATGGAAGCCTTCCAAGTTTGCCGACTCTGATCATATTTAGACAAGGTCATAAAAGACAGAGTGAGGATAGTAACCAATGATCCTAAGAGTGGCATTTACCAGGTTTGAACAATTATACAGCATTAAGTGGGGAAGAGGACCATCAGTACACACAGGTTGGGAGTAGAGCCATTGGAGGTAGAGTAGAGGTTATGATTACAAAGGAATGAGGCCCAAGTACGCTAGACAGGGTCTAGAACAAAGGACAGAGTCATTATTAGATGTGCTAAGAAAGGTGCTGTCTAAGCTACAATTAAGTTTTCTGATTGAGAGGCAAATAGAACCTGATAGAAGAGGCTTGATAATAATCTGGTGGGCTTTAGGCCTTGTAAGTTAAGAGGCCCAGACCTATCTATCTCTTCACATGGGGTATATCCTAAGGGAGGTGTGAACCTCCTAGGGGAAGGCACTCTGTTGACTTTCATTACTTGGCTGGCCTGGGAGGAGAGCTGGCCAGGTAAAGGCAGGGGGCATCTCTAACAAGAAATTTACAGTTCTGCCTGCAATGTTGCTGACCCTACTTGGCCGTCCCCTCAGCTGCAGTGGTCACTTTGGAAGTTGGGCTGAGTGAAGGGCTTTTCAGCTTAGAGCCAATAAGATCTGTGGCTCTGACCTGGGCATCCTTCGACTCCAGGGCAGGTCCATTTCCAGTGATCCAACTCTTGGCAGAGCTGCCAGGGCTCTTCACAAGCTGACTTCTGCTGAAGCCCAGACTTACCACATTGAAAGCCACTGCAGAGGACTGGCCTGTTGGGTCTCCTTGAGGGCAGATCACTGTACAGATCAGCCATTAATAGGCCTGCCACCCATTGCTTCTGATGCCGAGCTTTCTTTTCCTCCTGGTTTGTGTTAAAGCAGACCAGAGGATGCAAGTCAAGGGAGTGCCCGTATCCCATCTCTAATCTTCGGTGGCCTGAACTACAAGTCTATAGTCACAGGCATGTTCTGTAGTAGTTTTTCTAAGGTAGACAATGCCCATGAGGAAAATTATATTCTCACTTTAAAACTTTCTTTCCCTTTGATCTGAAAGGGAGGTTTTTTCTACTTACTGTATACTTCGCTGATGGCGAAGTGAATCTAGCTATGAGATTATTATTTAAGTTCTTATTTTGGCTATGCTATTACAGAAAAATGTTAGCCATCTCTTTTATAAGGTCTAAAGATTAAATTGTGCGTCCTACAGATTCCTTCATAATAGAATTAGTTTCCTACCTTGAAGAGAATAGAGAAATGAAAGAACAAGTTGGGCTTAGAATAGAGAAATGAGGGAGCAAGTCCTAGATCGCTTGCTGACAATAGCAACATCACATGAATACTTAGCAAACCGTTTCAACCATTAGATAACAACTTAAGAAAACATTTACCAGAAGGTCCAATGCCTTCTAGAAATTTTAAGAATCATGTATTTGGAAACACCTCTTAAATATCTAACCATGGTGTAGTTTGTTTAACCAGTAAACTTAAGCACAACCATATAAAATGTTTTTAGTTTCTTTCTACCAACAAGTTTAAAACATACGATACACAGATTCAGGTCACACAAATTAAAATGTATCTTTGATTGATTTTAGCAGCTTAAATTTATGGACAATCTTATCTTATATCTTAAATAGATGTCACTTATAACATATTTGGGACTTGCTGAATTTGGCTTGTTAATTGGTTCTCAAATAAGTAGCTCTGTATTATAATCATTAAATTTTGTACCTTTTAAAAATTCAATTCATTGAAATGCACACAAATGTCCTACAATAAGAAAAGGTCAGGGAAAAAAAAAACTTGTTTAGAAAAGAGGGGCATTTTAAAAGAACATACAAAATCTATTGGTAACCACATTGAAAAATGTTGTTCAGCTGGTAAGTTGAACACTTGCACACATTCATATTTGTTCTAGGGGAAAAGTAAGTGTAAGTGAATAGGCACTCCATGTGAATAAATCTGAGAGAATACTAAGTATCATTAAACTTGAATTTTTTCTTATAACTTCTTGTGAGAAAATCAGTCTCAAAATTTTTGAGTATATATTGTACTTCTAAATGTGGCTTCTTTCTTTATTTTTTAAGTTTTTTTTTTTTTTAAATTTATTTGAGAGGTAGAGTTACAAAGAGAGGGGGAGACAGAGAGAAATGCCTTTCATCAGCTGGTTAATTCTCCAAATGGCCATAACGAATGGAGATGGGCTTATCTGAAGTCAGAAGCCAGGAGTTTCTTCTAGGTCTCCCATGTGGGTGCAGGGGCCCAAGCACTTGGGTCATCTTCTGCTACTTTCCCAGGCCATAGCAGAGAGCTGAATTGGAAGAGGAGCAGCTGGGACTTAAACCAGCAACCATATGGGACACTGGTGCTGCAGGAGGAGGCTTAGCCCACTGCGCCACAGCGCTGGCACCATGGGGCTCTTTCTTTAAAATGGTATGATTATGTGACATCTCTGTTTTGGGGAATTGGGGGAATTTTTAGAAAGAACCTTGCAAATTAAATAATTTTGCGTTAAAAATTTAATTTCAAGCTGATAACATTTTATTAAAGCTGCATTGAATTTGATGACTCCATTCATTTGGCAAAAAACTAACAAAAATATACAATGCGCTATAATAGACATTCTAGACAGAACAATGATGCTCATTACACAGGAGGTATCTAGAATTTTTTAGAATTTGCTGTTAAGTGTGCCATTAATTGCTTCACCTCTTGAATTATATTCCTTTCCTGCTACACCTTCTTCTTCTTCTTCCTTCAGCCTTGTTCTGTTACTTCACATTTTCTCTTGAATACCTGATGCAAGAGATAATAATTGAAGATACCATAGATAATCAGAGTATGTTTGATTCATCAAAGAAAGTTTAATTTTGGTATAGTTAGTAATGTATTTATTATTACAGATAGATTTACATATGAGCACTCTTCCATTGTTTTTGATTAACTGAATACTTCTACTGAGATACAAACTCATACGTGAATGCATATGCACCTTTTTGAAGAACTTAGGGAAAATGTAATTGGCACACTAATTATTTTCCTATATTACTGAATTGGCAAAGCAATGTAGTGGTCATAGCATGTTACTAATTATAAATTTTATTGGTTTCTTTAATTAGAAACTGATATTATAAACACTTTAAAAATAAGAAAATTATGTCATGGAAACAAAAAGCCTCATCCATACTTCATGAGTTCTACAGAAAGTGCACAGTCTTATAGCACTACCTGCACAGTCTGCATGTAAAATGTTCCTAGCACCATAAGGTTCCCTAGTGTCTCTCTCTCTGCAGTCAGACCAGTCCCTCTGCCTCTGACAACCTATGGTCTGCTTGTGCCTTTATAGCTTTACCTTTTTTGGAAAATCATTTAGATTTAACCATGCACTCTGTAGCCTTTGGTGTCTAGCATCTTTCCTTTAGCATAATGTTTTCAGTGAAATTGATCCATGTTGCTGCATGGATCAGTAGTTTATTCTGTCGCTGAATTTATCTATTGTATGGATGCAGCATGATTTATTTATCTGATTGTATTGCTTTTATTCTGGAGCTATTGTAAATAAAGCAGTCATTAACTTTTGCTTTCATGTCTTTCTAAGGAAATATGTTTCTATTTTTTTTGGGTGAAAATCTATCAGTAGAATTTCTGGGCCATATGATAAACATATATTTAACAATTTTTAAATGGGTATACCATTTTGTATTTCTATAAGGAACCTAAAGAGTTCCAAATGCTTCACATCCAAACAAACACTAAGTAATTTTATATTCTGTGTGGTCATTTTAATGGATGTTTATTACCATATCATTGTTGCATTTGGTTTGAGGAGACCTCCACCACTTTCCAACATGTATGGGACCTGGCTGCCCATTTATAGGTTAACTGAGAAATACTCTAAAATAAATGGTGTGGGAGAGAAAAGGCATTTTATGTGTACTTAGAAAACAAGAACCCAAAAATGTAACTTTGGAAAAAAAAATCTTGATAAAATAAATGGTTGTGCTTTTCTGACTTCCTATGAGACACTCATTAGTGAAATGTATAAGAAATAAAATATTAATAACAGATTAATTTTTAAATTTTATGATAAAAATGTTAAATATACATAGAAACAGAGAAATGCTTCCCATCATTCAGCTTCCACAAATGCTGACTCTTGGATAATCCTGTTTCATCTTTATTCTCTCTTCCCCCTAACCCTACCAGTGATTATTTTGAAGCAAAGCCCAGGCATCAAATGATTAAATTTTAATTGACTCTCAGAGTTCTTGATTTATCGTATTAGTATTGAAAATAATTACTTTAAAGTGTTTAAATTTCAAAAATTAATTTCTGGTATTCACTGGGTTTTAGTAGTCTCCTGGTTTGACCTATTTACATGTGAAGTATTTGCTAGGTGTATTATTCCAAGCATTTATTCAAAAAGCAGTGGGAAATCATCACACCTGAATGGGAATCAAAGCTCATTAAGGGAGATTGTTTTACTTTATTAGCATACTGTGTATATAGTTTCTTTAATAGCACTGTGTAGACATTAAATTATAAGAACTAGAGGTTTTGCTTAATGGAACTTGCCATTTAAGTTAACAATATAGGCCATTTGATCTATTTTTTATTTACTTTATTATATATTTTAAATTACAATTGACTGTAATCCTAGGAGTACTTTCTTAATTCTTATTACAATGCTGATCTATTTTTTCTCACTGGGAAGATCAACTGAAGTGCATAACCAGTTTTAATTAAGAATGAAAAAAAAGAAACCTCTTATCATTAGGAATTTGATTTTTGCCACTGTAACAAAAAAGACCATGAGAATTATGAGATTACTCAGATGTGAGAAATGATAACCAACCATGTTAGTGGTTGCCCATAACAAACTACAATAATTGGGAGGTAACCTTGACACATTTCAGTCCAAATATGAGTATACAGTTTATTGTATCCCAGACAGTATCCATTACCAAAGATGTAGGGCCAAATTATCTTTAATGCTGCACTCTTCACAAGACATTCCATAGCTAGCAATAACATTAGATAATGCTGTTAAAATAAGAATTTCAATTATAAGGCAGAGGAGACTGAAAAACATGACAGCCTTAATGAGAAGCAGGAGTTGGTATTCACTTTGATAAGGAACACAATCATCATAGAAAGAAAACAAAATACAGCCTGCAGCCTTTTCCTGTTGTGTCATGTCACCCTCTACTGATAACAGCTTTGGGTTCAAATCCATTTCTATTCATTCTCCCAGACTGGGACTGGGATGATGACCCTGTTACTGCATTTGCAAGGAGAACATTTTCAATTTCTTCATTCTTCCAAATAGCTGAAAGCACACTTTCTTACTTGTTTTCAATACATGTTTGTTTAGAAAGAAGCAGAATCAAAATGTTGTCTCCATCTTGTAGGTAAGAAGATTGGATCAATAACTCGGTGGTAACACCAGGAATAGATTCAGAATACCTGAAAGATCACCAAGTGCTTAGGCAGGGGACTAATTTTAACTGAGGAATATGCAACAAACATGACAAACACAGTATCATTATTTATGCTCATGTAAAATGTCATTTTTTTTTTTAATTTCGAGTGATAGGGAGAAGGGGAACTAGAGAAGATTACTGATGGAGATAGGTAGAAAAAAAAGACTGCCATTGAGAGCTGCTTTAGTCTGTTCAGGCTGCTATTACAAAAATACTATAAACTGAGTAACTTATAAACAGCAGAGATGTATTTCTAATAGTTCTGGAGCCAGTAAGTCTGAGATCACGGTGCCGGCACATTTAGTGTCTCGTGACAGCACTGCTTTCGGGTCACAAATGGACCCTGTCCTCACAGGATGGAAGGGGCCAAGCAGCTCCCTCTGGCCTCTTTTTGAGGGCAGTCTTCACTCTTGAGGGTTCTGCTCTCTTAATTAATCACCTCCTGAAGGCCCCCCTACCTCTTAATACCAACGCTTTGGGCATTAGGTTTCAACATATGAATTTGGGGGACACAAACATTCAGAACATTCCAAGAGCATCTATATTTGTAGTCCTTTAAGAGTAGAGCCACTCCTATGTAGCTGTACCTGTTGGCCTTGCTTTCCTGGTAGTTTTATAAAGAAACCCACCCCCAGGGCAGCCACTTCTACCTGTCCTGAAGCTTCAAGGATGTTTTGTATAATCAAGGAAGGCTAAGAGGCCATCTTATTCATCTGATCTATAATTCATTTGATGATTGTTAGAGATCAACTATTTCTTTTTTGCCTCCGTGTTGTAAATTACTAGAGATTGTAGTTTCTTCTGCATTTTGGATGTTTCCATTGAACATGTAAATAGGGATCTTTTTTTTCATAAATAAACCTATGTGATCATTTTGGTTCTCTTTAAAATCTGGAACTCTTAGGCCGGTGCCGCGGCTCACTAGGCTAATCCTCCGCCTTGCGGCGCCGGCACACCGGGTTCTAGTCCCGGTCGGGGCACCGGATTCTGTCCTGGTTGCCCCTCTTCCAGGCCAGCTCTCTGCTGTGGCCCGGGAGTGCAGTGGAGGATGGCCCAAGTGCTTGGGCCCTGCACCCGCATGGGAGACCAGGAGAGGCACCTGGCTCCTGCCATTGGATCAGCGCGGTGCGCTGGCAGCAGCGCGCTACCGCGGCGGCCATTGGAGGGTGAACCAACAGCAAAAAGGAAGACCTTTCTCGCTGTCTCTCTCTCTCACTGTCCACTCTGCCTGTCAAAAAAAAAAAAAAAAAATCTGGAACTCTTTTCTACCCTGGGAAGTCCTGAAAACTATTTTGATTTTAATTCACCCTATATATCACCATTTATTCACTGCTTATATAATTAATATAAACAGTATCCCTCAATTTATTTGTAAATACTTATCTCATAAAGCAATTTCACCCATCTTGCTTGCTCTAGAGCATGACCAGTTTTTATAGCCTTCTCTACAGTGTGCTGTATAATACTCACAGTGTTTGTGCTGTCTACTCTCATATTTACTTAATCTGTCATCAAAGAGAGCATGGCTGATGCCTTTAAGTGAACCAATCGATTATACAGCATTATGTTTAGCTTCCACAGGCAGCAATTTTCTTTTTTCCCCTAGGAATTTAATTCTGGAAATACACTTCACCCAGATTCAGAGTGTTCATTTATTACATGCCAGTGTATTTTAACATATATAATATTTATTTAAATGATGCATCCATAGGGTAGCACTAAAATGTATGAGGTATTACATTAGATATTACTGTTAATTTAAACACAGTCACAATGAAATTAATTTAAATTACGACTCTCACAGTAAATGTTTCAGGATGAACCACAAAGCTCAAATGCAAAACATTTTTTACATGAATCAATTTATATATATATATATATGTATAGATAACCAAAATGTAAGATAGTATTATCAGAGCAGCTTTGTTAACCAGATCATCAACTTTTTTTTTTAAAGGTTTATTTATTTATTTGAAAGGCACAGCTGTGAAGAGAGGGAGAGAGAGGAGATACAGAAAGATAAATCCTCCACCCACTAGTTCACTACCACATGGCTTCAATGGCCAGGGCTGGGCCCAGCTGAAACTAGGAAGCAGCAGCTCCATTCAGGTCTCCCCGCATGGGTGGCAGGGGTCCAAACACTTGAGCCATCCTCTGCTGCTTTCCCCAGGCCATTAGCAGAGATCTGGATTGCAAGTGGAGCAGCCTGGACAAGAACTGGCACTCATTTGGAATTCCAGTGTCACAGGCACAAACTTTACCCCCTACACCACAATGCTGGCCCCAGATTGTCAAATCTAAATGTAAGAACTTAGTGGATTTTGGGGCCGCTGTTGTGGCATAGTGGGTAAAGCTACCACCTACATTGCCAGCATCCTTTATGGGCGCCAGTTTGAGTCCCAGCCACTCTACTTCTGATCCAGCTCTCTGCTATGGCCTGAGAAAGCAGTTGAAGATGGCCCAAGTCCTTGGGCCCCTTCACTCGCAGGAGAGATCCAGAAGAAGCTCCTGGCCCTTGCCTATTTGGGGAGTGAACCAGCGGACAGAAGACCTTTCTCTCCGCATCTGCCTCTCTGTAACTCTCTATCAAATAAATGAATCTTTTTAAAAAATGGAGAAATGGGTAAAAGACAGTCAAGATGTTAGTCAAACACCTCAACATGTGTTTTTGATTATCTTAACTCACATTAAGACATGAAATTAATATTATTACCTTCAGAATAGTTTAAAACTGATCTTTTATAAATGTTATTTCAGCTCTCATGAATTCCTTTTATAAGAGAATAATTGACTGATCTCCTTACCACTCAGGTTGAGACCCAAAAAAAGTATATACTTCTAGGGTGCAAGTTTTCTTAGAATTGAAAGAGAGATACTTAAAGAAGAATGAAATCAAGGTCAGAAATATAGTCATCTTACCTCTAACATAAAGAACATTAAGTTTTAAGTCAGAAGATCTAATTATAGTTCCAGTTCTACTTTTTATTTGTACAATTTTGAGCAAGCATATCTGAGCTGGAAGTCTCTCATTTAAAAAGTAGAGGTAAGAGATACCTTCTGGGTATGCATTTGGCCTAGCAGTTACAATGCCTGAGTCACATATCAGAGTCCCTGGGTTCAGTACCTGGCTCTAGCTCCTGACTTCAGCTTTCTGCTAACACAGACCCTGGGAGGCAGCACTGATTGAGTAATTGAGCTCATGCCACCCACAAGGCAAAACCTGGATTGAGTTTCTGGCTCCTGGCCTTGGCCTGACCTGGTGCTGGCCATTCTAGGAATCTGAGGAGTCTCTCTCTCTCTCTCTCTCTCTCTCTCTCTGCCTCTCAAATAAATGTTTTTTTAAATATAAATGCAATTACAAAAAAAAAAAAAAAAAACTTCTAAGCAGAATTCCTGTTGGATCAAATAAGATTTGCCACCTTTAGATGGCCCATAGGAAAACATATTCAAATTACTCATAATAAAAACTCTGATTAAAATTAATTGAGGGGCCAGCATTGTGGTGTAGCGGGTAAAGCTGCTACCTGCAGTGCCAGTATCCCATCTGGGCACCATTTTGCCTCCCAGATGCTCCACTTCTGATCCAGCTCTCTGCTATGGCCTGGGAAAGCAGTACAAGATGGCCCAAGTCCTTGCATCCCTGCAGCCACATGGGAGACCCAGAGGAAGCTCCTGGCTCCCGATAGGCACAGATCCAGCCATTGCAACCATTTTGGGTGTGAACAAGCAGATGGAAGACCTCTCTCTCTCTCTCTTCTCTCTCTCTCTCTGCCTCTGTCCCTCTGTGACTCTGCCTATCAAATAAATAAATCAATCTTTTAAAAAAATTAATTGACATTGCGATTGTTTGTCAGTAAGAACTGCAGAACTCCAAAGAGACTAACAATATACTGTGGTAGGCAGAACACTGGTGCCCAGTGATGTCCATATCCTGGTCTGTAGAACCTCACCTGGCAAGGGACTTTGTAGATGTGATTCAGTAAAGGAACACGAGGATCATGAATCCGGATACTTGGATGGGTCCCAGGAGAGTCAGGCAGAGGAGATGGGTGATTAAAGCAGAGGGCAGAGTGATGTGATTGTGGCGCTGAAGACGGAGGGGGCCAGTGCCGAGGAATGTGCGCAGCCTCTCACGGCTGCAAGAGGCAGGGGACGGAGGGCCTCTCCGAGCCTCTGCAAGGACTGCAGAGCTGCCAGCACATCTTGATTTTAACTCAGGGAAACTCATTTTGGAGTTCTGACCTTCACAACTGTAGCATAATACATTTGTGTTGTTTTAATCTAATTTTGTAGTAATTTGTTACCAAATCAAAAGATGATTAATACAGTACTCTAAGGTTGTAGGAAAAGAGACTTTTCAAATATTATTGAGAAAAGTATATGGTCTAGTTGGGGTGAGTTATTATATTAGGTAGATTCCACGAGCCCATGTCTGCCACTGTCAAAAATATACACGAGGCTCTTTTTTTTTTTTTTTTATTTGACAGGTAGAGTTATAGACAGAGAGAGACAGAGAGAAAAGTCTTCCTTCCATTGGTTCACTCCCCAAATGGCCACTACGGATGGCGCTGTGCTGATCTGAAGCCAGGAGCCAGGTGCTTCCTCCTGGTCTCCCATGTAGGTGCAGGGGCCCAAGGACTTGGGTCATCCTCCGCTGCCGTCCCGGGCCACAGCAGAGAGCTGGGCTGGAAGAGGAACAACTGGGACTAGAACCCGGCATCCCCACCAGGACTAGAACCCGGGGTGCTGGTGCGGCAGGCAGAGGATTAGCCAAGTGAGCCACGGCACTGGCCTCTTGGAACACTTTGTAACAGAAAAAAAAAATTAGTGATTACAACCCAGATTTCTATCAATATATATTGGGTGGATGAAGTATGGTATTATGTCATACTATGTATCTACAAAAAAAGAGTAAATGCTTTTATGTATTGCTGTGGAATTGTTACATGAAAGCAATGTGGAAAAAAGTGTGGATAATAACTAGCTGTTTGACGAATGGAGGGAATATAAACAAGAATACAGATCACATGCATCGTTTACTTTAAAAACAATAAAGGAGAAACTAGGAAGTTTGTTTTCCTTGTTTTTTTTTTTTTTTTTTTTTTTTTTAAGGCAGTTATCCATAGGGCTGAACAGAGAATGATGGCCTGAAGGGACCAAGGAAGGAAGATAACATCTCTATGCTTTCTTTTGTAGATCTGACCAACAATACGCTAATAAGCAAAAGTTAAAATCACTGTGTAAATTAACGTACCATGAACGGATGACTCTTATGAAAGTTTTTTTAATTATAGAATGCTGTTCTCAGAATTCATAAAAAATGTAGTCCTTTATCACTCAAAGCCCACTCTGGCCTCACACTCAAGAGGAGACTCAGAGGATGTAAAAGGACATGGCCAAAGGCAGATGTTGTGGCACTGCAGATGAAGCTGCTACTTGCAACACCCTCATCCTATATGGCGGTGCTGGTCTGAGTCCTGGCTCCAACACTAATGTCTTCTTGGAGGCAGCAAATGATGGCTCAAGTGTTTGGACCCTGCCATCCATTTATGAGATGAAGATAGGACTCTAAGCTCCTGGCTTTGGCCTGGCTGAGCCCTGGTTATTGGAAGCATTTGGGGATAGAACCTGAACAGGGAAGATCTAGATCTCTCTCTCATTCAGTTTTTTGTAGATTCAACAAATATATACTGAGCAGTCATTATGGACCAGTCTCTGTAGTAGGCACTAGGGTTCACCAATTATTATTATTTTTTCTTTTTTTTTGTTGTTGTTGATTTTTTAAAATCTTTTATTTAGTGAATATAAATTTCCAAAGTACAGCTTATGGATTACAGTGGCTCCCCCCCCCCATAACTTCCCTCCCACTCGCAACCCTCCCCTTTCCCGCTCTCTCTCCCCTTCCATTCACATCAAGATTCATTTTCAATTCTCTTTATATACAGAAAATCAGTTTAGTATATATAAAGTAAAGATTTCAATAGTTTGCCCTAACATAGCAACACAAAGTGAAAAATACTGTTGGAGTACCAGTTATAGCATTAAATCACAGTGTACAGCACATTAAGGACAGAGATCCTACATGATATTTTTTTTTAAAATTTGATTAATTTTCTATGTAATTTCCAATTTAACACCAAAGTTTTTTTTTTCCATTTTCACCAATTATTTTTTAATGTTTGTTTAGTTATTTTCATTTATTTGAAATGCAGATTGATAAAGACAGTTATTTTCCATCACTGTTTCACTCCCTAAATGTTCAAACAGCCAGGGCTGGGCCAGATCAAAGCCAGGATCCAGAAACTCCACTGGGTCTTCCACAGGGGTGGCAGGCACCCAAGAACTATCCTCTGCTACCTCCCAGCATGCTCATTAACAAGAAGCTGGATCTGAAACAGAGTAGCTGGGACACAAAAGGCTCTCCAATATGGATGTGGGTGTCCCAGGTGGTGTTTCAACTTGTACTACCAGAAAACCTGCCCTACGTGTTCAGCAATTTTTAAAATAGTTGGAATCTCCTGCTCTTGTAAAACATGCTTTCTGGTGCGAATGAGAGTGACAGACAATACAAAAAGGTGAAAACTG
The DNA here is from genome assembly GCF_033115175.1 of Lepus europaeus. Taxonomy (NCBI): domain Eukaryota; kingdom Metazoa; phylum Chordata; class Mammalia; order Lagomorpha; family Leporidae; genus Lepus; species Lepus europaeus. Next base: position 14,374,718 of record NC_084843.1, on the reverse strand, counting down.
AGAACCGAACCTTATATTTGATATTGTAGAGGTCATGGTTGACCATGATCATCAAGCACATTTCTGTTGCCAAGACACTCATGGTCTCCCACAGATGGATAAAGATCTGTGCATGACCAAGTGCTATGGTGTGATACTATCTACTCCTTAAAAAGCCATTATAGGGGCTGGCCTTGTGTAGCTGGTAAAGCTGCTGCCTGCAGTGCTGGCACCCCATATGGGCACCAATTCAAGTCCTCGCTATTCCACTTATGATCCAGCTCTCTGCTATGGCCTGGCAAAGCAGTAGAAGATGGCCCAAGTCCTTGGGCACCTGAACCCTCATGGGAGACCCAGAAGAGGCTCCTGACTCCTGGCTCCTGGCTTTGGATTGGTGCAGCTTAGCCATTGTGGCCATCTGGGGAGTGATCAAGGGGATGGAAGACCTCTCTCTCTCCCTGCCTCTCTCTAACTATGCCTTTCAAATAAATAAATATTTTTTAAAAAGCCATTATGAAGCTTGCATTATATTATGCACTAAATAGACAGGGAGTATTCAATGAATGTTTATTTTCTCTATATAGATAAGAAAATGATCTAGTTATGCAAATGAATGCTAGCAATTATTTTGTACTTAGTTGAACTGTCCAGCCTATGAAATGTTTATGTCTGGTGTTATTATAAATAGATAGCATTTTGTTAGAGACAAACAAGTTGTGTTTGGCTTATCTGTAGATAAGGAAACATTTACATAAATTCCAATTTGTCTAGTTATCAAAGAACACATCTATATCTTGTAATCTGAAAAATAACTTCATGGATCTTGTAACTTTAGATCTATAACCATAGATGTTATAACCTTAACAATTTGTCATAACTTTTAAATGTGTTAATGGCAATTATGTTAGTGATATGCATGAATAATTATCTAGTCATGTGTACCATTCAGTCTTTAAACAAGATTTTTACTGTTAAGGAAAAAAATTAATTTTTTTCTTCCTCCAGATACTCTAACTACATTAGTAGTGTTAATTTATCAACAATAACAGAAGAGAGAAATGAAGATATCAGGCTGAAATGTAGTTGTTCAAAACTAGAATAAAATTAGCAATCCCTTTAAGAAAGAATTTGTCCTTTAATTATCCAAATGAGGGTGTTTCAAAAAGCTAATGAAAAAAAAAAGAACGAAAATACAAATTGATTTGGGTGCAATTTATTTTTTAAACCTATATATAGTTTTTTAAATGATATTCATTTTCTATGATCTTTTTGAAGACTCCACCCTCCCCCAGATTTGTATAGACTTCAAAAATGTTTCCACCAGGGCTGGTGCTGTGGCACAGCGGGTTAAGCTGCCTCCTGCAATGCCAGCATCCCATATGGATGCCAGTTCATGTCCTGATTACTCCACTTCAAATCCAGCTCCCTGCTAGTGTACCTGGGAAACCAATGGAAGATGGCCCATTGCACCCACTTGGGAGACGTGAATGAAGTTCCTGGCTCCTGGATTTAGCCTGGCCCAGCTCTGGCAGTTGAGGCCATCTGAGGAATGAGCATGGAAGATCTCTCGGTATCTCCCTCTCTCTTAACTCTGTCCTTCAAATAAGTAAAAATAAGCCTTTAAAAAGAATCTTTGCACCAAAATGAACATCTTTTTAATTTATTTTCCATGAACTTTTTTGTAGAAGTTTCATGTAAGTACATGCATTTGAAAATACATATATAAGTAAGCTGTATTATTTATTTAATCTACAGTTAATGCTTGAGGTGTAGTAGGATTCTAGACTCCTCCTTATAGCTCTAGAACCCCCACCCTAATAAGGAGACTTCTCAGGGAATAAAATTATCTTTTTAACAACATTTAGTGTGGTCATCCTTTTCATTTGATTTGTTTTACCAATAAAATATCTTATAAAAACAAAATATTGCAAATACTCTGATAGACTGAGCTATCTTCTTCTTTATCAGGACCATTCAGCTCAGTTTCTCCATATAGAAGATAGGGATAACAACACCTGCTCTTAGTGATGTCATGAACATGAAATGAGAGGCACGGGTGCTGGCTGTTATTAATCATGACACAACATAAATGAAAATTCTCTTTACCTTCATTGTACCCTTTTATATTTAAGCTCTCATTATTTTCCATAGATGTTACACTATTTGCTCATTTTCATACTTTAATTAAATTGCATATAACAGAATAAATTATATTTTAAAAGAATCTCTTATTTTAATAGTATTAATAACAAAAAGTTTGAATTTCAGTTTCAAAATGTTCCTTTCAATCTTGGCAGCCCTGTAATATAGCCGTTTATACTACTCTCATCTCATGAGCAAAATGAGCTCAAGCACACTATTCTGAAAATTTGCACTCATTATATTGTATTGTTTATGCAGATGCAAGAGATCTGAGTAGTTTCACTGAATGTGTTCGTCGTGAAGAAATTAACATTTTAAAATACTTTTATGTTTTGATTTACCTTTATTTTTAAGCCAGTTTCTCAACTTGGTACCATGGAAATTGGGGGATTGTTTCGGGGAATCCTTCTGTGAGATGTGTTTAGCTCCATCCCTAGCCCTACCCACTAGATGTCAGTAACACCCCTGCTTCAGGGGTAACAGCCACAAATGAGTCCTTCCAACCTTGCCACATGTCCCCTAGAGGGAACCAAGGGACATTTGTGAGAACAAATGAATAGCAAAAAAGTGAGAGAAAAAGTAGAAACCAGTCTTTTAAATTGTAACAGAAAAGTTTTAATTAGGTGGGATCAGTTTCATATGCTTTTTAATTAAAAAAAATGATGCTTTGTAGTGACATAGTTACTACATATTTGAATAAATCTGATTTTCTAATTGGTACCATATGCAATTTGGTTAAGTTTACAGAAATAAAACTTAATTTGAGTCAAAATAAATTATATGTGTATATATTTTCCATATAGCTTATTACAGTGATGCAGTCAATTAATGCTTCCCACAAAACACTACTCATTATTCTCCTGATCCCTTCCAAAAATGACTAAACTTGTGCTAATAAATTGTATTTTCAGTTTTAATTTTGGTTTTATAAATACTGATTATATTTTAGGAAGGCAGAAGTTCATCTTTATATTTGCTCTAGTACACGCCAATAGTACCTCAGTGTTACCTGATGACATGATGTTTTTTTCCTTCAAAAAAAGTATATTGAATGAAAAATCTTTACCTTATTTTTCATTGGCACTAAATTTTAAATGAAAATATTTTGTAATTCACACTAGTATCCCAAAATAGACTTCTGAATAGTCTGTAGTTTCATTACATCACTTATTAGGGCACTTCTTTTCCGGATTAAAATAAAGATAAGTATGTTGTTATAATTAGTATAATTAAGCAATTGGAACACCTCTGTTTCTAAACAAAACATGTATTTTCTATATATTTAGATATAGAATGGTTTCTTATTAACTGAGTAAAGAATACATATACGTGTACTTGCATACACACTAGATAACAACAAAAACAATGCCAGATAGTGGGCAATATTTTTGTTCTATCTGTCTGAAAGGTTATCAAGTGGTAAGTACTAGCAGCCGAGCGTGAAAATGACTAGTAATTCAAGAGTAAATTGGACAAGGTGGAGTTTGTTATATTTTTAACTACAGAAGACTGGTCAATACTGCACTCAATTTGCCGTTGTTTCCCCATGGAGAGCTCAGTCTGTTAGCTTTAGGATAGGCTCAGTCAATGGATTCTTTTTTACTAAGAGAAATGATCCATGGGAGGTCCCCCGAGGAGTGGAGTCATGAGAAAACACAGGCTGCCTTTCATGCCGTACAACACAGCTAGGGAAGTAAGACTTTGACCTATTTGAGGTAGAGTTTCAAAGAGCAGGCTGTCGGAGCTTTTTTAAAAAAATCAATTCACATTATCAAAAGAAAGCTGAAAATGATAGCAAAAGGCTGGTTTTATTAGAAAACCTTTTCTTCTACTATAATAACGCATTATGTGAAGAGAATGGAATTGGCCTCTAGTAATGTTATACACATATTAAAGAAGTTGATAATTACACGTGCACATTTGCCTGTTGGTGGATACCCTTTGTCATTTCCTAGTGGGACAATCTGAGAGGTGGGGAGGACACATAGAATTGGGTGATACAAACACAAAGTTAGAACATTCATTAGTATTGTGTGACCTGATTGCACTTCCCGTGATTGATCAATGTGTGTTGAGAATATACAAAGACTATAAATAATTTTCCCATGTTAAAGATTACTGACAATTAAATTCTGCTTTTGAGTGGAGGATTGAAGGACCGTGCTTTTACTAACAGTATCAGAAGTTATTTTTCAATATTATTAAATCGTCTAATTCCAAAAAGGAATGGAAATGCCTTACAGTAAAAGGGACAGACAAAATGAAAGCATACCTTTAAAAAAAAAAGATTTATTTTATTTATTTGAAAGACAGAGTTACAGAGAGACAGAGGAGTCTTCCATCCGCTGGTTCACTCCCAGATGGCTGCAACAGCTGGAGCTGTGCCAATCTGAAGCCAGGAGCCAGGAGTTTCCTGCGGGTCTCCCATGCGGGTGCAGGAGCCCAAGGACTTGGGCTATCTTCCACTGCTTTCCCAGGCCATAACAGAGAGCTGGATCAGAAGAGGAGCAGCTGGGACTTGAACCGGCACCTATATGGGATGCCGGTGCTTCAGGTCAGGGCTTTAACCCGCTGCACCACAGCGCCAGCCCCTGAAAATATACCTTTTGTGAAGCTAGGGTTGGTGGTGTTTGCTTTGTTTGTTTGTTTTAAATAAAAATAGTGTGTTAGAATAAACTGGAATCAAATAGCCTTGAATAAAAATCTTAGCTTTTTCTCTTCAAGGTATAGGTTAATTCAGTTCTTTGAATGTTTCCTTAAATAAATGCAGGCACAATCATGGCTCCCTCAGGATTGTCACAAGGATTGAGCTGAAATAGGTAAAATACTTAGCATGATACAGGGAACAAGAGTCATGAGCTCAACAATGAACATTGCTTTCTTCTGCTTTTCTTGCACCTAAGATGAAGTTTTCAAGGACACTTGCCCGGGGGTGCCCTCTTCACCTTCTTTAATCGAATCATTGTCAGGTGTCTAAAATCACGGTAATGAAAGAGTGTCCAGACTGCGTGTGGAGGACAGTGGCCATTGACAACATTCATTTATTCACCAAAGCTTTTGATTTTGATTTTGATGTCTCACAGGTGAATTGTGGGAAGAATGAAAAGTGCCCCAGCAGAAGGACCTTTGCTATTTGGAAAAAGGAATTTATACAATTTTAAATTTAAGAAAATTTTCATTCCTTCTTCCTGTTTTGAAAACTTCTCATTGATATGTCATTAAACATGGAAGTTTTATTACTCCTGACTTAGACTGCAGGGAAGACTTCCAAAAAACCTGCCTCATCAGTTTGACAGGCGTGCTGGGATTTTTATGATCTCATCCATGGTAGATGGAGTATAGACAGGAAAGACAGAGTAATTGAATGCAGAAAGTCCAGTACTGCCTGGACAGTAATGAAAAGTTCAAAATTAAGGATTTGCTGATAAGATAGTTACTTAATATGAGAAGGAGCAACTCAGTAATATAGAGAGAACTCAATATCTACAAAGTAAATCAGGACTTAGAAATTTTTACCTTACAGATGAAGTTGGGGGAACTCAAAGTTATCATTTACCTTGCTTGATTGTAACAGAGGAGAGGAGAGAGGATGTTTCTGCATCTTACCTAAAAGCAAGACTCTCAAAAAATACTATATTTAAAGACATAATAATGTACTCAATGCTTTATTTAAATTTTGATTTATTTAGCAGAGAGAACACACACATGAGAGAGAGCGAGCGAGAGAGAGCATCCATTGGTTTAGTCTCCAAATGCAACATCTGGACCCAGGCCAGGTGGGAGCCAGGAACCCAGAAATAAATCTGGATATCCCAAGTAGGTGACAGGGACACAACTACTTGAGCCATCATTTGCTGCTTCCCAAGGTGTGCATTAGCGGGAAGGTGGAAGCTGGAATTGGGAGTGAACTGGGACTCCAATCCAGGTAGTTCACTGTGGGATGTGGGGTCCCAAACAGTGTCTTAATTGCTAAACCAAACACCTGTCCTCTCAGTTCTTGAAGAAGTGACTAGCAGTGATTTATATCAGCAGATTCTAACTACAGAAAAGTTTTAAATGTAATCAAGCATTAAATTATCATTCTCTAAAATCTTTACTTTTGAATTTCTTCAATAACTTAGGAAATTAAAGCTTGTAGTTTTTCTAATTCTGTTGAAATGTCTTTACCCACTTTTGTTTAAATTACAGAAATGTTTTCTCAAAGGAAAATTAGGTCTTTAGAAGCACTAATAGTTAAGACACAAAGGTATTATATTAAAATATGCTCTTCACTTCTTTTTATGACATTTGTATTATATTGGACAAAATTGCAGATAGATTGTGAAAGCTTAAAATGTATACATGTTATAAAAATTATTGTGCAAGAAACATATTGTACTTAAATTCTTATCAAAGAGTTTCATTTTTTTCCTTTGCTTATACATTTTAATGTTACTAGTATAAGTGGTTTGTATCAAAGGTTAGAATTCATCCATGAATTAATCTATTTATTCATTCATTTACTCAATTCAAAAATATTTATTGAATGACTCTTAGGCTCAGCACTAGCTAATTCTGGATATGCAAAGACAAATACAATTCATACTTTGACTCTGAGACATTGGATTTAGAAAGAGACATAGCCACTTGACCACATGACATAATAATTCAGAAATGTATGTAATTTCCTTTAACAGAAAGGAAAGAAGAACTGATTATGCTTAGAAGTAGAGTGGTTATTTAAATGGTCAAATTGGAGGGTGATATTTGAGCAGGCTCTCTAAAAAATGATGAAGAGTTCCTCTAGAGAACAGAGGCCATTCCATTTAAGAGAGAGCATGGCATGGTTGACCTAACCATGGCCTGGAGCCAGAGAAAAATGATGGGAGATGAGGAAGGGGGTAGTGGATGGTCACAAAGATCCCAATTCCTGTAGACAGTGAGGAACTGCAGATTTTTAACAACAATTAATTTGTATTTTGGATAAAACCTTCTAGAAATATTATGGGGAATAAATTAGAAGACTGAAGTTAGAAAAATAAACATATTAGTTGTTTCAAAAAAAGTGGTAAACAGATTGTTCATTCAAATATTTTTTGATTCAATACACATTTGATTTCCAACTGTGTGTCAGGCACCATCCTGGGCATTAGAGATTCAGCATTGAAAATACAGATCCAGTTCTTGTGCTTCTGGTTATCTATCCCCTATCCATGAAAGAAAGACTTTAGGGACTCTTTTTCAATCCCTAACCGAGTAGTTTATCCAATGCAAGAGTAATTTCTAGCTAAACTGTAGTGTCATGCTATATTTTTATTGTTAAGAAAATATGTATGTGCATGTTGTATCTGTTAATATGTAGGTGGGTAATATATGTGTGTATATACATTTCATATATACACATATACATAAGAATAATATATATTTTTAAAACTTTCATAACATGAACACTTATGGAAAAATACTGAATTAATAGATGCTAGATGCCTGCTCCATAGCATTCATGTTCAAAGTTTAAAAGATACAGAAGAAGATTCAACAAAAATGAAAATTAAACTATTCTTCTACCTTAATACCCTTAATTTCCTTTCTAGAAGTAGCCACTGTTTTCAGGATTTTTGCCTTTCTTTACAGAGATCTTTTATTCGGATATTAGTATTTGTTTTCTCTAGTTTATAGATTCTTTACTTAAGCCATATAAGCACTTATGGAACTAAATCAATTTTGTTTTAAATTAAAGATTTTATTTTATTTTTAGGTTTATTTATGTATTTAAAAGGCAGAAAGAGGGAGAGAGAGGGAGGGAGAGGGATCTTCCATTCTCTGGTTCACTCTTCAAATGGCTGCAGTGGCCACAACTGGGCCAGGCCAAAGCCAGGAGCCAGCAGCTTCCAGGTCCTCCATGTGGGTACAGGGGTGCCCAAGCACTTGAGTCATCTTCCACTACTTTCCCAGACACACTAGCAGGAAGCTGGATTGGAAGTGAAGCAACCAGGACGTGAACCAGCATACACAAGGGATGCTGGCATTGCAGGCAGCACTTTAAACTGTCTAGGCCACAACGCCAGCCCCAAGATTTTATTTTTTAGAGCAGTATTAAGTACACTACACAATTGAGATGAAGGCACAGAAATTTCCTGTTACCCCTGTCTCTCCACAGGCAGAGCCTCACCAATCACCCACATCCCCTACTAGAATAGTTCATTTGCTACAATCAAAAAACCCACATTGACTCATCCTAATCACCAGAAGTCCATAGTTTACCCTGGAGGTCAGCCTTGTGTTGTACAGTGTATGAGTCTGGACATAGGAAATGTGTATCTACAATTATAGTATCAGGCAGAGTATTCTCACTTCCCTAAATATCCTCTATGCTCTATTTTTCCCACTGCCCCACACCCAACCAGCCTCTGGCAACCATAATCCTTTTCCTGTCTCTATAGGTTTTATGTTTGTTTTTGTTTTTTAAAGATTTACTTATTTATTTGAAAGGTAGAATTACAGAGCGAGAGAAGGACAGACAGATCTTCCACCTGCTGTTTCACTCCCTACATGGCTGCAACGGCCAAGGCTGTGCCAGGCCAAAGCCAGGAGCTTCTTCCTGGTCTCCCCCGGGCCCAAGGTCTTGGACTATCTTCCACTGCTTTTCCAGGTGCATAATCAGGGAGCTGGATTGGAAGTGTAACAGCTGGAACTCCAACTGGCGCCCATTGAGATGCCAGTGCTGTAGGCCGCAGCTTAACCTGCTATGCCACTGCGCCAACCCCAGTCCTTTCCAGAATGTTGTGTGGTTGGAATCCTACATTAGTCAATTACTGTGACAGTATATAGCTTTTTCTGACTTCTTTCACACGGTAATAGACTTTTAACTTTCCTCCGTGTCTTCTTGTGACTTGATAGCTCATTTAACTTTGGTGGTAAATAATAATGCATTGTTTGATGTATCACACTTTATTGATCCCCAGGCCTACTGAAGGGCATCTTGGTTGTTTCCAAGGTTGAGCAGTTGTGAATTATGATGCTATAAACCTCCAGGTGCAGTTTGTGTGTGTGTGTGTGTTGACATGAGCTTCCAACTTCTTTGTGTGTGATTGCTTCATGAAGTCACTTAGCTTTTTAAGAAACAGCCAAACTGACGTGCAAAGTGACTGTACCGTTTTGCATTCTCAGCAGCAATAATTGAGAGTTCCTGTTACTTCACATCTCCATCATCTTTGTTTGGTGTTGGCAGTGTTAGGGATTTTGACTACATTGGTAGGTGTAGTTGTATCTCACTGTGGTTTCGATCTGCATTTCCCTGATGCTCTCCATGGAGCATCTTTTTGTATGATTCTTTGCCATTTATATGTTTTCTGGGTGAAGTTTCTTAAGGACATTGGCCAATTATCTTACTGATATTTAAGAGTTATTCAAGAGTTTTCAAATGTGTTAGACAGTAGTCCTTTGTCAGATGTCTTTTGCAAACATTGAAATACTATGTTGTAGCCCATGAATATGTGCAGTTGTTTTCAGTAAAAAAAAAATAAGTATTCTCTCTCAATCTGTGACTTGTCTTCTGATTCTCTAAACATTGTCTTTACAGAGCTGAAAATTTTTACTTTAATGAAGTCGAATTTATCAGTTGCTTCTTTGATGGATCATGCCTTTTATGTTGTATCTAAAAAATCAGCAACTGTAACCAAAATTATCTGGGATTTCTCCAGTGTTATCTTCTGGGGGTTTTAGAGTATTGTGCTTACATTTTGAGTTAATTTTTAATGGCTGTGTAGTGCTTATGATACTATGTTAAACTAGTCCCCATTGATACACAATTAGACCTTTCCTAATCTTTAGCATTTGTAAGCTGTGTTTCACAGTAGTAGTATTGTCCAACTCTACTTATTAACTGTCCACTGCCCCTTCTCTCTAAAGGTCTTATCATCATTTCATATACTATGTATTTATGTTACTTTTTTGAGATTTTATTTATTTATTTTAAAGGAAAAGTTACAGAGAGAAAGAAGGATAGACAGAGAGATCTTCCATCCACTGGTTCACTCCCCAAATGGCTGCAATGGCCAGGGCTAGGCTAGGCTGTAGCCAGGAAGTTGTTCCAGGTCTCCCACGTGGGTGCCAGGCCTCAAGCACTTGGTCGTCTTCCACTGCCTTCCCACATGCTTTAGCAGGGATGTGGATTGGAAGTGGAGCAGCCAGGACATGGACCGGCACCCATATGGGATGCTGGCACTGCAGGCGCAGCTTAACCTGTTGTACCATAGTGCTGCTCCCTGCCTTATTTGTTTCATTGTCAATACCCTCTCCTACCCTGTACTACCATGTTACCTTTAAAAAGTAGAGCTTTTTGTTTTTTTTTTTATACCCCACCTAGAATAAATGTTCAATGAATATTTTTGAATGAATTAATTTTGCACTAAGGCACACCTATATGTAAATGTGTATGTATGGAAAAATATCATTCACATATATTTGCTAGTTCAGAGGAATATGCATTTGTAATTTTGACAGAATGCCAGACTGATCTTTATAAAGAATATCTCAGCTTTTACACTGTGACATTGTGGGTGTGATGTTCTTTGTTGTAGATGAATGTGTATCACAGGCTCTTTGGCAGCATCCTAGCCTCCAACCACCAAACACAGCTAATATCTCCAAATTGTTGCAATCAAAATTGTCTCCAGATATTGCTAAGTACTTTTTAAAAGTACTGCTATAGATATTATACTACCTTAGGCTTCTACAAGCAATGTAACAATAACTATCTCCTCATAGCCTTGACAATATCATGTTTTAGAAGTTTTTTTCTTTGAAATCTGATAGTGAAAAGTAGTATCTTAGAGTTTTAATTTGCATATGAATTCCCATTTTGATGGAACTTTGCTATAAAAAAATCCCCAGCATGTTGTAATGTTGAAGATAAATTTGGTTTTTCAGTGTGAAGGGGAAAGGAAGAAAGTGAAGATATGAAATCCACAATCAACTGGGAAAAATGCCCTTTGCTATTATTTTTCTTTGTTAAAATATCTAAGTTTTGTAAGTCCTTTCTCATCTTCAGAGTATTATGCATTCATGGCCTGAATATTCTCTGAAATTATACAAATTGGCCTTGATTAATGAACAAAATAGAGTCAAAATACTTGGATTTGAAAGCAGGCTCTCTTAATTACTAGCTGTGTTACCTTGGGGAAGTCATATAAACTCTGAGCTACCATTTACTCATTTGAAAATCGTGGGTAATAACATTTGTTCTCTCTACATCACTGAGTTATTGTAAGAATTATTTTTGAGACTGCAAAGCCTTTCACAATTGCCAGAGCTTATGATAGTGATTATGAAGGTTTTATGACCCACTGCTTATCTCATGACTCGTAGTGTCCCGTGGGTCTCTCTCTTCTCTGTGCTTCTGCAGGCACCTCCAACTGTTCTCTCATTTATTTATTAAACCCGGGCATTTTGGACCCTTCCATTTTTTCAACTCCTGACCTTCAATCACTCCAGTGCGATTCTCCTCATAACAGCAAATTCCATATAGCCTTGTCATTCACTCATAAGTTTGATGTACATTAAATAAGCACCATTATCTTCTCCCAAACTCTCCTTCCCTTCTTCTAGCAGCCCTATTTTTGTCAATGCCGTCATCAATCCGGTTAAGGTAGACTCTGCAGCTATCTGCCATGCTTGCGTTCATAACCAGATTTGTTAGCGTTCTGCCCTTTTTCCACTCCCTCCCTCTGATCATTTGCAAAAAGAACCCCCCATTGGCTGCCAGTGAGATCCAAGTTATTGAAACTGGAGCTCCTTATTACCCTCCCAAATTCATTCTCCTAATTCCATGTCTTGTCTTTGCACCAGGCTTATCTTTGCATCTATGCTTTTGTTCTTGATATTCTCTCCCTTAGAATTTTATAAATATGCTCCCTTACCTATCACCCAGCCCCATTTTCCAATGTCTATAATCATCCCCAGTATTTCAAATCTCCTTTTGATAGTGCAGCTTCCCATGATCTCTTTATCATCTTGTATTGTTTTTGGCCAGTGTCCCTTCATGTGTCGTCGTGGATCTCAACTCTGGGTTCAAATCAGATCACCTGAGAAGAATTCGTTTGTTTGTTTGTTTGTTTATCTTAATATAATCTCAGAATCACCATTGGAGATTCTAATTCTGGATGGAGCTTGGTCACCAGAGTTTTGACACTAGATGATTTAATCATCCTCATAGATATTTTAAGGACCTATTTTTCACTTCCTATCCAAGTGTTTATAAGTTTCATGCAGATAAAAATATTAAAGACATATTCTCAATAATTGGTTGACTGATAACTTGAATATTAAAATGTTTCTTATCCATTTTCTGCAAAGCCTATGGCACATCTAGGTCTCCCATGTGAGTGCCAGGAGCGCAAGTGCTTGGGCCATCCTTGATGCTTTCCCACGTATGATAGCAGGAAGCTGGATTGGAAGCAGAGAAGCTGGGACTCAAACTGGCTCTCCCAATATGGGATCTGGCTGTGCAAGTGGCTCCCCACACTGCACCACAATGCCAGCCCCTAATTTTATATTCTTTTTTCTTAAAGAGGTCCTCCAAAAGTTTCAGGCTCCACAACATCTGGATCTAAGTTGTACTCTGAAGGTTTATTTTTTTACTGAAAAATTCAAGGGAAATTCATTAAAAGGAAACATAAATATTTATACCAACTATTAAGCATATTGACAACATAAATTGCTATTTTAGATCCAAATTCCATAAAGTCTATGTTTTACATTTAACCTCAAATTGATGCTCCAAATAAAAATGGCATTTTAGGCAATGAAAATTGGAAGTAACTTGAATATGGAAGTAAAAACCAAAAGAAATGTCATCAGTAGATAGAATTACCTAATATTTTGTACTTGGTATTTTCTGATTTTCAATAAAAGGAAAGTAGCTTTAATAGATCAATGAGAAAGTTAACAAATTAAACTCATTCAAAGTGTCAGTCCTCTTCAAATCACACTGAGGCATAGATCTTCCAATAAGTTATAAATTAAATGTCTATTACACTTGCAGTAATTGAAACTGAGAAAATTACCTACTTGAAATCAATTTTAAAAACTAAATGTTATAGAAACAAGCAATAGTTCATAGAAAATATTCATATTAAAGTGCTTAGCTTCAGAACTTTCAGAAAAAATACTTTGAGGTCATTCTGGTGACATCAATGGGTTATTTTGAATCACATCTTAATAAAGTCACTAAAAATACCTTATAATTTATGCCTTTCATCTTTATCTTAAAAATGTATTGACAGATATTTTTGTTATACCTGCATGTTTGGTATATATAAAATATGAAAATATTGTGCAAAGACATTCAGATAAATATTCTTTTGTTTTTTAAAGATTTATTTATTTATTTGAAAGGCAGAGAAGTTACAGAGAAGCAGAGGCAGAGAGAGAGAGAGGTCTTCCATCTGATGGCTCACTTCCTAATGGCTGCAATGGCTGGAGCTGAGCTGATTCGAAGTCAGGAGCAGGGATCTTTTGGGTCTCTTACAAGGGTGCAGGGGCCCAAGGACTTGGGCCATCCACCACTGCTTTCCAAGGCCACAGCAGAGAGCTGGATCAGAAGTGGAGCTGCTGGGACTCGAACTGGTGCCCACATGGGATGCCAGCACCACAGGCAGCAGCTCCACCCGCTACGCCACAGTGCCGGCCCCCAGATAAATATTCTTAAGTTTTAAAATATGTGCCCTCCCCTTTAAAAGTATAGGACCACTTCAAAATAAATATGTGAAAAATGTTTCATATAAAAAAATTCAGTCTTCTAACATAGAAGATATTAAATTTTTAAGAAGCCACACCTGAAAGAAATTAAAGTACAGAATGAATAACAGGAAAGATTTACTGTTAAGTCTCAGTTATGTTACCCGGGCATTATGATAATCAAGATCACTCCCATTTTACAGACAAATAGCAGCAGCCAGGGTAAAATAACTCTTCTAAGCTTATTGTTGCAGCCAATAGCATTCACAGGAATTTGTTTCCTATCTGCCTCTTAGTCTTGTTAGATCTCATCATCTCTCAGCATTTTTAGAAAATGCCCTTTTTATTATGTTTTCGTAGACAATGAATCTGATGTATAAGCTTTATTTTCTTCTATGTTTTCCTTCCTTCAGAATACTTTCGGGAGTGATATCTGTTTCAGTTTTCTGTCTCTTCCAAATAGTTAAAAACGTAAAAGATCATAGATGTAGTAAATCAGTTTAGAAGCTCAATGGCTTGATTGGGATGCTCAATTTTACTATAATAGCCTAATCTGAAATGTTCTCTGAAATGCTTACTCCTTCACAGTTCTTTTCTATACCACAAAAATTGTTCATAACAAGAACAGTCTCAAAAAAAAAATAGATGAGATGTTTCAGACAGCCTAATGGGGCTGCCACTGTACTAGATAACCGTTGTTTAGAGTGGTCTTGGATTAGCTGAAGGCTAGTGTACACTGAACATATTGAAGAATGTCTTAAGCTGCACTTTAAAAGTCAGGTTAGACAGTCCTCATAAGAAATGAAAACTTCTTTGACCATTACAGGTGCTCTGTGGTTAGAGATGAAGTGTCATACTAACAGAACAAAGCTTGCAATTTGTAGATTGGATACCAAGGTGAAAAAGAAGGTTAATAAATTTTGTAAAATTCTTCTTTCCTAAGAACAGAAATTCCAAAGTTATTGATTACGATATTTATAGGTTTTTTTTCTTATACTGTGCCTGGGGCTTACAAGTGGGAGTTATAGAAAATATCATAATGTTCCGTATTTTGGCAACTAATTACAAAATTCTCCCTAACTGAATCTCACTGAATTGCTCCCTTATAAAAATTTGAGCTGTATTAAGTATCTTAATTCATTGACATGGTTCATTTGAAGAAGCAATTTATTAGTCTAACGGTTACCACCTGTTATATGAAGCTCAGAAATGAAAATATTTGAACTAAAAGCAAATGGCAGTAAATGCTGGCTGTTTTATGGTTTCATAAAAGACTAACTATAAAAGAGTCCTTCAGAAATTCGTGGAAAACAGAATTAAAAGTTTAATTTGTTGCAAAAAATGAAATCAATGTATATTTTCATAATATTCATTTTCCATGAACTTTTTGAAGTTCATACATATATAAAACCTGCTTTTCCCTGGCCAATCTCAGAACATTATCCCTCTGAGTGAAAACTAAGTATCCCCACAGATTTTTTTTGCAAGTGAAATTGCTTTTCATTTGGCAAAAACCAAGCCTGTGATTCATAACAGCTTAGAGCACTCAAGGCCAAAGAGTACATCTTGCTAGCTTTGACTGACATTTTTGCAGGCTAAATCAGACCTGCATGATTCAGCTGCATTGAGATTCATAATGCTATGAGAGGAGAGATTTGGGGGTGGTGTAAAAGGACATAAAAGGAAATTGTCTTGGAAATTGTGGCTGGTGACCGGCAAATATCAACCACGGCAATAGGCAGTTTCAATTTGTATTGGTGCGGAGACAAGGTTCTCTTGTCACCTACTTTATAAAGAGAGCTAGCAAAGAATATGGTTAAGAAATAGTTAATAAAACTATTGTGGGGAAGCAGGAAAGGAGGGACTTTCCTTTGCAGCATGAATGGCTCTTTTTGATATTCCTCAGCTCAAGCATTAAAAATAAGCCAACTGTATATTGTGTGTAAAAGGAAAGATAGGAGAGAATCTGTTAGCAAAAAAATCTCCCCTAAATCACCACGACTAGCTGTTCATTCCTTTTAGATTTCTTCATCAGATTTATTGATCAGTTACCTTTCAAATTGAAAGTTCCAGAAGGAGTTAAAATCATCTACATCAGGTACTTTCCTATCTAGACTTAATACACAAGGAATGTAGCAAGATTGCTTTGGGATGATTGGGCATCATAAAAGTAAGGTGTCTAAATCAGATTACTACGTGACTTATCCCACATACCACCCCATTTTTGTTTAATGTTTTCTTCATTCTCTGTCACTTTTGATACATAGTGGGTAGCCCAGTCATCATGGTTTTTGTTCAGGAATGACTATATTATAATCCATGGCAGAAAATAGAAATAAGACTCCATGTTAAACATTTATTAATTTTTTTTTTGACAGGAAGAGTAGACAGTGAGAGAGAGTGACAGACAGAGAGAAAGGTCATCCTTTTCCATTGGTTCACCCCCCAATGGCCGCTGTGGCCAGCGCACCATGCCAATCCGAAGCCAGGAGCCAGGTGCTTCTCCTGGTCTCCCATGTGGGTGCAGGGCCCAAGCACTTGGGCCATCCTCCGCTGCACCCCCGGGCCACAGCAGAGAACTGGACTGGAAGAGGAGCAACTGGGACACAATCCGGCGCCCCAATTGGGACTAGAACCTGGTGTGCCGGCGCCACAGGTGGAGGATTAGCCTAGTGAGCCATGGCGCTGGCCTGTTTATTAAAATTTTTAGCAGAGCATTTAGCCAAGCTTAGGACCCTTCTAATATCAGAGCCCTGTTTGTTCAACAGCACAAGTCACATGCCCATAAAATCAGTTCTTAGTTTATTCATTCTACTAGTGAAAAGGGTAAATTCTAAATTTATTAATGAAAGTATTCCATTGAAGATTATATAAGTATACTGACGTGAATTTTCAATACAAATACCAAAAAATTCAAACTCAAATTCTTTTAGGATAATTTGGGACTTCAGAAATCACTTTTTTTTTTCTATCTTCTTCCCTAATTGCCTGGCACTCTGTGTGGGAATCCTTAGAATTCATGGGTTCCCACCTTATCATTTCAGTTTTGAACTCCAATCCCTCACCATTATACCTGAAGTCCAAAAGTAACTCCTCATTTAGGATCCCTAACTAGTGAGCCTTCCAGTTGCACATCCCTAAGATGGCTGTATATAACTTCACCAAGCCACTACTCATCTGCAGACTACCAGCCCGACATATGTGAATGATACATGACTAAGCAAACTCCTGAAAGTAAATCCAAAAGCTAGAGGTGGCTTAGGACAAGGGGCTCTAAGAGGCCAAGCAGTAGGGAATTAAACGTGCAACCTATGAGCAGGATCTCTGAATAGAAGCCTCTCATTCCATTCTAAATTTGAGTAGGTGGCCACACAAACACATTCATTTCCTTTTTAGCATTTATTTCAACTTCAGTGCAGTCCAACAGTAGGAGTCTAGTTATACAATTTAATATGATATAATTTTTCCCTCTTCATCTTTGGTTGACACATAACTATAATTAGTATAGCAGTAGTTCCACCACTGACAGAGTGCCCTGAGATTTTTTCTCACCTTCCTTGAAGATCAGGTATCACTACTACTGTTTTTTTTTTCTAATCTTTTCCTCATTTGCATCTGATCTTTTACGCAACTGTGTTTGGTGTAAATGAGGTCATTCTCTTTATGTAAGGTTGTCTTTTCTTCCTCCCAACTTTATCCCACAGGTACCAACAGAAGTTAAAAAAAAAAAGAATAGTATCTTTATGCTGTTGACTAATAGTCATAAGACATTAGCTAAGAAGTGAATAACAATGAGATTTTGAATGACTTAATTTTTAATATTATTTTGCCATATAAAGTAACTTTTTTTCATCAGAGTTGACCCTTAAAAAATCCATTTCTAAAAGTTAATAAATACTGACCAGCTATATTATGTCTAGTACAGTTCTAAGTGCATACTTCTTGTCTTTATTTGAAAGGCAGAGTTACAGACAAGCAGAGGCAGAGAGAGAGAGAGAGAGAGGTCTTCCATCTGCTGGTTTACTCCCCAGATGGCCCCAACAAATGGAGCTGTGCCGATCTGAAGGCAGGAGCCTGGATCCTTTTTCTGGTCTCCGATGCGGGTGCAGGGGCCCAAGGACTTGGGCCATCTTCTACTGCTTTCCCAGGCCACAGCAGAGAGCCAGATAGGAAGAAGAGCAGCCAGGACTCAAACTGATGCCCATATGGGATGCTGGCACTGTAGGCGGCAGCTTTACCTGTTACACCACAGCGCCGCCCTTAAGTGCATGCTTTTGAAATGTTTACCTTCAAATGTTTACTCTACAAAACACAACCTTAACTTGTCAGCTTACTGGCTTGTCAGTTGAATAGTTTAAACATCTAAAAAGCATTAAATTAACTTTGCGATGTTTGGCTGAATTTTTCAGAATAGTACTTTTTAAATTCATTTTCAAAGAAAACATCTAGTAAAATGAACTTTAATTCAATTTTTTGTTTACAAAGTCTTCCATTCTCAAAAGATTACTTTTACTTTAGGAAATAGTATTTTCTTTTCTTTTCAATCAGAGATTGTTTACCCAGAAACTATCTTTTTATGATGTTAGATTATTCTTCTGAATTGTATCATCTTAAGATTTTATAGCCTTTCAATTACAATCCGATATAACAAAGTAAACATGAAACCAAAACCCTCCAAGAAGATATTAAAAGTTATGTTGGAATTTAAAAAGACTAATGTACTGTATGGATTTCAAAATATATAAGAAATCAGTATAATAACTTAAGACAAAGTGTTTAAGAGGAAGAAAATGAATCTACACAAAAGTCAAGTCTATTCTACTGAAGGAATATTCTAGAGGTAATATTTAGGCACTGTTATAGGCTCTCTGCTTTCTTGACAGCATAGCCAATTAATTTCTGGTCAGGCAATTACCAAGTTTAATCATGAATGTAATACACATCTTTAAAATAAATGAGATAGTTCAAGGATTTGTAGTATATTCTCTAGCAAGTAATTCAGCACCAGAATCGGTTGCTAAAATTTTGCTTCAAAGAAGAACTTTCCCTCCTGTTACGGAAAGGACATGTTAATCCTGACATACAGAGTATCTGGAGCTAAACATTATATGTCACTACACAAGTACCATTTGGCCTTCCTGTAAGAATGTGATGTGGTGAAAAGTAAAGGAGCTTTCATAATAATGTGTACCTGATATCAATAATCTACCTCTTGGTAGATTGATATGGTTTTAAATTTTTTGTCACTCCTTCTATGAAGAGGAGAGGTCTAGGTTTCCTCCTGTTGGATCTGGGTAGGATCTGTGACTGAGTATATAGTGGAAGTGAAGAAGCATGCCCGGTTGGGGATCCAGGTGTTAAGAGACCTGGGAGATTCCTTGCCAGTATACTGGAACATTCACTCTTAAAACATAACTGCTGTGCTGCAAGGAAACTCATGCGTCCCTGAGAATGAAGAGACCTATGTGGGAAGGAACCAAGACCTCCGCTGATGGTCTTTTTTGAGCTGACAGCTGACAGACAGCACCACCTTGCAAGGTGTGTGAGTGCATCGTCTTGGTGGTATCCTCAGAGGTGCCAGCCACTTCTCCGAAGCTCCACTCAAATTACTGATTCGTTTGTATTAAGAGAACCTGGACTGTTTGCTGCCATTTGCAGCAGTGCCTCATTAGAACGAATGGGAAGTAGGAAGTCAAGATATGAGAGAATAGAGAATGTGAGAAGACGGACTACATCTCTGGACTTCTCTTTTGCTTAAAAATGTCCCCAATAACTCTTTTTTATGGAACACAAGATAATATTCTTTTTTACAAAGACAGGAGAAATGTTCCATCCTTGGCTCTTGCCATGGTGATGATAAGTGGGTGCTTACATATTCACCAAGTGTTACAAACAGGCCTTGTCCCACAGCAAGGGCAGTGCTGAGCCCATCACACTAGGTAATAAACACTAGCTGAACTGGAGCTAGCGAACCAGTGGGCAGTTAGGGTAATTAGAGTATTGCTGTGTTGTTCTAGGTGGAGTAATTTCTTTAAATGAGATTGCTTTCTTGCAATTACATTTTCCTAAAGATATAAAGTGCCATTTTTGTGATGCTGTTCAATCCTTTCCTTAATCTTCCCAGAGGGCTCACCAGAACCTACTAAAGTTCACATTCATTAGCCTGGCTTTAAAGGCCTTTGAAATCAAGCACCATTCAGTCTTTTTCATTACATAACCTCCCCTCCATCTGCAACACCAGGCTAAACCTCTGTTCTTAACCATAGTACACCTGAACATTCCTTTGTGCCATGGTCTGTTAATCTCTCAAGCTTAAATGTTTTCTTAATCGCCTATAAATTCTACCTAATATTAAAGGTTTAATTCAAATTTTTGTGGAGCTATTCCTACTCATTGCAACTGGTGTTACTTTCATCATCTTCCATACTTCTCTGCACCACTCATTGAACACATAGACTTCCTTATTTTATATTCTTTTCCATCTACATCTCACCTCTCTAAATATACCATAATACATTTTTCTTTCATTGTCCATGGGAGGTAGCAGTATGTTGAACAAAACAAATGATTAATAACTTGTTCACTGATTGAATGTCCACTCTTAGTGAAGGTACTAGTGTAGGTTCTATGTATATTACTAATGAAAACAAATTGCATTACCCCTTTTCTTTTACTATCAAGCAGACACTGGTGTTCATTGGACTCTAGTCCTTTTCATTTCATGATCATTTGGATCAGAAAGGTTCACTGAAATGCCTCAGCCACCTACCAGAAAATTAACAAGCTACAAATGTTAAACAATTCAATACAAATTATTATCCGGTAATTTTATAGAAATTAAATAGTTTTGAAAAATATATATTTCTCCATTGAGTGTACTCCATAGTGTCATAGTGTTAAGGTCACTTCCTATAAACTGGGAAATTTGTTAAGAGCAAAATTTGAACATTTTTGAAAAGCATAACTATCATCTGGAGTCTATCCAAGTAAGACTTGACTGGAAGTCATGGTTAGTTGGATTTTTATTATATTGTACCTGAATTTTATGTGTAAGTGTCTGTTCCCTGCAGAAGACAGTCTGTTGCTGTTCTAAATCCAAGGCTGTCAGGCATTTTAGTGTATCAGAATCACCAGGGAGATGCTTGTTAAAGTGAGTAGTCTTAAGCCCAGCCCCCTCTGCAACTTTGGCTTAGCTGATCCTCAGCAGAGCCCTTACTTCTTCATTTCAGCAGGCATCACTGTTGGGGCTAATGGATGGCGCCCTAAACACTGAGAATTAATTCTGTAACAGACTTTCTTCTTATGATTTTTATTGAAATAGCAAGAGTATAGAAAAGAAAGCTTTGCTATGGAGAATGGATGAGACTCTATATGTTTTCATCTGTGCTCTCAGTGACTACTGCCTTCTGTGGCACATTGTACAGAAAAAGTAATTTAAGGATTGGCCAACTGCAACCCTTGAGTGAGCATAACACCTAGGAAATACCCCATACCAGCAAGCGCTAGTGTTGGAGCAGGAACACCAAGGCAGGTCAGCTATCTGGGAATCCTGATAAATAAAACCAACACCATTATTTCAGAAGACATGCTTCTCACAGCTACCTCCACAATCGTTATGGAGTTTAAGATTGTGGTAGATCCTCCTGAGAACTCAGTTCCCCATATGATTGGCACTGAGCAGGGGGCTTATGAATATGTTGATTATTTTTATTGTCTCAATTTTATCAGGAATCCCAAGACGACTCTCTGGAGGCCAATCATAGCTTCAGTATGACATCACTGGCAGTATAAATAAGCAAATAAGTTTCTATGGTAGTGTGGAGTGGGTCCAAGTGGTAATGTGTATGTATGTATCATTGTCAGGGGCACTGGAAAACTTTAGGACATTTGAATTGTTTTGGGGGGTTCTTGTATGTAACTATCACAGGAGATAAGACATTGGTGGTTTATTTTCTTTCTTTTCTCTTCTTCTGTTATCTTTTCTTTCTTTCTTTGCCTATATATGTGTGTCAAAGAAACTGGACAAAAATAACATAAAGTAACAGTAATTTTCAGACTTGAGCCTGTCAGGTTAAAATTGACCTGGGTTGTAGAAATCTTGCCTCATTTAAAGAAGTATGAGAATCAGCTCTTTCATATTGTATTCCATATTGCATGAATATATTTTTGAAAGTTATGGTAGAGAACACTTGAATATCTGAATTGCCATACGTAAAAAAAAATGTTTCTACAAGATTTTTTTTTCTAAAGAACTTTTCAAAGTCTATATACTCAACAAAAATGTCACCTGATCAAGTTAAAATTCCTGTCAGAACAAATAAGCATGAACATTGATTAATAATGTATACAAAGGTTTTAGAATGAAATGTGATGATATATGCAACTTACTTAGAAATGTCTCAAAAATAGAGGGATTGATAAATGGACACACGTACAAATCTGTGACTCGTTGTGATTCAGCAAATATTGCAAAATGTTAAGAATTGTAGACTTGAAATGACAGATGTACAGTGGTCAACTTTCCAACATGCTTGAATATTTTCATAATAAAAACATTTAATTAAGAAAAACATCTATCAGCAGAAAGAGGGGGCTGTGCTTTTTCTGGATGAGATGATAGTCTACTCACAGACTTTAACACAATAATTGCAGTTGGAGAGACCAGAACTTGATCCCTGTTCTTCCACACACCATCTGCACAACGCTGGGCAAGTTCATTTAAATCACTGAACTCTCATGTTTTCTCCTACAAAGGGCCATAATAATAACTATCATATAATGTAGAGGTAAAAATTACATGATATATGAGTTGACTGACACATAGTAAACTTTCAAAAAGTAAGTACAAGTTATTTTTAAATTGTTACTAGTTTTTATGTTTATCAATAAATTAATAAATTACTTAGCAGTTGTTTATAGCCCTTGTCTACATCACTCTTTGAACTATGGACTTTTTAACTTTTCACTTGCTAAACTGTTTATGTAACAGAGCATTAAGCATTGACTACAATGTGAATTAAAATATATTATCTCAAAAATTAAAAAAGCTTTAAAAACAGAAACAAAACAAAAAATAAGTAAATAAAAATTCTTCTAAAGTAACAATATTAATTTCAATGTAGGAATTATTTCTTAAATTGATATATCAAGAAATGTAAAGCTCTTCTTTTTAAGCAAAGTGTATTTACTGTAACAGATCTCCAAATTCAGTAACAATTCTAAAGCACTAAGGAAAATTAATTGAATAAGTTCTATGGCATTTGCTGTAATTTAGGATGAGCTTTCCCAAATTTAAATTTAACTCCAATTTATCACAATAAAATAGATACCCTGTACAAAATTCCAGCTGAACATGCTATTTTCTATAAAACAGTAATTCAACAAAAGATAGCCCTGTGCTAGATGCTATGGGGAAGAAAAAGGAACTTAGCACAAGGCTCTTACTCACAAAAGACTTTCTGTGTGGTTAGAAAGAAACATCCAGCCCTTGAGGGAAAAGAACAATGTATGATTTAAAAATATAAAGCCTATAACAAAGTAGTAAATGATTAGGAGTCAAATGAATCACAGAGATAATATGTGCTGAGAGTTCAGAGAGGAAAAAGATCTTTGTAGTTTTGAGATGAAAATTTATGAGGTTTCTATGCCTATTTACCTCTTGGAACATGAAAGAATGTGTGGTTTGGATGGAAAGCAAAACAAAATTGAACAGAGAGTAATGTTCCGGGACAGAGCCTTTTTTTTTTTTTTTTTGAGAATTATGGACTAGAGGAAAGAATGAGAGCAGAGTATTTGGCAACAATCAGCTAGGAACTGTAGCTGACTGGTACAGCCTTCCGTCACTACAGGAAGTATTCGTCTAGTTTCAGGTTCATACAAAACATTGGGAAGTGCTAATGGCCAAATCTCATTGAAGCTGGTTCAGAGGAATTACTTCGAGGAATGCGAATAACAGTAGCAAGAAATACGAGTTAGATGTCACCTGTGTGCCTGATTGGAAGTTGAAGCTTATAGTCTACTAGAAGAGACAAGAAAAAAATCAATAATATACAAAATACAAAATGGCAAATGACATTTAAGAAGAAGACCAGATGAAATGCTGGGTGAACGACAATATGTCAGTTTGACGTAGGAAGGAAGGTTTCAGTGCAGGGGACCTTGATTTGGTCCGCAGTAGAATGTGTGCCGAGAAGCAGTGGAAGAGTAGTCACCAGGGTCAGGACGAACCAGAGCGCCCAGAAAGCACATGCATGGAGTAGAGAGTGCGCTGCCTTTGAGCTGTAATGCAGATCATATGGAGATAAGGATGATTGAAAGGGCGATTGGGCCAGACTCCTGAGGTCTTGAATACCAAATAAGTGTCTTAAACTTTATTCTGTTGGCACCAGGATGTCATTGAGAGGATTATGAGCTAAGGAAAGAAATGTCCAGAACTTTTTTGTTGTTTGTTTTTTCATCTAGTAGTTTGTGTAGGATGAATTGAAGGAAGAAAAGTCTAGAGGCGAGATGTTTACAAGGCAATGCGGGCCTGAACCAGGGACATCCACAGAGATGTTTCAGAGGCTGGAAGGATATAACCTTGTGACTGATTCAATGTCAAGAAAAAAGTACAGCAGAGTGTACCAAAGTGGAGTATAGTAGGAGATTGATATGGTGTGGGATTGCCAACACCTTGTGATAATAGAAAGAAGAGCTAATTTAGTCAGTTTTGTTATTATTCTTAAATTCCTACAAACAGTGCTCCCTTTGGTGCCTGTACGCAGCACAGATTGTTCCCTCTGTCCCTTGCCTTGTGGCCACTGCAGAGAAGTGAAGCAGTGAATGAAGTCTCTCCCAAATCCAAGCTTAGCACCCAGGGGCTCGAGGGTGCTTTTAATGTAAATAGAAGTGAGGGATATAAAGGAGAAAACTTTTGGAATGTGCTCAGTCTTTTTTTTTTTTTTTTTTTTTTTTGACAGAGTTAGACAGTGAGGGAGAGAGACAGAGAGAGTTATAGACAGTGAGAGACAGAGAGAAAGGTCTTCCTTCCATTGGTTCACCCCCCAAATGGCTGCTATGGCCACCATGCTGCACTGATCCGAAGCCAGGAGCCAGGTGCTTCCTCCCAGTCTCCCACAGAGGAGGGTTACTGAGGAGCTAGTCAAAAGCTAACTGAGCACTGGCTATGTGATGGTGAGTGTACCTCAGCTGAGATGTTAGGGCAGCAGTCTCATCTGCTGGAGGTGGCAACCACGGCTAGTGGAACGGCTCCAGCTTTAGGGGAGTCACTACTTATAGTTGAACGTCTTACAGTACCACCCAAATATCTGGTCTATGCAGCATAAGGGTCTTAAACCCAACAGTACTCACATGTACAACCAGGGGCACCTGCCAGAATTCCCCGTTTTGAATTGGCTTCCCTTCAGCTCAGGCCAAAATAGTAGTTAAAATGATTGGTTCTTTTTTTTTTTTTTTTCTAAATTCTATCATGATCTCTTAACTACTTATTCATACCTGAATAAATTTTAAATATCAGA
The DNA here is from genome assembly GCF_033115175.1 of Lepus europaeus. Classification (NCBI taxonomy): domain Eukaryota; kingdom Metazoa; phylum Chordata; class Mammalia; order Lagomorpha; family Leporidae; genus Lepus; species Lepus europaeus. The sequence continues at coordinate 14,349,363 of NC_084843.1, read as the reverse complement.
AAATACTTTATATTGACTATATTGGAACTTCCTAATGAAACACTCTTAGTGATTTACAGGGTAATGTGCTACCTTAGAATTCCACCAAGGTAGATACAAAATATATAGAAAGTATCAACATGGCCTATAAAACTAGAATTAAACACATTGTCACACACACATGTTATATCCTAGAAAAGGGTTATCTTTTCTGAAGCAATGTTGTGCTGCTTTTTGTCTAGCAATGAAGATCCCTTCTGACCTTGGCTGCTAGGAATTTCCTAACTATATTTAATAATGAAGCACGTTAACTGTGTTACCTTAAAATCTTGGTGAAATGATTACCCCACTTCATTTTATATGGATATAGACTTCTTTCATGGGCTTTTTTTTTTTAAAAAAGATTTATGTATTTATTTGAAAGGCAGAGAAAGAGAGAGAAAGTGCAAGAGAAAGAGATCTTCAATCTGCTAGTTCATTCCCCAAATGGCCACAGAGCCAGGACTAGGCTTCCGAAACCAAGAGCCACGAACTCCATCCTATTCACCCACATGACTGGCAGAAGTGCAAGTAGTGAACCCATCTTCCACTGTCTTCCCAGGCATATTATTAGGATGCTGGGTCAGAAGTGGAGTCAAAACTGGAACTAGCACTGGATATAGGATGCCAGTGCTGTAGACAGCCAGATAACCTGTTGTACCACAATGCAAGCCCCTCAGCCTTTATTTTCAATTGTCCTGGGATAGTTGTATTTTATTGTTTGCTATGTCAAACAAGTTCACATTTTAAGGAATACATCAGGCTATAAATTATACATAGTAATAAATAGTTGAAATGTGATGCTAGAATATTTTTTTAAATTGTATGATAACCAAAAATGAAGAATTATATTTATAAGCAAGTATATTTTTAAAAGTGTAATCCACAAAATTTAAATAATAGTAATGACAACATTTGCCATTTATTACACATGAATGGTACTAAGGACTTTACATAATTATAAATAGTAACCACAATATTGCCATATTATAGGGAAGAAAATTAAGGTTTTGAGAGCTGACACATTCTGGTGGCAAAATCTTGAAACTGAGCAAAGATTTCACTAACACCCAGAGCATATGTTTTCATCTGCCCATCTAAGTTTCTATCCTTAGAACATGGATCCAAAGTATATTTCTACCACTTGCTAGGTGTCCTCTCCAAGCTGCATATCAAGTCCAATTTTCCATGATTTTTAAAATGAAGCAGATGGCAGAGGACTAACTCAATACTCTTTTAAAGTTTTACCATTTTTAATAATATAAAAACCATCAAGTATCTAGGAATAAATATAATATAAAAAATGTGTAAGGTCTGTATACTGACAACTAAAAACATTATTAAGAGAACCAATAATGTGCTAAGAAACGGAGTGAAATACCATTTTCAAAAATCAGAAGACTTAGTAATTATAATGATTTCAATTCTTTCATAACTAAAAATAGGTCTAATGTAATCCTAGTCCAAATCAAATCCTAAAGGTAGTTTTTGGGGAAACTGATCCTAAAATATTTTTTAAATGTAAAAGAACAATACCGCATACTACCTAATATCAAGACTTATTGTTAAGTTGTGGTAATTAAGAATTCTGGAATGTGTGCAAGAATAACTGAAGAGACAGTGGATAGTGTGATCTGAAATATGCCAAAAGTGACATCACACTGCAATAGAGAAAGAATGGTGATGGGTGAATCAAATATCCATAAAGGAAAAAAAAATTATTGTGACTCCATCTGACACACTACACAAAAATAAAATCCAAATGGATTGAAGAACTAAAGTTTAAACAGTAAGGCAATAAAATGTTATTTTTCTTTGTTTTTGATAATAATTTTAAAGGAAAATGTAGGAGAATACCATTATGATGTGAAAATAGCTCATGATTTCTTAATAATGATGCAAAAATGGGTAGTAACAATAATGGAAAATTTGACATATTAAATACATTTTTATCAAAATACAAAAAAGGAGAGGAGGTATTTACCATGTAAATATCTAACAAAAGATTCATGCCTCATCAATATATCTATACATAGATAGAGAAAACACTTGAGGAGGCACTTCACAAGAGAATATCCAGACAGCTAGTAAGCCCACATAAAGGGGCTCTATTTCAATAGTCATCAGGGAAAATCAAATTAAAATTATAATGCAACATTATTACATATCTACAGGAATCAAATATAATTAAAGATAGGCATCATCAAATCTTGGAAAGGTTATAAAACAACTGAAACTCTCCTAAATTGATTTTGGGAGTATAAGCTCTTGCAACCATTTTAAGAATTATTTTGGCCATCCAAGTATGTCCTAAAGTTAAATGTTAACTACATATATAGAGAGAGTAACCAAACAACTCTTCTCCTCAATATAAGCCCAACCGAAATGAGTACAAGTGCTTACCAAAAGCATGTACAAGATTGTTCCCGGCAGCACTATGTGCGAGAGCTAAAATTCAATCAAAACAACTGTAGTGTATTCACATCATTGTATACCAGAGTGAATAAATCACAACCACATGCAATCACATGGATGAGTCTCAAAACTGTGATGTTGAGAAAAAGAAACCAGGCACTGAAAGTGTAGCTTGTTTATATAAAGTTCAATAATTGACAAAACAATCTATAATAATATAGTCACATAATGTTTATCCTTGAGGCGGTAAAGAAAATGACTGGATGAGGGAATAGGTGGAAATGTTTTGTTGTATTTTTCTCCCTTCATATGGGTGATAGTTACATAGATCTGTGCACTTCATTAAAATTTATCAAGATGAGGCCGGCGCCGCAGCTCACTAGGCTAATCCTCCGCCTTGCGGCGCCGGCACACTGGGTTCTAGTCCCAGTCAGGGCGCCGGTTCTGTCCCGGCTGCCCCTCTTCCAGGCCAGCTCTCTGCTGTGGCCAGGGAGGGCAGTGGAGGATGGCCCAAGTGCTTGGGACCTGCACCCCATGGGAGACCAGGAGAAGCACCTGGCTCCTGCCATCGGATCAGTGCAGTGCACCGGCCACAGCGCGCCAGCCACGGCGGCCATTGGAGGGTGAACCAATGGCAAAGGAAGACCTTTCTCTCTGTCTCTCTCTCTCTCTCACTGTCCACTCTGCCTGTCAAAAAAAAATTTATCAAGATGTACATTTGTTAAATATTTATTTATTTATTTGAAAGAGTTACACAGAGAGAAGGAGAGGCAGAGAGAGAGAGAGAGAGAGAGGTCTTCATCTGCTGCTTCATTCCCCAATTGGCCTCAGCATCTGGAGATGTGTTGATTCGAAGCCAGGATCCAGAAGCTTCTTCCAGGTCTTCCATGCGGGTACAGGGGCCCAAGGACTTGGATCATCTTCTACTGCTTTCCCAGGCCATAGCAGAGAGCCAGATAAGAAGTGAAGCAGCTGGGACTGGAATCAGCGGTAGCTTTACCCACTACACCACAGTGCTGGCCCCAAGAAGTATGTCTATGATTATTTTTCAGTTTTCTATGGGCAAGCTGTATTTCAGTAGCTTCCCCCAAAAAGAGAAGTAATAATCTTTCTCTGCTGGCTCAAATCTAGATTGGGTCGTTATGATTAGCTACCATCAATTCTTATCCACAGTACTTTTCATTTTCTATCCTACTCTGTGATTCCTGTATTTCCATGCATATGTTTAGATAATTTATGATATTTGTGCCAAACAGTGATCCATGAGCCCAAGAAATGGTTAAGGAAAGAGTTAATATCACTTTGCTTTTAAAAATGGAAAGGCTTCAGATTTCTGAGTCTACATGTTTTCATACTAGTTTCAAAGATAAAAAGTGCTAAGAAGGCCATGTGCCACAGAGCTTAGATGTTTTTGAGTCAGAAAGCATTCATCAATGAGATCTTTAGTAGATCTCACCTGCTTCTAGTCTCAACCACCTCAACTTCATGGTTCATTTAATCAAGTTCCTCAGAGACTTACAGCAGGCACATCAAAGGATGGTTTAGAAGTATCCATATTAAGGAGACACAGCAGACTCATAGAATGACAGATGTCCTAAATAGCAATCTGGCCTCAGAATCAGCCCTTAAGGCATTTGGATCTGGCTGAAGAGCCTATGAGAGTATTTTAGGCATGGAAAGCCAAGACACTCTGGGGAAAAAAAAAAAAAAAAGATGATGAAGAAGAAGAAGACCTAAATGAAGTATCTCAGTGAGTGTGATCCCAATGGAAAGAACGGGGCCATCAAAGTAGGAGGTACCTTTCTCTGAAGGGAGGAGAGAACTTCCACTTTGACTATGGCCCTGTCGGAATAGGATCAAAGTCGGCGAACCCTAAAGGCTTCCATAGCCTCGGCAACTCATGGCTAGAGCCTAGGGAGATTACTGACGCCATAAACAAGAGTGTTAAATTGTTAAATCAACATCAGGAGTCACTGTGTACTTACGTCCCATGTGGGATCTGTCCTTAATAGGTTGTCCGAGGTGAAGTAATGATATAGCTAGTACTGAAACAGTATTTTTACACTTTGTGGTTATGTGTGGGTGCAAACTGATGAAATCTTTACTTAGTATATACTGAAGCGATCTTCTGTATAAAAAGATAATTGAAAATGAAAAAAAAAAAAACACCTGGTGTTAAATTGGAAATTACATAGAAAAGTAATCAATCTTTTTTAAAAAATATCATGCAGGATCTCTGTCATTAATGTGATGTACACTGTTATTTAATGCTATAACTAGTACTCCAACAGTATTTTTTCACTTTGTGTTGCTATGTGAGGGCAAACTGTTGAAATCTTTATATATACTAAACTTATTTTCTGTATATAAAGAAAATTAAAAATGAATCTTGATGGGAATGGAAGGGGAGAGCGAGTGGGAAAGGGGAGGGTTGCGGGTGGGGGGGAAGTTGAGAGGGGGGAAGCCTTTGTAATCCATAAGCTGTACTTTGGAAATTTATATTCATTAAATAAAAAAAAGAAGTATCCATATTAAGATTGGGATCAAAGAAATAAATACTGGAAAATGATCACTCTTTTGATTAAATTAACATTATTTTATTCCTGGTGTTCACTGTTGCTCCAGTTAAAGTAATTATGGTGGAAAGAAGAAATTCTGATGTAATCACAATTCCCTATTTTGATGATTGTTGGGGTTACCTCCTCACATCATCTGGGCCCGTTCACTTGGTTATTAGGGAACTGATTCCATTCATCTGGCTATCATGGGTCAACTGCAAAATGATTGTGCTGATCCTACAGCACATTTCCTCAGTCCATGGAGAAAAAAGAGCTGAGAAACTGAAACTGGGAGTCTTTCATGGTCTTGATTCTATTGCTCACCCTATCAGGACTGTTAGGAAAATCATTTTACATCTTGGACTTTCAGATTTTCAATCTGTAGGTTCATAAGAATGAATAAAATGTCTGAATGGTGACTTGGCAGTGAAATGTCTTGAATGGTGGCTTTTAACATAGCAGCAGTTATATTACTCTTTGAGCAACTCTTTTTGCCACATGTTACATTTAAAATAGGGTAGTTATGTAAGATTCTGGAGTGTGCTGACACATTAACTGATAAAATATGTTTGTTAGAGGAATTTTTATTAATCAGTACATGTTATAACCACTATTATAACCAAAGTCTCCAAATTTTGGATACCCCATTTAAGGATAAGAATATCATCCTGCATGGTGAGCAGTTTGATATTCAACATGGACTTATTTTCTTCGAAAAACAGACAATGGTTTAAATATGTATATCTAATGGCCCTGTAGAGGTAATGGTAAACTGCTAACTCTTCTCAATGGTTTATGAACAGGACAAAAAATTAGAAGCTATGGATTCCTATTGTTTGTATGCTAGCAAACAGACAAACACACACATGTTTAGGTGTGTGTGTGTTTGATGGGCACATAATAAAGATAAAAATAAACAATTCTGAGCTTCTAAATTAGAGTAACAATGATCCATAAAATTATAGAATTCAGTTGTGATATAATAAAAAGTTCAAATCTGAAAACAGATACAGGTTCAAGTTCTTTAGAATTACCAGATAAATAACTATGAAATATTGTTTAACCTGCATTTGCTTCAGCAGAATCGTTTTGAAAAAATAGAACAATAATGTCTAACTTTGTTGTGACTATTGGCTATGATAATAAATGTTCAAATATGGACAAATTGCAAAATAACTACAAATTTTAAGATATTATTGAGATAACCTTTTGGTTTTAACATTCAAATACAATTCAGTTTAGGCTCATAAAGCAGTTACTCTTTACCGGATTTTTGTCAGTTAAGTATACATAGTACCTAGGAATTTCTTAGCTCAAAAAAGAGTGAGAAAGAGATAGTAAGGGGTTTGGAGTCAGAACTGTGTGAAGACCTAGCTTTGTCATTTAGTTTTTGTGTTAGTTAAAACAGAAGATTAACTTCTCTGAAGGATAATTTCACTTTCTGTAGTTTGAAAATAATAGCACCTTACCCAGTGTTGTAACAACTAAAGGAGAAGATGTATCACTACACACAGCACCTACTGGTGGCTAGGATTAAGATTTTCATTTGTGCCAGGGGTAGTTGTAGATGCTATGGATACAAACAGAAAAACCTGGACTCTGCCTTCAAAATTATAGATTAAGCAATAGTGTCAACATAGAATAATAGATCCCATAATGAAGGTATGCCCAAGGTTCACAAAGTGGTAGAATCAAAAGGCTTCTTAGAGGAGACAGTCCTAAACTGAGAGTTGACCAACCAGTAAAATATGTTTCAACTTCAAGATTAGTTCAGTATTGGTTTCCTATGGCTGCTGTTACAAATTACCAAAAAGTTGGTAAAAAACAAAAGAAATTTGTTCTAATTTCTGGAAGATAGAAGTTCAAATTAAGAGATATCAACAGGATTCATTCTTTCTGGAGGCCACAAAGAGGAAATCAATTCATGCCTTTCTCCTAGCTGCTGGTGGTTGCTGGCAATCCTTGGCATTCCTTGACTTAATCATATTGTCACATAATCTTGCACTTCAGTTTCTTCATTGATCACACAGTTTTTCTCCCTGTGTGTTTTGTGTGGCTTTCTTATACAGACAGCAGACCTTGGATTGAATAAGACCTATCATGATCCAGACTGATGTCATTAACTCGTATCTGCTAATGACCTCTTTCCAGATAATGTCAAGTCACATTCTGAGGGTTGTGGGTGGACAGGCATTTTGGAGGCTACTATTCAATTCAGAACAGTTGCCTCTTGTCCCCCAAAATTCTTGTCTACCCAACATGCAAATGTATTTACACCATTGCCACATCTCCCCAAATCTTAACCCATTCCAGCATTAACTCTAAATCCAAAATCACATTCAAAAACTCAAAAATCCCCAAGTCTCATTGTCTAAATCAGGTGTTAAGTAAAATTCAGTATGATACATACTGGAGAAAAATTCCTCTCCATCTGTGGATCAGTGAAACTAGAAAGCAAGTCAGTTGCTTCCAAAATACAATAGTGGGACATGCATAGGATACATAGTCCCATTCCAATAGAGAGAAAACTATAGGGATAAACGGATAACTGGTTCAAAGCAGCCTGAAAACCAGTAGAGCAAGTTCCATTAGGTTTCAAGGCCTTGGAATAATCCTGTATGGCTTCCTGTTCCATCCTGTGGGCCCTTGGTGGGCATCCCCACCCTCTCTGGCCTCTTCATCCATGGCTCCACCCTTGGAGTAGTTCTTCATTTCCTCTCATTTCTGTCTCTTGCAGCACACACTGACAGTATTTGTGGCAGTTTGAAGTGGAAAGACCTTGACCTTCTGTACAATTCCTAATGATCTGTGCCATCATACAAGTGAGTCCTCCACAGATCTTTCCCAGATAGCCTCATGTCTGCTGCTGGCTTCTGTTGATATTGATCTCTTGAATCCATGAGTAGCATGCCTAATCTCTTCAACAGAACATTGTCTAGTTACAATTGTGTTTTCTGAAAAGCAAGATTTCTCTTTTTTTACTGTCCCAACAGACTGACAATTTCCAAATCATCAGATGTTGAGTCCTTTTTCTTAGCAGTCTGTATCTCAACTTATCTTTTTCTCCTTGCATGTTACTTTACACAATGAAAAGAAAACAGTCCTCCTGTTCCATATGTGCTTTGGAAATCTCAGCTAATTATCCAGGTTCATCCTTTACATTTCTTACCTTCCACCCAACAAAATTGAGTTGAACACAATCTAGTTAAATTCCTACCACTTTATGTCAAAGCACTGCCTTTCCTCCAGTTTCCAATAATGCATTCCTCGTTTTCATCTAAAACCTCATCAGAGGCACATTTAATGTTCATATGTCTAGTGATGTTTTGTTTATGATACAGCATGTACTCTCTACAACAATAGAAGCTTTCTCTGTGGCTCTCCACACTGCTTTCTGAGTCCTCAGTGGAATCACAAATAACATCCACATTTCGTTCAATAGTGTATTGAGGGCAACTAGGATTTTTCTATCATGTGCCTCAGAATTCTTCCAGCCTCACCCACTCTCCAATTCCAAAGCCATTGGCACCTTTTTATGTTGCAGCAGTACTGCTTTCTTGGTACCAAAGTGTGTATCCATTTTCTAGAAATATTGTAGCAAATTACTAACAGACAAGTGGCTTAAAACAACAGAAATTTTTGTCCTCACCCATTCAAAGGCAGAGGTCTGAAATAAAGGTGTTGGCCGTGCTCTCTCTGAAGTCTTTATGGAAGAATCCTTGCCTGCTCTACTTTATGGTGGTTCCTGGCAAATCTCAGCCGTCCTTGGCTAAGATACATCACTCCTGTCTCTTCCTTCATCAGCACATGCCTTTCTTTCTGTGTGTCATAAGTCACTGGACTTGAGGCCCTTTCTAATCCAATATAATACCATCATATCTACCAAGACCATATTTCCAAGTAAGGTCATATTCTGAGGTTCTAGGTGGACATGAATTTTTCAGGGACCATATTCAACTCAGCATAAGTTTACAAGCCTCTGCTTATCTCTCGTTCTCTTGTTTGGTTGACAATACCAATAGTAAGTTGCTATGGTAATAATTATTCATTTGACCTACTCTGCATTCTAGTCTGCTGTTTCTTTTCGAAATGTGTTTCTCAGATTTTAAACCTTTAAACTGACAGATAGACTGATGGCAACGTCTTGAGAAATCTGAGCATCATGTTTATTTGGAGATAGGAATTTTGCCAAGATGAGGTCAGAAACAGTAAAACATTGTTTTTACTTCATCAGATTAATGTGTCTGCCTGCTACCAACTGTGGTTAAATAATCATCTTTGTTTTATTCATAGTTAATTACTTGCTGAAGTTGAAAATATCAAGGGTTCTTTGGCTGATTCTCTGAATTGATATTTAATAGTTGGTCTGCATGGTTACCCAGTCTGGGATTTGTTACTTTAACATATCAATCAATGGCAAAGTCAATGTGTAAGCGGCTAGTGATTTTGGAAGTGTCTTTGTATTCAATAGTATTGGACCTTGTTTGTAACTGAAGGTCATCCTTTAAGAAAAGAATGACATCTGAGATTGTGAATTCATTGTACTTCCTAAGCTCTTGAGAATACAGATTTGCAACATCAATATATAACTGGGTTTTACCCATTCAGGTTACCAAGGCTGATGTTCATAGCTTTAATTATTTTTTACTTGATGCAGCTAATTCTAGCACCATTGTTCTTTACTCCCATGGCCCTTAGAAAATATGTCTATTTTTTCACTTGAAACCTGTGGAACAACAGTCTTTTTTGTTGTTGTTTTAAAGCAGCACCTCGCCTTTCTCTCTCTGATACACTTAAGATTTCACATGGCTTACCTCCACAACAGTGCATGTACAGAGAACATTATATTTAGAAATTACACCTCATACTAGCCATAAGCTATTTTGGAGTGTGATTTCTTGAGGTTCTTGATGAAAAGGTGCTCCTATTTCATTTGGGTGTTCTTGTTTGTTAAAAAATCCTGCCCAGTCTCCATACCCAAAAAGGATATCCCATCCTAACCGCTAAAACCTATGAATGTTAACTCTTTGTTCACAAAAGGGGGCTTAGCTTTTATATACTTGATTAGGTTAAAGATTCTGCAATAGGACATTAACCTGGGTTATTTGAATAAACCCTGAACTAAAGTCTCAGTATCCTGATGAGAAACAGGTAAGGGAAGATTTGACAATCGACAGAATTGGAAAAAGAAATATGACCATGGAGGCCGGGACTGGAGCAGTGCAGACAACAGCCAAGGAATAACTGATGCTAGAAGGGGCAGGGACAGACCCTCCACTGGAGTCTAGGAGGAGGCCAGCCCCACAGATACCTTGATTTTAGCACAATAAAACTGGTTTCAAAGCTCTGGCTTTCAGAACTGTAAGAAGATAAGTTTCTGTTGGTTAAATCACAATGTTTGGGTAATTTGTTACAGCAGCCTTGGGAAACTAATACAACTGTGTAACATTTTCACTTGGGAGATATGAGATACATCAACTCTTCACAAGAATATCACTTTCTGGACTCATATGCAACATATGTTTCTCAGTGCAGTGAGCACATCCTTTGAGTTAAGACTGAGGTTTGAGTAGTATCCCTCCCCTTTGACCTTAGGTGTAATACCTAACCTATCAAAATTAGCTTCCTTCTAGAACTTCTTTTAGAACTGATTTTAAATTGGAAGATTATTTCAGTTATTTTAATGTTATCTTTTAAAGAGGCACATCCTTTTCCTCCTTCCGTAAACATTTTTATGACTTTATAAAGCCTCAAGTTCTGCTCAGTTTTCATTTCTTTTTTCTTTTTCTTTTTTATTTATTTATTTTTTTGACAGGCAGAGTGGACAGTGAGAGAGACAGAGAGAAAGGTCTTCCTTTGCCATTGGTTCACCCTCCAATGGCCGCCACGCTGCGGCCGGCGCATTGTGCTGGCAGGAGCCAGGTGCTTCTCCTGGTCTCCCATGCGGGTACAGGGTCCAAGTACTTGGACCATCCTCCACTGCACTCCCAGGCCATAGCAGAGAGCTGGCCTGGAGGAGGGGCAACTGGGACAGAATCCGGCACCCCGAATGGGACTAGAACCCGGTGTGCCGGCATCACAGGCGGAGGATTAGCCTATTGAGCCGCGGCGCCGGCCAGTTTTTGTTTCACATTATAAATTGTAGATCAAAAATCAAAGCTTCCATCCTTTACGGGTACAAAATTGATGATACAACTAACTGTTCTCTCAAATGGCTAATTATATTTCCAGTTGCCTACTTGCGGATCTAATTAGCCAATTGTATATACTTTTGAGGAGGCAAAGAGATAATTGGCATTCTGAAGCAGGTAATTAGAAAAGCAATTAGTAGTGCCTACAACTAATTACAAGAATGAAAACTTTACCTAAAAAATAGTATCAGTGTGAACTGGGCAGAAAACCAGCGTCTGGAAAGTGGCAGGAGATTTAATTTATCTGACAATATTAGCATGACAGGCAGTAAACTAAATCAAGACTAGACTTACATGGATCTATAAGCAACCTTCTAAGAGTGGGCAGTTGTAAGCCTTTTTAACTATGGCAGAAGGTGTAATTGGGCCAATTTCCCTATCACCAATAATGCCTTGCCAAAACTTGCACAGGAACTTACAGCCATGGCAGGGGAACTGTGATCTTCAGTGTCCTTCAAGTTCCTGGAAATAACATAGTATGAAATGCATGCTAGAGTGGTGATTTTTGGGATGTTGTGTTACCAGACTCCATTTCTCAAGTTGTAAAATAGATGGTTCTACGAAGAACATAGCTTGTTTTGGGTTGCTTTTCAGCTACACCTGACCATCTTTTCAACTATCAGAATTTCAGTTAAATTTTCAGGGAATTCACCTTTAGCAGAAGGCTTCTTGTGTTAAGCAGATTTTGTTGTTGAAATCTTTGTAGGTTTTATGCCTGATTAAGCTTCTGATTGTGCTCTTTGTTCTTTGCTACCCAACTAGTTATTCCATGTAAATAAGAATGGATAGAAATAGGAAAATTTGTTTTATCTGACAGCAAGTCTAACAATTTAGCTCTCAAGTAACAGGAAAATAAAATATAACTTGTTCAGAAAGTTGGTACTCTAAAAACCTGAAAATATTAAGTCTGCTGTCAAGAAAAATGAAAAAGCCTGAATCACTGTATCTCCTGACACATTTCAAAATGAATATACACAGCACAAATTATAGTGTACTTGATGCTGCTGGTGGAAATAGCACCTAGCACTCCTCCCAGAGCACCAAGCACTACAGCTAAAAGGGTTCAACTGCATGGCTTGTGCACTGATGGTTGCCTGGAAGAGCTAGGAGTATAAGGTCAAAGTTTCCAAAAATAGAGCGAGTATGGCAGAAGAATGCATGATTTAACTGGGAAAATGCCTGTCGTTCTTCTCCTCTTTTCACATCTTTGTCCTTCCCTGTATTCTCCCATTATTCCTCCTCCTCAGTCTTAGTTGTTTCTCTAGTCAAGACCTCCTGCTTCATAAGCCAGGGGAAAGTGGCTTGAAATAAAGATAAAAACAAATGCAAATCTCCTATTATAGCTGAGCAGTTTAAATGCTGCAGCACAATTTAGGATTAAAATCTGGGAGAGGGTACCAAACATAAATACACAACCAAGAGGTTATTTTTCAAAATTAACGATGATTGAAGAAGAGTATAGAATACGGATTAAAAGGCATTAATTACACAGCAGATAAAGAACAAGCGAACCATGCTTAAAATGTGGCAAAAGGGTCTTGTTAGCCACACGAATAGAGATATTTTTATTCCATTGAACATTTTCCCTATGCTTTCATTTTTTCAAACCAAATTTCAGTGTGTGTTTGTATTTATGTATTTCTCACATCACTTTGCAGACCATATAACAGTATCTGAGACATCATCTACCCTGTGTCTCCTGAGAGCAGGACAATCTGACAAGTGGCCATCTAGTCCTGAACTAATGGTGAATTCAATGGCCTCCAAAGCAGTCTTGTTAGAGAAAATATACAAGCAAACAAATAACAACAAAAACCTCTTTCTATCTGAAAGAGCCCTCTTACTTGGAATTGACTTGCTTATTGTAATTTTCACCCCCTGTTTCTGTTTTCCAAAGCTACCACAGGAAGGTTCTGACCTGGAAGCAATGACTGCCTCTCATATATTAAAAGACTCATGTGCTAAATCTTTCTTACAAATCCCAAGACTCTCTGCACCTTCTTCTAACATTGAATTTTAGCTGATTTAACACCTAATCTTCAACAGTGGCCAAGCAATAGTTCAATTAAGCTTCTGTCTAACCAATTATTCACATTGAGTAGGGGGTAGAGGGAGGAAGGGAAAATTAATTACTTGCTATAAAACTTGTAAAGACTTCTTAAAATTATTTTCTGAGAAAGAGAGGATGAGAGGAGAGTGAGAGAGAGAGAGAGAATCTTCCTTCCACTGGTTCACTCCCAAAATGCCCGCAGCATCCAGCAATGGGCCAGGCTAAATCCAGGAGCCTAAAACTTCCTCTGGGTCTCCCACATGGGTGGCAGGGACCTAAGTACTTGAACCATCGTTTGCTGCTTCCCGGGATGCATTAGCAGGAACTGGATCAGAAGTAGGGGCAAAACTCAATCCCAGGCACTCAGAGAACCTGGGTGTCCTACTTGGTGGAGCTTACCTGCTACATCACAATACCCACCCCGTTAATACCCACCCCATTAATTAACTATATTCATGTCCAAAACACCTGGCCCAAATATGTTGTTAGACATCCCATGCTTAAGGTAATGTTTCATTTGCTTTTCGGGCTTTATTCTCTGTCATCTATCTTCTGCTACTTTGTTTTAATACTTCTTGAAGTAGAAAAATTTTAATACATTCATTTCTTTACTCACAGTTTCTCAACCTTCCACATGTATAATGCTTCATTAATCTTTTTATTTTACTTATTTGTAAGAATTACAGAGAGAGGTAGAGACAGAGAGAGAGGTCTTCCATCCACTGGTTCACTCCCCAGATGGCTGAAACGGCTGGAGCTGCACCGATCTGAAGCCAGGAGCCAGGAGCTTCTTCCGGGTCTCCCACATGAGTTCAGGGGCCTAAGGACTTGGGCCATCTTCTACTGCCATCCCAGGCCATAGCAGAGAGCTGGATGGGAAGTGGAACAGCCGGGACTTGAACCGGAGCCCATATGGGATGCTGGCACTTCAGGCCAGGGCTTTAACCCGCTATGCCACAGTGCTAGCCCCTGCTTCATTAATCTTAAAGAAAGGAATGTTAGGGAGTTTTTGAACTGAACACATTTTCTCTTACTCCAGCATCTCTCAAATGAATGCAGAAAAAAAAAATACTGAGATGTTGTTAGGTGACAACTAGTGACAATGGTAATGTTAAAATGACTATATTATGACATGGTTCTCTCTAGGAGCCCTTTAACATCCTCTTTCCTTTGGTTGGAAATATTTTTCACAGAGGGCACACAGCTGAGTTCCCTAACTGCTTCAAACCTTTGCTCAGTTGTCACCTCTGCAGTGGGGCCTGGCTGAGTCAGACTATTTAAATATTACTCACTTCTTCCTCACGCTTAACACCCCTACCCACCAACTTTGACAGCTTACTTTTCCCCATAAACACATATTATCATCTTACCTGTGGTGTTTCTCATCCTTATTTGTGAAGTAGACTTGTATCATGCATATAAGAGAGTACACAAAATATGTGTGTCCTGTTTAGAGCAAGCGCATGGGTAACCATCACCCAGGTTAAGAAAAAAAAAGCCCTCTACGTGTTCTTCAAACAGGTAGCCCCTATTTTTTATCATTATCTTACATATATGTATTGTTAGGAATTTATGTTTATCTATGGTAATAATATATAATATATTCCTTTACTGTAGTTAAAGCAACAGGCCAAATACCTGGCATTCTTTGGACAAATGAAAAGCTAGACCCATTCCTGAGCACCTTCAATCTCGTTCTTGGCCTACCCGACTTTCCTCTTCCTACAGCAGCTGTCTAAGCTCTATCTCCTACTCAACCTACTTCCTCTCAGATTTTCTTCCTTAGCTTGCTATTGATTTCAGCCTCTGGAATTTATCCTTAACTACATTATCTGATTCTTCCTCCATTCCTTTAACAGGACAGTCTTCACTTTCAACTTGGTTAGGAATCAACTGACCCTAGGTAAACCAGTTTTGCTGAAAATAATTCACCCTTCATTTTCCAAAGTAACTATTGAGTAAATAGCTGGTAATTTCTTCCCTTCCTGAACCAACCTTGAGTAGCGCTAGACTTTCTGAGAGTTGTACCTGTGGTAGTAGCAGGAAAGCTCACGTGTGTCCTGACAGTCACACTCATTGTTCTCAGACCAGTCCTCAGAGTGACTTTGCTTTGCTCAGGGTTATCACATGCGCAAGCCACAATTTCCATTTAGATTTATTCCAAAGATTCCAGCAAGCATACTGCTTCACAGATGATCTCATTTTGTTTTGATAATGTGCTCAATCATTTCATATACAATCAAAATGAGTAATCAGGGGTTATGCAAATGGAACTTTATCATCGTTGGGACCTCTGCCAATTTGCAAGTGTCCTTCATCCTCATCTAGTTGAAGTTAGCTATTATTTTCTTCTTTGGAGTTTTTAGCAGAACAATGTCCACCTTTCTTTTGTACACCATAAAGTCCAGAGAAGCACACTCATTTTCTTTTTATGTTGTTAGAATTAGATGTATCATTCAACTATAATCTGAGTGGTACAATAGCTGCAATCACTGTGTCACTGGCCCCTGAAATGAATTCTTAGATTCAGTAATCACCACACTATCAACACCTAGGAGAGGTAGCATCTCAGTCGCTGTTGAGAATATTGGCCATTTTTACCCATTTAAAGCAGTATGCAGTGTCACAGCATATATCTAAATTAACTTCCCTCATAGCATTTTATCAGTGTTCTGCCTTCTCCCTTCACTGGCTGCATTTTACTAGAAACAAAAAGTTGTGGAGCAATAGATTATCTCTACGTAGTCTAGGAGCTTTTTTGATCAGTGAGAAATATGGAAAGTTTTATAAGAAATGTAATTGTGAAGTTTAGCTTTCTTGTTTATTAGCTTTAGTATTTTGCATTTCTTTCTTAGTTCAAAGAATGTATTTTTAAATGATAGCTGAGATTATTATACCCTTGCTTAATGAGTTTAAAATCAAATAGGCTAAAATGCAAAATGCTCTACTTCAAAAAATATAATTAAAGTACCTATTTTCAGTTTAAGAAAAAAATAGTTCTTTCCAGAGATAGTACCTATTTTCAATAGCATTTAATCCAATTATTTGAGAGACTTGTTACTGGCAAACATTTAGAATAAGTAGTATATGGAAGATTACAATCATATGAATAATTGTATCCCTGTAAAAAAATGTAAGGACATACTTCAAAAATATTTATTTATTTGAAAGGTAGAGTTCCAGAGAGAGAGAAGGAGAAGGAGAAAGACAGGAAGGGAAGGAGAAAGACAGAGAGAGAGAGAGAGAGAGAGAGAGAGAGAGAGAGAGAATGCTGCTGATGATTATTATTTGTGTTCAAGTGACCTCCATACTTTTAAAAATATATTGATATAGGCCGGCGCTGCGGCTCAATAGGCTAACCCTCCGCCTGTGGCACCGGCACACCGGGTTCTAGTCCCGGTCGGGGCGCCGGATTCTGTCCCAGTTGCCCCTCTTCCAGTCCAGCTCTCTGCTGTGGCCCTGGAGTGCAGTGGAGGATGGCCCAAGTCCTTGGGCCCTGCACCCACATGGGAGACCAGGAGAAGCACCTGGCTCCTGGCTTCAGATCAGCGTGGTGCGCCAGCCGCGGCAGCTGTTGGAGGGTGAACCAACGGCAAAGGAAGACCTTTCTCTCTGTCTCTCTCACTGTCCACTCTGCCTGTAAAAAATATATACATATATATATATAGATAGATAGATAGATATAATAGAAATTCATCATCCATTTTCTGTTAATCCACAATAAAGGTAGTACTATTGCCATGAATTTTATAAAATAAATTTCAAGAAGCTGAAAGCTTCATTTAGTTTAGCAGCAAGATGCTTGAGGACCACTTTATGGTTAATGAAAACATAGAAAGTAGCAGATGGGAAACACCATAAAGATGCTAGGCAAACAGCTGTGACACCAGCCAGTTGTCAATTCATTCATTCGTCAATTATTTATTGACTACTCACTATATTTAGATGCCACCACATTCAGAATCAGTAGAAAATGAAGTACATTTTAGAAACAAAATAGTGAGAGTAGAACTGAGGAATGGCTGTTATTGGATGTGTGATATTTTTAGGAGGGGTGATAAAAATGTTCTATAATTAAATTGTAACGATGGTTGCACTATTCTGTGAATATATTAAAAAATAATGAGTTCTGCACATGCACTTTAAGTAGTTAGCTTTCATTGGCTCTGAATCATATCTCAGTAAATCTATCTAGAATGGCAAAGCTTAATAGATGGAAGGCAGCAGTATCATAATCCTATTGATTATAATATTGCTGATTTTGAGACATTGTAGACAAAAATAAGCAAGTGTGCATCAGTTGGAGGCAGTTCTGAATCAGTTGGACCATTGGATTTGGGACTAGTATCATCTCTAGATGAACAGAAAGGTTCAAACCTTGAGGTGATGCATTGTGATTTTTTTAAAACAATCATACATGTATATAAAATTTATTAGTACACAGATAGAACTTTTTTCCTCAATTTGAAAGTAATTTGTCACCAGACACTCCTTATCTCCCAATACTTTTATATATATTTACTAAAAACAAGAAAATTTTACTGTGTGACCACAATATAGCCATCAAAATGGGGGAATTGACAATAATATATTGCTGTGACCTAATCCTTAGACCCCGTTCAAGTTTCCCCAATTGTCCTAATCATTTACAGAAAAGTTACAGCAACATAATCAAGTGCATTTGGTTTGCCTCAGTCTGGAACAATTTCTTACAAGTTAGACACTTTGAAAGAATTACTTTAAAAGGGACATTAGATTGTCCCACATCTTGTGTTGGTTGATGTTTCCTCGTGATTACATGCAGGTAATGCCATCTTTAGGAGCAGTATTTCCACCGGCAGGAGTGCTCCTGTGTTCTCATCTTACCAGGATGCACACAATTGCAGTTTGTCCACTACCAATGACATTCACTTTAATCGTTTGAGCAAGGTTGTGTATGCAAAGCTCCTTCATTATTAACTTTTTTTGCTTTTTCTGTTTATGCTTATGTATTTTATGAAAGGTACATTGGTACAATGTAAACTTCCCATTTCCTGTTAAAATTTTGCTTCATTATTTATTTATATGATATGACTTCCTGTTTTATTCCCTGAATAATAATCTGCTACCATTATTATTTTGATGCTCAAAGTAAGATCCAAACATTGGGGGTCCAGTTAAATGACTTCTAGGTCCTTTGCACACATCTTTATATTTTTGAACACTTGTTTACTTTGTAGCACAAGATTTTCCGGTCTCATCTTGTGCTTTATTTGCCCCAGTCATTTTTCCAAGAAGTTCTGGATCCATTTAATGCAGGATGGTCTTTAGAAGCAAAAATTGGAATTAGGCATGCTTATTGTGTGCATATGTTTTCTAGCTCCTGTGCAGCAAAAGAGCTGGGAGCAGCAATACCTCAGGAGCAGTGAGCATCCTCCATGGAGGATGGGAACCAGAAACAAGTTTATTTCTCCATCTGTATACCAAAAACCATGAGTTTACACTTGTAGTTGTGATTCTGATCCAGTACCCATGACTCAGCTCTTTCTTTCCACATTTGTAACTCCTTTTTCAAACCCAGTGATTAGACTGGTTCCCATTATTCTTAATACATTTATGTTTTTGTTTTAATAAAAAGTCTGCTTTTATGGGATGCCTCCCATCTCAGCTGTCCTCTTCCCAGTGGTGTAGATTCCATTCTCACCCTACTCAGAATCCGACACCCAAGCTAGGCTGACCCCTGCCACTTATGGACACCCCCTCACTCTGCCAGGGTACTGGTCCCCAAATCCCTGTGTGAGGCTGCTGGGCTGCTAGCACACACTTCTTACGGGACTCAGGCTCTGAATCCCCATGTAGGCCGTGCTTTTCCCCACCCTGTTGGGCTCTGAGACTCCGCATCAGGCATCCATCCTTCAGCCTCTGGGACAGCAGACCACTCCATAGGCAGGTGCCCTGCTGACTGCACTAAGGTCCGGAAGCCACATCTGCCCTAGTTCCTGAACACTCCTCGTCCCCATCCCGCCTCGGGATCTGATGCCCTGTTCTGCCACACTGTGACTTCTTTTCTCCCTGGTCTAGACACCTACCTTGCTCTGGTGAAATAGCTCAGATGGGAGAATGAAAGGAAGCAAAAGGTAAGGAGAAGAAGAGGGAAAGTGCACATTGTATTTCAACTTAAAATGTCTTTCTCACCCACTGAAGTCCATCATTTTATTCTTGGCTTTTAACAAAGTATCTGATACACAGAGGAAAGAACTCAATGAATCCTTGTTAAATTAACCTCATATAGGTCGAAGCTGAGAATTTACATAATTCTGGGCTTTAACTCTTATCAGTTATCTCAGTAAAAGCTTTCAAGCATTAATATGGAGAAGAAAGTGAATCATAAGAAGCTGGCCAGTCACCCTTCAAGGAGGACATATTTCTGAAAGAATGCAGCAAAATTAACTGATTTTTCATAGTCTGAGCCATCTATACACAACTTGCTGACAGTGGGAACCAAATATATTAATTTATTTTGAAATCATATATTTAAGAATAGCAATGTTAGATTCACAGCTTTTATTCTTAATATCAAAAATGGTAAGTGATCAGAAAGAATTATGCCTTATCTCCTCTATTTTTATAATACAAATATAAGGATTGGCTTCTTTATAAACTTAATCTTATAGCCAATCAAATAATCAATAATAATTTGAACAAGAATTTAAATAAATGCTGTTTGGAATGGAGCATTCCTTGTTGGAATGCTGAAAATATAGGTATTTTTTTATTATAGGGCCATGATTTTTAATTCCTCTTACTTGCAAGAATAAGCTTTAATTTTTTGCATCCTTCTGGGACATTTGTTTATTTTTTCAAACTATAATTTCTAAAATTTCCTTTATTTATTTGAAAGACAAAGAAAGATCATAGATTGGCAAATGGCTCCTGTCACTACATGATCCCTTCTCTCAGTGTTCCTCAGGAAGGAGAGGAGGGCATGGAGGCTGGGTGATGCTGACAGGGGAAAATCAAGCAATCCCATATCAGGACGCAGGGAGGTGAGGTGGGTCCCCAGAATTCTCCCAGCCCCTTTTCTCTGTATCAGACCAACAAATGTGCATGAATTCATTAGGAGAATTTTGGAACCACAGCCTGCTGTCCAGGAAGTCTAGTCCATTGCAGGTCCCAGAATTATCTCCATCCAATTTTTAAGCCAGAGAAGTTACCACTAGGTGGTGCTAAATGTCAGCCCAGGGTAGATGAAATTTGGATTAAATGGCCACTCAGAATTCCCAGATGGCCAGTTACACAGGCTCACCTTGGTCATTTAGTTCATCATGTAATGACACAACCTGCATTTTACACACCTGACTTTTTTGAGTGCCATTTATTGTATTAAGAGTTTTTGTAGGCCGGTGCCATGGCTCACTAGGCTAACCCTCCGCCTACGGCGCGGGCCGGCACCCCAGTTTCTAGTCCCGCTTGGGGCGCCGGGTACTAGTCCCGGTTGCTCCTCTTCCAGTCCAGCTCTCTGCTTTGGCCCGGGAGGGCAATGGAGGATGGCCCAAGTCCTTGGGTCCCTACACCCACATGGGAGACCGGGAGGAAGCACCTGGCTCCTGGCTTCAGATCGGCGCAGTGCCAGCCATGGCAGCCATTAGGGGAGTGAACCAATGGAAGGAAGACCTTTCTCTCTGTCTCTCTCTCACTGTCTATAACTCTCTCTGTTTCTCTCTCACTGTCTAAACTCTGCCTGTCAAAAAATAAATAAATAAATAAAAATAAATTAAAAAAAGAGTTTTTGTGCCAGTGTACCATTTGGTTCCTATATTTTAATGCTCACAATAAACTGTAAGGCAATAGGTACTGATGTTTTTCATCTGTTGTTAAGGAATCTGATTCTAAGGGAGGAGAAATCCTTTGCCCAAGGTTGTACAGCTATGTAAGTGGTAGACCTAAGAAATGAATTCAGCGTGAATTTAATGCCCATACTGTTTTCATAGTTCTACTCTACTTCTAATTTAATGATCAAGTAAAGGAAGTGAAGAGAGCAGAGACAAAGAGTGGGAGGGAAGAAATAGAGAAAAGGAGAAAGATGTGTTGAAAAAGAGGAGAAAAGTAAATGAAGTATGCTTTCTATGTTTTCTCAGCTCCAGAAGTCTGATTCTGCCCAGGAACTATGATTCTAGCTTTGTTTGTTATCTTTGACCCTTCCCTGGCTATTTCCAAACTAGAAATCTCCAGGGTGACCATTATGAACTGAATGTTTGTGTCTCAAAATTCACATACTGAAGTCCTAATTCCCAAAGCAATAGAAGTAAGAGGCGAGGTCTTTGGGAAGTAATGAGGTTTAGATGAGGGCATGAGAGTGCACACTGTATCCCATGTGAGGATACAGCAAGAAGGCAGACATCTTACAGCCAAGAAGAGGGCCCTCACTAGAACCCAACCACACTAGCAACCCGATTTTAGATTCACACTATCTAGAATTCACAGTATCTAAGGGGAAAAAAAGTATGTCTGTCGTTTAAACCATCAAGCCTGTGGCATTTTGCTATAGCAGCTCAAGTCAGTGACTTTATTTTCTGTAAATAAGCAAACGAAAGGCCTTCACTGACAGGTTCATATCATTGTTTTCCAATGAAGGTTTTGTCCTTGTGGTCATTGTCTGCACCTCAACTCAAGGACTGACCATCTGTAGCCTCTGTCTGAGCCTTATTCCTGTTAAGAGCACCCCCGTTCCTTTTAACAGACTTCGTATTTTCCATTAGTTAGTGGCTCAGACCTCTGATAATGGTAGGCTAGTTAACCCCCTGTCTTGTCTAACTTGAGATGATTGCTTGCTTTGACCTTGAGGAACTATAAGTCCTCCTGGAACTATAATTTTTTATGGCAACTTGAAAAAAAACCTTAATGATATGGGTAGGCAGATTGTCAGTGAGGGACATGGAGTTGAGGACTACCAACAAAGCCATGTATGCTGCCCAAATCCCATCCCCACTGAGCTGATTCAACACGACTGAACACATGGCACACCCACTCCTCATCACGAAACAAAACCTCTTTCCATAATGTGCAAGATGCCATGACACCTCCCTGCAGACCACCACGTGTGCTGCAACCAACCCCAGACCCCGCCTCCTTTAAACATTCAACCAGGCAGGCCCTTTCCCAACCAACACACTTCACCCTATGAAAAGGATGACCACAGCCTGGGAGAAGGCAGTTCCTCCTCCTGAGATTGTGCACACTTGTGTCTGACTGTGTCAGTAAATCTGCTTGCCTCTAACCATGTCTCCCAGTTGTGGTCTTACAGGCAGGAAGACAAGAACCTGGATAAGTCTAGCTGGAATCTCTCCAAGCCCAGCCACGGCTCCCAATTTCCACAACATTAAGATAGAGTAGGGTAACTTGTCAGAGAGAAAACAAATAAGGAGAGAAAGGGAATGAAAATCAAGAAGAGAAAAATAAAACTTTAGTGCAGTGGGTTCTGAAATTTCAATGAATTATTCTGCTTTCAATTGTGTTTAATAAACCACTCTGCCCTTTATTTGCAATAAAGATATTGGAATGTTATTATCATCTTTGAAATGCAAATTATGTAGTTAACCATTGTTCACTTTCTAGACTCTTTAATTATTTAATTTGTGGATGAAGGACATTGTTCTTGGACTGTATTGGTTAAGAAACAAATGATCCACACCCACACAACTTAGTGTCTACATTAACATGCCTTTGCTTTTTAGCTGTCTTCATTAAAATGACTACTATTCTACTGTCTTCATCAACATGATTTTACTGTTCTAAGAAACTCTTGCCCAGAAAGATAAAAATTGCACATAACTTTATAGCTCCTTTGAGGAACTTTTTGAAAATCCACTTAAAGGAATGTCATATAATTCAACTTTGCAATAAATAACATTAGGTGACTGTTTACTCTCCAGAATTCACTTTGAAACCCTCACCTTTATGTCCACCAATCCTAAATTATTACCTATGTTGTACCTTAACCAATTCCCTTCAAGTCCTCCCCTATTGAACCACCTGCTTTAAACCAGAAGTGCTACTCCCCTGCCCCTACCCCTAGTCTTAACTATCTCATTTCTGCCCTCCATCTTCAGAGACTGCTAACCTGTGTCTAGGAAGTTCTCCCTTGTGGCGATAAGCAATAACTTGGCTTTGTCTTATCAATAGGCCATGCAAAGCAGATTTTGTTGATTGGCAGCGGGGAAGGGAGCCACCATTTAACATGGAAGTGATTGAAACATTTCTTTTTCAGCTTATAAAATGAAAAATAAAAGTCTGATTCTCTGCAATATCTAACAGCATATATAAGTTCATCTTCTTTTTCATCAAAACGTATGCTAACTGTCAAACACTTACCATAGTAAGCACAGAAATGGAAAAAAAAGATTAGTCATTTTTGTCAGAGAAAACCTAATGGAAAAAAATTACAAAATCATTATAAATGCAATTCATTTGAAGTTATATTTTGAGATTACATTATTTTCCCTCTGGCAGTCAGACACCTGAAATTCACTTTAAAATATGTTGGTGAACAATTCTCATTCTCCAGAAGCACATTTCAAAAACAGCAATATTTCATAATAACAGTATAAAATGAAAATAATTGACTGCCTCTTGCCTTGTGGGACTTGGCTTTTAATCTAAATAGATATGAAACATAATGACATTCATCTATATGAGACGTTTGTAGACTTAAGAAAAATTAAGTCACAAGCCTATAAGGCTAGTTCATAAATCAGTAAATCAGATAACTTGGTAAAACTTTTCCAGAACACTGTCTAGGGACTCCTTACAACTGCAAGTTTGTTTTTTTTTTTTTTTTTACCTGTGGTATATGTCCTTTTAGAAAGGGTTCATCTCCCATTAAACATATGGTGAAAAGAATATATAAAATTAGAATTTACAATTGTGCACAGCACTTATGTCATTTTTGATTTAACAGTTTTAGAAGGCTTGTCCAAAAATTACTCCTGATTTTCGTTTTCTTTGTAGTTTTTATAAAATGCTTCTGCTATCAGGACTCAGTAGAAATGCAGCCATGTAACCATTAAGACCACACTAAAAGGCGAATGTTGTAGCTGAAAGTATTTTTAATGACTTGAAATTGCTCAGAGTGCTTTCCAGAACTAAAAGGTGCTGATTTATTTATCTAGTATACTCACCTAAATTAATTTGGCAAGATTACTCTGGTCCTAATCCTCATACAATAAAATTTATATGTTAATATTTTAGATAGTACATCATCCTTTCTCCCGAAATATGTAATCTATTGCAATGACACAAATCTACCAACAGTCATTAAAGAAGAAGGTGAATTAACTCATCACTGGGATATGCATAAGAACTGTATTTTTACATAGACTACATTTATGATTTAATGTGACCTTGCAGGTGAAACATCACTGTAAACTGTTAATGAGAACAAATATCATATTCTGTTCTTGGTTTCTCCTGCTATAAAGTTTTCACTACAAATATGGTGGGAGATTTTGTTCTGGTGTAATTTTTGTTCTAGTTTCTTTTACTTTTTTTTTTTTTTTAATTTGACAGAGTTAGACAGTGAGAGAGAGAAACAGAGAGAAAGGTCTTCCCTGTGTTGGTTCACCCCCCAAATGGCCGCCACGGACGGAACTGTCCAGGAGCCAGATGCCTCCTCCTGGTCTCCCATGTGGGTGCAGGGACCCAAGGACTTGGGCCATCCTCCACTGCTTTCCCAGGCCACAGCAGAGAGCTGGACTGGAAGAGGAGCAGCCATATGGAATGCCGGCGCCTCAGGCGGAGGATTAGCCAAGTGAGCCATGGTGCCGGCCCATTTCTTTTACATTTTAAACAAATGAATACTATGTATATATATATTTTTTTCTTATTAAGCACATATTTACTACAGATTGTATCTTAATGGAATTCTTAGTATAGGTGATTTTTCTACTTTTTTTTCCTTCATGGAAATATTATCCATAATAGGCATGAATAGATTCTGCTACTGCAATGTCAGAACGGGTGTCCTGTGTTATATACCTATTCACTTATTATAGTTTTCAGTCTTGTATTTTTCTGCAGTTCTTGATATCTCTTTAGTATTTAGGATTATGGCCCTTGCCAATAAGGTTAAAGATCATGAGATGTCTATAAACTAGGAAATACTTCTTGGATAATTAACAATTGATGTGCATTTTATCTATGAATTTGTTTAAGTTTATTATTTGGAAAGCAAAGTGACAGAGAGTGATTAAGAGACAGAAAGAGAGAGAGAGATCTTCCATCCCATGGTTCACTCCCCAGATGCCTCTAACAACCAGGCCAGGTCTCCCTCATAGGTGACAAGAACCCAAGCATCCTGATGGGATATAAACAGCCCAAACAGCAGCTTAACCTGCTATGCCACACATTGACTCCTGTTGTGCATTTTAAATTAATGTGTCAGACTCCTACAGGTGATGTCTGATCAACTTCTACTGTGTGCAGGTACTACTGGAAGCATGTCATACAGTTATCTTCTTTAAGTAAGAACAGGAAATCATTGCTACCATTTTTTTAGAAAGGAGCAATAACTAAGGTTAGGAAGGTTAAATAGCTGCTCCAAGAAACAAAGCAAGTAAAGGATATCCAAGAATGTCTTCCACTTCCTAACTAGGTCTGTTTCCTGTTCTGAGACACTGTCTTCCAAGCTCATTTGACTTTATTATTCATCTGATTAACACCAATTTGGGATTTAAAAATACTTGAATCCATGCTGTCATGACCTAAATGTTGCATCTTTTTAAAATTGGTATATTGAAATCCTAACCCTCAATATGATGGTATTAGTAGTTGGGGGACTCTAAAAGGTGATTAGGTCACGAGGGTGGGGCCCTCATGAATGAATTAGCATCCTGGTTAGAAGATGCACAGAGCTGCCAAGTGAACATGAAACTATTCTTCAATATTCAAAAAAGTTATTCTCTATAAATTCTTTGGAACACATCTTAATTTATTTTAAAGAAGGCCAGTCTAATTACATTTTAGTTCATAAGTTAATCTAACAGAGTACAGGTTAAGTTTCTATAATAATTTCCAAACTGCATGCATGTGTTACATGTATGTTTCATCACCATTTGCCTCTTAGAAAATATGTAAAATTCTAGAAGGTATTTTTCAAGGGGTATACATTTTGCACCCAGATTTCTCCCATGTCCTTACTAATGGAAGAAAAAGATTATTTTATTTAGCCCAACAAGCCAACATGACATCATCTATAATCCTATCAGTCCAACCTATTCTCTTAATCAAACGAAGTCTTGCTAATCCTAGAAGAGGACATTCTGAGGTTTTGGATGCTTCACTCGCTTGGGAAAGCAGGAAGGGTTGCTTGAAGATACTGCACTTTCTAAGCAATGCCTTGTGTTTTTCCTCTCCTTACTTCCTGTAGTTATTAATTTCTGCGGGTTCATTCTTTCTCTCTATTCAGCATTTGTAACTCTGCAAGGTAAGTTTTCACAACTATGCAAAACAATGGTTAATATTAAGACTTTGTACTACTTATCTTGTACTTCTATTAGATCAAACATTTGCAACTCCCTATTTCTTTCCACTAGTTTCACCCCATTACAACATCACCTGCTTGGCTCTGTTATGCTAAGAGTTCATTGAGAGAGTATCAGGAAATTTAACTCTAAATAATATGACATCTAAAAAGCAACTGTAACTTGAAGGAGAGTGGGTGGGGGAAGGGTGATTGATGCAAATACACACAGGCAGCCTGTGGGGCTTGGAGACACATCTGGCCCATTTGTCAGTTAGGGATTTCTACCGAGCTACATTTGGAAATTCATCCCAACAATAACGTTATATCATGCAAGAAAACTGTACAATGGAATGGATTTTCACATTCAGAAATTATGTGCATTTTCCCAGCATGGTTTCCACTTACCTAACACTTTATGCCACATAAAACGATAAATTATCCAGTGTGATCTAAAGCCATCAGGAACATTTAAAAGTTTTATAGTACAGTATTTTAAAGTTTACTAACCATTATATAAAATTAATAAGATAGTTTATACAGTTTCTTGCTTTATTGATTGTGAGTAATAACCTGTAGATGGGAATATAGTAGAATGATGTGACTAACTGCCTTTTAACGAAACTTATTTAAACTTCAGTAATTTATTTTGGTGTTTCTTGGATTCCTCTCACTTGTGAAGTCTTAGTGAGGAACCGCCAGATATTGAGTCGCTTTATTCACTAAATATTTTGTAGAGAATTTCTTTAAAGGAGTATGTGGATTTTAATGCATAAATTTTTTAGACAGACTATTGAAGTTGAAATTTCATTTCAGGAGGCAGTCAGCTTTGTTTAACTCTATATTTTTAGTATCCAAAGTTACTGAACCAGACTTTGCTTTAATTAATAACTATAGGATGTGAGGCAGTTCCAGTGCTGCTTTTTCTATTAACTTGCAATTTCCTGTAGGAAATTAATAAAATGAAGGGGGTGGGGTGGCCAGCAAGAATAAATACATGCTAGAGTTGCAAGTCACTAAAATTCATCAAAATAAATTAAGCTGCACAGCTGTTTTTTTTTTTTCTTTCAGTTCTATGAAGTTTCTCAATTCCTTAGGCAATTTTGACAAACAAGGCCATCCAAAAGTGGTCAACTATCAACTTTAACATAATACACAAAATATTAGTTCATTAATTAATTAAGACTTAAACTTGTTCTAGTTTATGGCTTACCAATAGATGCTAGAAACAGCTGAGTTTGAATTCTGGTTCTACTGCTGTGGACCAGGGACTCTGGTCATGCTTAGCCTTCTGTCCCTCCTTATCCCTCACCTGTTAGCAGCAGCGATCGCGTGGGCTGCTGCGAGGCTTCAGTGAGTTGCTACTGGTATTTTTCCCATGTACAGGACGGACAAAGCACTTTACAGATAGTGACTGTATCTGATATGTATGGTTACCTCTGTTAAAAG